>NC_141555.1:1528750-1852500 GCF_021556685.1 Rattus norvegicus | reverse complement strand
TTGCATGTTACTAATATTTGTATGTACTTGTTCATTTCCTCTTTAAAGGCCTCTATAATTTTTATAAGATATTTTGTGCTTCAATTTAATTAGGATATTTAGAGGTTCTGGTACAAATATTGATTTTTTGAGGTGTGTTATCTCCCGAGGTTTAGGTGACTATGTTCTTTTCAGGTTTTTTTTCATCCTTCTTAACTTGGGTATTTCTTATTTACATTTCGATTGTTATTCCCCTTCCCTGTTTCTGGGTCAACCTCCCCCTCCCCTTCTTTATGGGTATTGCCCTACCCCAGTTACCACCCTCCCCCCCCCAAAAATCAAATTCACTGGGGGTTGAGTCTTGGAAAGACCAAGGGATTCCTCTTGCACTGGTGTTCTTACTACACTATTCATTGCTACCTATGAGGTTGGAGCCCAGGGTCATTCCATGTATAGACTTTGGGCAGTGGCTTAGTCCCTGAAAGCTCTGGTTGGTTGGCATTGTTGTTCATATGGGGTCTGAAGCCCCTTCAAACTCTCAGTCCTTTCTATGATTCCTACAACAGGCGTCCCGTTCTCATGTCAGTGGTTTAATGATGGCATTTGCCTATGTATTTGCTGTATTCTGGCTGTCTCTCAGGACATATCTACATCTGTTTGTTCCTGTTGCAGTGTATATTTTGCAGTGTTTTAACTTTGATGTTTCTGTTTGGTAGACGACTGAGGGTATCATTGAGTGTATATTACTGGATCTGCAGGCTTTTATGGTTCAGTACCTTTAGATACATTGAAAGTGAACAAAGAGGTGCCTGGGATTTGATTTCTACCAGTGAGATGAATCCTATGTTTGTGACATTATTGGTCAACCGTTCCTACATTCTTTGTTCTTATGTTGTTTTATAGTCTATTAAAAATGAAAAGTTTTGGATAACAACTTTCCGGGTGGGTTGTTGACACCATTCATCCAATGTAGATCCTACCTGGTTACTTTACCTGGACATTTCAGTTTCCATATTTCCATTGTTGTGTATTTCATCAAAGGTCACCTTCATTAAGTCCAGGGAGTCTCCACCTTTCCATGATTTGCTTTCTAAAAAATAAATAAATAGATAAATAAATAAATAAATAAAATGATTCTTTAGGGCAAGAACAAATGTACAGTTTTTTTCTGTCTACTCTGAAATGACCAGCTAAACTGAGCGTGCTCATGTCTCAACCTAGAGGACACTTTTGTAGATATAATTTTGCCAGTGTAGAATAGGCATATCTACCCCCTCCCTGCCAAAACAAACTACCAAACAAACAAACACAAACAAAAAATAAAATAAAAAATAAAAAACAAGTAACCCCCAGGTCAAACTGCTAACTCTATTTCTCTGACAATACCCTAAGAGCATAAGGACCTGCCCTGTGCCAGGTACTGACTCTTCCCTAAGCAATATATTCTGAATAGGCTGCTGTTGGCCACCAATTGACCTCAAAAACAAGGATTATTAAAACCTACTGCACTATCAACTCTTAGTTCATGATTACCCTCATAAGCACAGCTGCCTCGGGAATAAACATATAGGGTTTTTCTAAATGCTAACCCGGAAACCTCTATGGCTAAGCAGATGGCTAAACAATAGTCCAAAAACATGACAACCAAGAGTAAGGGCAGCATAACACATTCAGAGCAATATTGTCACAATTGAGAGTGCACAAAATGTTCTAGTTCAAGAGATAAAGAAGAAAATTCCCTTAAATGCAACTTTCAGAAGACAATACATGGCTTTAAACAGGAAATGAATATATTGCTCAACCAAAAATAATGGGTAAATTCAGTCAAACAGGAAGAAAACTTTAACATTTCTTTTTTTTTTATTAACTTGAGTATTTCTTATATACATTTCGAGTGTTTTCCCTTTCCCGGTTTCCGGGCAAACATCCCCCTTCCCCCTCCCCTTCCTTATGGGTGTTCCCTGAAATTCTGTCTTCCATCTCTTGTATTCTGTTGGTGAAGCTTGTATCTACAGCTCTTTGTCTCTTCTTTTGGTTTTCTATATCCAGGATTGTTTCCATGTTTTCTTTCTTGATTGCTTCTATTTCCATTTTTAATTCCTTCAACTGTTTGATTGTGTTTTCCTGGAATTCTTTCAGGGATTTTTGTGTCTCCTCAATATGGGCTTCTACTTGTTTATTTATGTTTTCCTGGAATTCTTTCAGGGATTTTTGAGATTCCTCTCTGTAGGCTTCTACTTGTTTATTAATGTTTTCCTGTTTTTCTCTAAGGGAGCCCTTCACGTCTTTCTTGAAGTCCTCCAGCATCATGATCAAATATGATTTTGAAACTAGATCTTTCTTTTCTGGTGTGTTTGGATATTCCATGTTTGTTTTGGTGGGAGAATTGGGCTCCGATGATGCCATGTAGTCTTGGTTTCTGTTGCTTGGGTTCCTGCACTTGCCTCTTGCCATCAGATTATCTCTAGAGTTACTTTGTTCTGCTATTTCTGACAGTGGCTAGACTGTCCTATAAGCCTGTGTGTCAGGAGTGCTGTAGACCTGTTTTCCTCTCTTTCAGTCAGTTATGGGGACAGAGTGTTCTGCTTTCTGGCGTGTAGTTTTTCCTCTCTACAGGTCTTCAGCTGTTCCTGTGGGCCTGTGTCTTGAGTTCACCAGACAGGTCACTTGCAGCAGAAAAGTTGGTCTTACCTGTGGTCCCGAGGCTCAAGTTCGCTCGTGGGGTGCTGCCCACGGGCTCTCTGCAGCATCAGCAACCAGGAAGACCTGTGCCGCCCCTTCCGGGAGCTTCAGTGCACCAGGGTTCCAGATGGCCTTTGGTGATTTCCTCTGGCGTCCGAGATGTGTGTGCAGGGAGCAGTCTCTTCTGGTTTCCCAGGCTTGTCTGCCTCTCTGAAGGTTTAGCTCTCCCTCCCACGGGATTTGGGTGCAGAGAACTGTTTATCCGGTCTGTTTCCTTCAGGGTCCGGAGGTGTCTCTGGCAGGGGTCCTGCCGCTCCTGGGCCCTCCCCCACGGGAGCCCAGAGGCCTTATACAGTTTCCTCTTGGGCCAGGGATGTGGGCAGGGGTGAGCAGTGTTGGTGGTCTCTTCCGCTCTGCAGCCTCAGGAGTGCCCACCTGACCAGGCGGTTGGGTCTCTCTCTCACCGGGTCTGGGAGCAGAGAGCTGCTGCGGGCCGGGATCCGCGAGTGTGGGACTTCCGGTAAACACAGAACGTGCCCGGTCCTAGAGAAATTCTGCTTCCGTGTGTCCCAAGCTCACCAGGCAGCTTTCTTGCAGCAGAAAATTTGGTCTTACCTGTGGTCCCGAGTCTCAGGTTCGCTCGTGGGGTGCTGCCCAGGGGCTCTCTGCAGCGGCAGCAACCAGGAAGACCTGTGCCGCCCCTTCCGGGAGCTTCAGTGCACCAGGGTTCCAGATGGTCTTTGGCTTTTTCCTCTGGCGTCCGAGATGTGTGTGCAGGGAGCAGTCTCTTCTGGTTTCCCAGGCTTGTCCGCCTCTCTGAAGGTTTAGCTCTCCCTCCCACGGGATTTGGGTGCAGAGAACTGTTTATCCGGTCTGTTTCCTTCAGGGTCCGGCGGTGTCTCTGGCAGGGGTCCTGCCGCTCTTGGGCCCTCCCCCACGGGAGCCCAGAGGCCTTATACAGTTTCCTCTTGGCCAGGGATGTGGGCAGGGGTGAGCAGTGTTGGTGGTCTCTTCCGCTCTGCAGCCTCAGGAGTGCCCACCTGACCAGGCGGTTGGGTCTCTCTCTCACCGGGTCTGGGAGCAGAGAGCTGCTGCGGGCCGGGATCCGTGGGTGTGGGACTTCCCTACTTGGTTGATCTTAGCATGAGTTTTATTATTTCCTTCCTTCTTCTCTTCTTAGTTGTATTTGCTTCTTTTTGCTCTAGATCTTTCAGGTGTGTTGTCAACCTGCTTATATATTCTCTTTCACTTTTCTTTGTTGAGGCCGTGAGAGTTATGAATTTTCCTCTTAGCACTGTATTCATTGAATTCTTTAAGTTTGAGTAATTTGTTATTTATTTTCATTAAATTCTAAAAATATTTACTTTATTTCTTACTTGGGCATATTATCATTAAATAGGTCATTGTTCAATTAAGATGTTTACATCAGCTTCCTGTTTTTTTTATTTGAAAACATTATCAATAACTAATATTTGTTAGTCTTTAGCTATCTGATAGAATGCATGGTATTTCTTTCCAGTTTTTTCTGTTGAGACCTACTGTGTGACCGATTATATGGTCAGTTTTGGAGAAGTTACCATTTGGTGCTCACAAGCAAGGTATAATCTTTTAGGATGAAATATTCAATAAAGATCTGTTAAATCTATTTGATTGATAACTTCTGTTGGTTTTTTTATGTCTCTGTTCAGTTTGTTTCCAAGATCTGCCCATTGATTTCATAGTGTTGAAATCTCACACTATTATTGTGAGAGTTGTAATGTGTGCTTTGAGCTTTAGTAAGGTTTCTTTATGAATGTAGGTGCCCTTGCATTTGGTGCATAGATAATAAGGTTGAGAGTTCATATTGCTAGATTTTTCCTTTGATAAATATAGTGCCCTTCCTTATTCTTTCTGATAGCTTTTGTTTGAAAATCTATGCTATTCAGTATCAGAATGGCTTTAGAGCTTGTTTCTTGTAACCATTTGCTTAGAAAATTGTTTTCCAGGTTTTTACTATAAGGTACTTGTGGTTTTGTCACTGAAGTGTGTTTCCTTTATGTAGCAAAATGCTGGTCCCCATGATGTATCCAGTGTGTTATTTAATGTTTGTTTTCATTATGTAATTGAGTCCCCAGTGTTAGGGATATTAAAGATTGTTTTATCCTTTTATTTTTTATTTTTTGTTAGAAATGGAGTTAAGTTTGTGTGGTTCTCTTATTTTCTGTTTGTTGTAGGGTGATTGCATTCTTGTTTTTTCTAGGGCGTAGTTTCCCTCCCTGTGTTGGAGTTTTCCATCTATTACTCTTTATAGCGGTGAGAAAGCTCCTGAGTAAATTTTGTTCTGCTATGTAATATATTCATTTCTCTATCTATGCTAATTGAGAGTTTTGGATATAATAGTTTTTACTAGTAGTTGGGTTCTCCTAGGGTCTGTATGACATCTGTCCAGATCTTCTGGCTTTCCTAGTCTCTGGTGAGAAGACTGGGGTATTTCTGATAGGTCTGTTTTTATACTTAATACTTGACATTTTTCCTTACGGTTTTTAATATACTTCCTTTATTTTGTGGATTTGGTGTTTTGACCATTATGTGACAGGGGAAAACTCTTTTTGTGTGTGTGGTCCAAAGTATTTGGAGTTCTGTAGGCTTCTTGTATGTTTTTCGATATACTTTTTTTTCTTTTGGTGTGGAAAGTTTTCTTCTATAATTTTGTTGAATATATTTACTGGCCATTTAAGTTTGGGGTCTTCACACTTTTTTATGCCTATTATGCTTAGGTTTGATCTTCTCATTGTGTCCTGGATTTCCTTGATTTTATCGGATAGGTGATCTTTGAATTTTAGATTTTCTTTGACAGTTGTGTTAATGTTTTCTACGATATGTTCTGTACCTGAGCTTCTCTCTTCTCTCTCTTGTATTCTGATGCTGATTATTACATATATGTCTCCTTGTCTCTTTCTCATATTTTCTATCTCCAAGGCTGTCTTCTTTTATAGTTTCTTTATTGTTTCTATTTCCATTTTTAGATACTGGATGGTTTTGTTCAATTCCCATACATGTTTCTTTCTGTTTTCCTGAGAGACTTTAAAGATTTTTGTCATTGTTGTTGTTGTTGTTCTTGTTTGTTTGTTTGCTCTTCAATGGCTTCTACTTGTTTAATTGTGTTTTCCTGTATTTTGTTAATGGAGTTACTTACGTTCTTCTTAAAGTCCTCTAGCAACACCATGATATGTGTTTTTGAATCCTTGTCTTGCTTTTATGGTTTGTTTGGACATCCAGTATCTGTTTTGGTGAGAAAACTGCACTCTGTTGATGCCTAATATTCTTAGTTCCTATTGCTTATATTCCTTCTTTTGCCTCGCTCCATTACGTTGTCTCCAGTGTTAGCCTGTGCTGCTACTCTTACAGTGGCTTGATATTCTTATAAGCCTATGTTTCAGCACTCCTGTAAACCTGGTTTTTATCCTGGGTATCTGGATACACAGGGCCATGGGAGTGGGTAAGCGCCACGCACAGACAGAAACCGGAAGTACACTGTACCAGACTACTCCTGGATTTGTGTGTTCCAGGCAGGTTTCTTGGAATAGAAGAGTTGGTCTTATTATGCTCTTGAGTGTGTCAGTTGTTCTTGTGCCTCCCTTTCAGCTCTGGGTAGGGGCAGAGACCTGAAGGATCCTCTCATTGACTGCTCCTAAGTTCCTGTGTCCAGGACTTTTGGACTGAAACATGGGCAGAAGTAGTGGTCTCCCCTGAACTCTCAGGATTATCCACACTTCTAGTGTTCAGCCCTATTCCCCATTGGGTTTAGGTAGAGAGAGGTGTCAGACGAAGTCAGTTCAAGGCAGAGGCAGAAACCAGCAATACTGCTTTTTTTCTGTAGACATTTTTGAGTTTTGATTATCATGTGTAGTGAGTATTTTCTTTTGATCAAGTAAAATTTGTGATGTACTAGCTTCTTTGTTTTATATGCATATCTTTATGCTATAAAATATTTTTTTGTGATTTTATTGGTATCAAATGAACAATGTTTTCTGTGACTTGGTGCTGGAACTATTTACTTTCTCCATTTCTAATATTCTTATTTTACATCTTTTCATGTTTTCCCAGGTTTCATGTATGTTTTCTGTCAGGAACTTTTTATATGTAACAATTTTGTGGACTTATGTTTTATTTTCTTGTATTCTGGTGGGGATGATTTCATCTGTGGTTTAGATTATCTTCCTTATGTTTTCCATCTTCAGTAAATCCTGTTTGTATTTTCTTTATTATGTTTATTTCCACTATCAGGTTTTGCACAGTTTTGTTTATTTCCTTTACCTGCTTAATTATATTTCAGTATGTCTTTAAGGAATTCATTTGTTTCCTCTTTGTAGACCTCCCTCAGTTTGATTGTATTTCATTGCATATTTTAAGGGGTTTATTCATTTTCTTTTTAAAGGTCTCTATCTTTTTTATAAGATTGGATTTAAGGTCAATTTTTGTTTTTATTATGTTTCAGTTTTGTTAGGACATGTAAAGCTTGCTGTAGTGGGATAGTGGTACATTTGTCAGATCATGTTGCAATGGCTCTTGATTATGTTCTGTAAAGAGCCTTTAACTATCTAGATATTTTTGGTCCCTGGCTGTTCTTGTTGTGTTCATTATTGTGAGAGTTGTGAACCTTAATGCTACTGGTATGTTAAAACTCTGATAGATATTTTTGAGTTATGTGGTTCTGTACCTTCAATTATTGATCCTCAGGTCCAGTGAAAGTGAACATAGATGTCACAGAAGATTGGAGGTCTCTGTTGGATGGCAGGATGCTCAGATCAGTTTTTCTTGGCACACAGGCTAATACAGAAAGTGAAAATAGATGAGGAAAATGGAAGGGTACCTACATGTTTCAGGAACTTGATGGAAATTTAGGAGAGGCAGCATGAGAATAGAATTCCCCCTCTTGAAAATATTTTTTAAAATTTTTTATTATATATTTCTTTACTTACATTTCAAAGGTTATTTCTCTTCCCACTTCCCTGTCCATAAGCCCCCATTTCCTCCTTTCCCCCTCCCCCATACGGGTATTCCCTCTATACATCCTCCTTATTTCCCTCCTCCATATTCCCCAGTACTGGAGGTCAATTGGCAAGACCAAGGGTTTTCCCTTCCAGTGGTGTCCCAACAAAGCTATTATCTGCTACATATGCAGTTGGAACCCTGGGTCAGTCCATGTATAGTCTTTAAGTAGTGGTTTAGACCCTGGAAGCTGTGGTTGGTTGGCATTGTTGTTGTTGTTGTTTTTTTTTTTTTATTAAATTGAGTATTTCTTAAATACATTTAGAGTGTTATTCCCTTTCCCGGTTTCCGGGCAAACATCCCCCTCCCCCCTCTCCTTCCTTATGGGTGTCCCCCTCCCAACCCTCCCCCCATTGCCGCCCTCCCCCCATAGACTAGTTCACTGGGGGTTCAGTCTTAGCAGGACCCAGGGCTTCCCCTTCCACTGGTGCTCTTACTAGGATATTCATTGCTACCTATGGGGTCAGAGTCCAGGGTCAGTCCATGTATAGTCTTTAGGTAGTGGCTTAGTCCCTGGAAGCTCTGGTTGCTTGGCATTGTTGTACTTTTGGGGTCTCGAGCCCCTTCAAGCTCTTCCAGTTCTTTCTCTGATTCCTTCAATAGGGGACCTATTCTCAGTTCAGTGGTTTGCTGCTGGCATTCGCCTCTGTATTTGCTGTATTCTGGCTGTGTCTCTCAGGAGAGATCTACATCCGGCTCCTGTCGGTCTGCACTTCTTTGCTTCATCCATCTTGTCTAATTGGGTGGCTGTATATGTATGGGCCACATGTGGGGCAGGCTCTGAATGGGTGTTCCTTCAGTCTCTGTTTTAATCTTTGCCTCTACCTTCCCTGCCAAGGGTATTCTTTTTCCTCATTTAAAGAAGGAGTGAAGCATTCACATTTTGATCATCCGTTTTGAGTTTCGTTTGTTCTAGGGATCTAGGGTAATTCAAGCATTTGGGCTAATAGCCACTTATCAATGAGTGCATACCATGTATGTCTTTCTGTGATTGGGTTAGCTCACTCAGGATGATATTTTCCAGTTCCAACCATTTGCCTACGAATTTCATAAAGTCGTTGTTTTTGATAGCTGAGTAATATTCCATTGTGTAGATGTACCACATTTTCTGTATCCATTCCTCTGTTGAAGGGCATATGGGTTCTTTCCAGTTTCTGGCTATAATAAATAAGGCTGCGATGAACATAGTGGAGCACGTGTCTCTTTTATATGTTGAGGCATCTTTTGGGTACATGCCCAAGAGAGGTATAGCTGTATCCTCAGGCAGTTCAATGTCCAATTTTCTGAGGAACCTCCAGACTGATTTCCAGAATGGTTTTACCAGTCTGCAATCCCACCAACAATGGAGGAGTGTTCCTCTTTCTCCACATCCTCGCCAGCATCTGCTGTCACCTGAGTTTTTGATCTTAGCCATTCTCACTAGTGTGGGGTGAAATCTCAGGGTTGTTTTGATTTGCATTTCCCTTATGACTAAAGATGTTGAACATTTCTTTAGGTGTTTCTCGGCCATTCGGCATTCCTCAGCTGTGAATTCTTTGTTTAGCTCTGAACCCCATTTTTAATAGGGTTATTTGTTTCCCTGCGGTCTAACTTCTTGAGTTCTTTGTATATTTTGGATATAAGGCCTCTATCTGTTGTAGGATTGGTAAAGATCTTTTCCCAGTCTGTTGGTTGCCGTATTGTCCTAACCACAGTGTCCTTTGCCTTACAGAAGCTTTGCAGTTTTATGAGATCCCATTTGTCGATTCTTGATCTTAGAGCATAAGCCATTGGTGTTTTGTTCAGGAAATTTTTTCCAGTGCCCATGTGTTCCAGATGCTTCCCTAGTTTTTCTTCTATTAGTTTGAGTGTGTCTGGTTTGATGTGGAGGTCCTTGATCCACTTGGACTTAAGCTTTGTACAGGGTGATAAGCATGGATCGATCTGCATTCTTCTACATGTTGACCTCCAGTTGAACCAGCACCATTTGCTGAAAATGCTATCTTTTTTCCATTGGATGGTTTTGGCTCCTTTGTCAAAAATCAAGTGACCATAGGTGTGTGGGTTCATTTCTGGGTCTTCAATTCTATTCCATTGGTCTATCTGTCTGTCTCTGTACCAATACCATGCAGTTTTTATCACTATTGCTCTGTAATACTGCTTGAGTTCAGGGATAGTGATTCCCCCTGAAGTCCTTTTATTGTTGAGGATAGCTTTAGCTATCCTGGGTTTTTTGTTATTCCAGATGAATTTGCAAATTGTTCTGTCTAACTCTTTGAAGAATTGGATTGGTATTTTGATGGGGATTGCATTGAATCTGTAGATTGCTTTTGGTAAAATGGCCATTTTTACTATATTAATCCTGCCAATCCATGAGCATGGGAGATCTTTCCATCTTCTGAGGTCTTCTTCAATTTCCTTCCTCAGTGTCTTGAAGTTCTTATTGTACAGATCTTTTACTTGCTTGGTTAAAGTCACACCGAGGTACTTTATATTATTTGGGTCTATTATGAAGGGTGTCGTTTCCCTAATTTCTTTCTCGGCTTGTTTCTCTTTTGTATAGAGGAAGGCAACTGATTTATTTGAGTTAATTTTATACCCAGCCACTTTGCTGAAGTTGTTTATCAGCTTTAGTAGTTCTCTAGTGGAACTTTTGGGATCACTTAAATATACTATCATGTCATCTGCAAATAGTGATATTTTGACCTCTTCTTTTCCGATCTGTATCCATTTGATCTCCTTTTGTTGTCTGATTGCTCTGGCTAGAACTTCAAGAACTATATTGAATAAGTAGGGAGAGAGTGGGCAGCCTTGTCTAGTCCCTGATTTTAGTGGGATTGCTTCAAGTTTCTCTCCATTTAGTTTAATGTTAGCAACTGGTTTGCTGTATATGGCTTTTACTATGTTTAGGTATGGGCCTTGAATTCCTATTCTTTCCAGGACTTTTATCATGAAGGGGTGTTGAATTTTGTCAAATGCTTTCTCAGCATCTAATGAAATGATCATGTGGTTCTGTTCTTTCAGTTTGTTTATATAGTGGATCACGTTGATGGTTTTCCGTATATTAAACCATCCCTGCATGCCTGGGATGAAGCCTACTTGATCATGGTGGATGATTGTTTTGATGTGCTCTTGAATTCGGTTTGCCAGAATTTTATTGAGTATTTTTGCGTCGATATTCATAAGGGAAATTGGTCTGAAGTTCTCTTTCTTTGTTGTGTCTTTGTGTGGTTTAGGTATAAGAGTAATTGTGGCTTCGTAGAAGGAATTCGGTAGGGCTCCATCTGTTTCAATTTTGTGGAATAGTTTGGATAATATTGGTATGAGGTCTTCTATGAAGGTTTGATAGAATTCTGCACTAAACCCGTCTGGACCTGGGCTCTTTTTGGTTGGGAGACCTTTAATGACTGCTTCTATTTCCTTAGGAGTTATGGGGTTGTTTAACTGGTTTATCTGTTCCTGATTTAACTTCGGTACCTGGTATCTGTGTAGGAAATTGTCCATTTCCTGAAGATTTTCAAGTTTTGTTGAATATAGGTTTTTAATATAAGATCTGATGATTTTTTGAATTTCCTCTGAATCTGTAGTTATGTCTCCCTTCTGATTTCTGATTTTGTTAATTTGGACGCACTCTCTGTGTCCTCTCGTTAGTCTGGCTAAGGGTTTATCTATCTTGTTGATTTTCTCAAAGAACCAACTTTTGGTTCTGTTGATTCTTTCTATGGTCCTTTTTGTTTCTACTTGGTTGATTTCAGCTCTGAGTTTGATTATTTCCTGCCTTCTACTCCTCCTGGGTGTATTTGCTTCTTTTTGCTCTAGACCTTTTAGGTGTGCTGTCAAGCTGCTGACATATGCTCTTTCCTGTTTCTTTCTGCAGGCACTCAGCGCTATGAGTTTTCCTCTTAGCACAGCTTTCATTGTGTCCCATAAGTTTGGGTGTGTTGTACCTTCATTTTCATTAAATTCTAAAAAGTTTTTAATTTCTTTCTTTATTTCTTCCTTGACCAGGTTATCATTGAGTAGAGCATTGTTCAATTTCCACGTATATGTGGGCATTCTTCCCTTATTGTTATTGAAGACCAGTTTTAGGCCGTGGTGGTCTGATAGCACGCATGGGATTATTTCTATCTTTCTGTACCTGTTGAGGCCCGTTTTTTGACCAACTATATGGTCAATTTTGGAGAAAGTACCATGAGGAGCTGAGAAGACGGTATATCCTTTTGCTTTAGGGTAGAATATACTATAAATATCTGTTAAGTCCATTTGGCTCATGACTTCTCTTAGTCTGTCTACGTCTCTGTTTAATTTCTGTTTCCATGATCTGTTCATTGATGAAAGTGGGGTGTTGAAATCTCCCACTATTATTGTGTGAGGTGCAATATATGTTTTGAGCCTTAGTCAGGTTTCTTTTACGTATGTAGGTGCCCTTGTATTTGGGGCATAGATATTTAGGATTGAGTTCATCTTGGTGGATATTTCCTTTGATGAATATGAAGTGTCCTTCCTTATCTTTTTTGATGACTTTTAATTGAAAATTGATTTCATTTGATATTAGAATGGCTACTCCAGCTTGCTTCTTCTGACCATTTGCTTGGAAAGTTGTTTTCCAGCCTTTCACTCTGAGGTAGTGTCTGTCTTTGTGTCTGAGGTGTGTTTCCTGTAGGCAGCAGAATGCAGGGTCCTCATTGCGTATCCAGTTTGTTAATCTATGTCTTTTTATTGGGGAGTTGAGGCCATTGATGTTGAGAGATATTAAGGAATAGTGATTATTGCTTCCCATTTTATTCATATTTCGATGTGAGGTTATGTTTGTGTGCTTTTCTTCTCTTTGTTTTGTTGCCAAGACGATTAGTTTCTTGCTTCTTCTAGGGTATAGCTTGCCTCCTTATGTTGGGCTTTACCCTTTATTATCCTTTGTAGTGCTGGATTTGTAGAAAGATATTGTGTAAATTTGGTTTTGTCATGGAATATCTTGGTTTCTCCATCTATGTTAATTGAGAGTTTTGCAGGATACAGTAACCTGGGCTGGCACTTGTGGTCTCTTAGGGTCTGTATGACATCAGTCCAGGATCTTCTGGCCTTCATAGTTTCTGGCGAAAATTCTGGTGTGATTCTGATAGGTCTGCCTTTATATGTTACTTGACCTTTTTCCCTTACTGCTTTTAATATTCTTTCTTAATTTTGTGCGTTTGGTGTTTTGACTATTATGTGACGGGAGGTGTTTCTTTTCTGGTCCAATCTATTTGGAGTTCTGTAGGCTTCTTGTATGCTTATGGGTATCTCTTTTTTTAGGTTAGGGAAGTTTTCTTCTATGATTTTGTTGAAGATATTTACTTGTCCTTTGAGCTGGGAGTCTTCACTCTCTTCTATACCTATTATCCTTAGGTTTGATCTTCTCATTGAGTCCTGAATTTCCTGTATGTTTTGGACCAGTAGCTTTATCTGCTTTACATTATCTTTGACAGTTGAGTCAATGATTTCTAGGGAATCTTCTGCTCCCGAGATTCTCTCTTCCATCTCTTGTATTCTGTTGGTGAAGCTTCTATCTACAGCTCCTTGTCTCTTCTTTTGATTTTCTATATCCAGGGTTGTTTCAATGTGTTCTTTCTTGATTGCTTCTATTTCCATTTTTAATTCCTTCAACTGTTTGATTGTGTTTTCCTGGAATTCTTTCAGGGATTTTTGTGTCTCCTCTCTATGGGTTTCTACTTGTTTATTTATGTTTTCCTGGAATTCTTTCAGGCATTTTTGCGATTCCTCTCTATAGGCTTCTACTTGTTCTCTAAGGGAGTTCTTCACGTCTTTCTTGAAGTCCTCCAGCTTCATGATCAAATATGATGTTGAAACTAGATCTTGCTTTTCTGGTGTGTTTGGATATTCCATGTTTATTTTGGTGGGAGAATTGGGCTCCGATGATGCCATGTAGTCTTCGTTTCTGTTGCTTGGGTTCCTGTGTTTTCCTCTCACCATCAGATTATGTCTAGTGTTACTTTGTTCTGCTATTCTGACAGTGGCTAGACTGTCCTATAAGCCTGTGTGTCAGTAGTGCTGTAGACCTGTTTTCCTGTTTTCTTTCAGCCAGTTATAGGGACAGAGTGTTCTGCTTTCGGGCATGTAGTTTTTCCTCTCTACAGGTCTTCAGCTGTTCCTGTGGGCCTGTGTCTTGAGTTCACCAGGCAGGTCACTTGCAGGGCAAAAGTTGGTCCTACCTGAGGTTCCGAGGCTCAAGTTTGCTCATGGGGTACTGCCTAAGTCCTCTCCGCGGCGGCAGCAACCGAGAAGATCTGCGCCACTCTTTCTGGGAGCCTCCGTGCACCAGGGTTCCAGATGGCGTTTGGTGTTTTCCTCTGGCGTCTGGATGTGTGCAGAGTGCAGTCTCTTCTGGTTTCCCAGGCGTGTCTGCCTCTCTGTAGGTTTAGCTCTCCCTCCCACGGTATTTGGGTGCAGAGAACTGTTTATCCAGTCTGTTTCCTTCAGGTTACAGCGGTGTCTCAGACGCAGTGGTCCTTCCGCTCCTGGGCTCTCCCCTACGGGAACCCAGAGGCCTTATACAGTTCCTCTTGGGCCAGGGATGTGGGCAGGGGTGGGCAGTGTTGGTGGTCTCCTCTGCTCTGCAGCCTCAGGAGTGCCCACCTGACCAGGAGGTGTGGTCTCTCTCTCATGGGGTTTGGGAGCAGAGAGCTGCTCAGGATCTTACCTTTTAAACACTACAGTTCTGGATTCCTTCCACAGACAGAAGATCCCCTCTTGGCGCCTTGGCGATGGCGTGGTTTCCCCAGATTTCAGCACCAAATGTCCCACGCAACCTCTCGCCAGCAAGAATACGTGGGAACCCATGGATCTTTCTGTAGCCAAATGCTTATATTCATTAATAATAGAGAGGGCCGCCACGGGCGCCAGCATAGCGGGGCTTATATACACCCTAGCGTGGCGCATCCACACCTGATTGGTTGCTTACCCATGATCTCAGTAGGCATGCCCCGGAATGGGCAAAGACCTGGCATGAAGGCACTCTTGCACATGCACACACAGTTAACTTCCTGAAAGGAAGTCGGCTGGCGCGGCGGAGGCCAGCACCATCTTGTAATGGCGAAAGCTATCCTGGCCTTCCACATGGGGCGCAGTGGAAGCCAGCGCCATCTTGTGGTGGCGAATGTTATTGCGGCCCTCTACAACCATGCTAATGATTCTGCTAATTTCTGCTGCCAATATGAAAAGTATCCTGGTCTCCTTGGACAACAACTGTATCAGCTTCTGGGGATGCAGGACCCTTGGAAGAAGACAGGAAACACCCACAACTGTGTTCTCAGTCCAGGCTTACTATTTTCACTTTGCTTTCCACCTTTTGGAGTTTTATGGACAGGCATTGACATTATAGTAGTTTTTTCTTTTCCAAGAACTGTGCCCAGATTTTCTCTGTAACAGTTATGGCCTCTATTCAGCTACTATCTTGACTGTAAATTTAGCCTCATTGAATTCTTTTGTTTTTGGACAAATTGCACATTTCAAAATGCCTTTGTTTCTAAACTTTATTGTTTTCTTTTACTGTGTCCCTTCCACAGGTTGTAAACAGGTCTGCTGCAACCAAATGCTCTTCTGCCTTAGAATGGTCTCCACAAAATAAGTTAGTGGATAACCTTTAAACTTTAAACTCTGGGCATTTAGACATGAATCTAGATTCTTCTCTACAATCTGTAGAAATTATGTCTTATTTTTCCAATCCCATGCTCCCAGAAATAAGACTCAGACTCAAAACAAGTTTAAAAATAACTTGTTCATTTAGGAAGGCTCTTCTCTGAATAGCACACCACTAAAACAACCCATTAATTATAATCTACATTCTGTCTCATGACTGGTTACCTGTTATGTGTCATGTGTCCACTACCTCGTATCTTATGTGAAGCCAAATTCCACCCCCCACAAAAAACAAACAATTTTAAAAGAATAAACTATAGATACAGTAATGTAGAAGAGGCTGGAGGAAATGATGTACAGAAAAGGCTCTAATGGAGATATAGCTCAAGAGAAGGCTCCTACTCTTGATACTCTAACTGATGCTATACTGTTGTTAAAGACAGGAGGCTACTTTTGCTACCCCCTGGCAGACTAACAAGTGATTGACGGTGACAATTGTAGATAATTTACATTCCACAAACTCAGTGTGGGGACAACTGTGGTTGAATTAATGAAAAATCCATTGAAGCAGAAGAGGAGAGTTACCTCATTGAAGATTATTAGCACTCTCAAATAACTTGAATATAACAATATCTTTCAGACTTTGAGTCATTCGCCAGGCAGCGCTGTACAGTACCTGAAACAACCAATATACACAAAACAGAGGACTGATTGACAACAATGAGATAAGACACAAATTACCCTCGATAGACTTAAAGCCACAGGAATAGGAGAGGAAAAGTGTTGTGAGTGTTATATGGGGACAACCTCTTGTAGACAGGATGAGGAACTCTCAGATGGTAGATTATGAAAGAGTGATTTGAATATAAAAATATTAAACAATAAGAATGATTTTTAAAAATTTAATAATCATTTACAGAAAGAAAATGCATTTAATAATTTCAACAATTTATTGGCTGGTTACACTGTGTTTATTGTGACATCCATAGTATGTATCTGCTTAGCATTTAAGTGGAATAATGGTTTTCTCACAGATAGAACTTTATTTTCCTTTATTTGAGCCAGTTGTCATTCTATGATGTCCAGATGAACTAGGATTTGCCTGAACATGGCTACTGAATAAGTCACCATAACATGATTGAAATTGTTCACCAGAAGAGTCACAGCATTGTTGCTGTTTTACTGAGAAGGTGTTGTTCTTACAACTATATGAAATGTTAACTTGGGTGGCCATTCACATAGTGTTATCTGTAAAAGAAATGATATTTTCATTTATATATGGAACCCAGACATTTGTGATCATGCTCATAATAACTTCTATTTGATAATGAATATAATTACTTCAGAGATATAGATAGCAATTTGTGAAAGAGAAACATAGACATGTAATATTCAGGGAAGCATAGACTGAATCAAAAAAATAAATGGAGGCCAGTTTGAAATGTCTTACCTAGAGAACTTCAGTGGTATTCTCCAGCAATGTCTGTGATCTTTATGGCAAAGTATCCTTCAGTTGAATTTCAGTTGATACAAGCAAAAGAAAGTATATATACAAAAATTGGATATGAATAAAGTTGAAATTAGAGTCAAATTTCCAAAATCAAAGTGGGAGAAAGTTGAAAATCTGCAATAGGAAAATAAACACAACAAAAGAAAAAAAACAAAATAACAAAAAACAAAGTATAAAACCAAAGCAAAATCAAACAAACAAAAACGAAGAAAACCAAACAAAAAAGAAAAATACCCAAAGAAATAAAAATGGAAAAAATGAAATTTTAAGCATTCCATGACTTATAATGTTATTATTTTTAGTATACTGAAGTTATATATGTGATGAATGTGAATAAAAAGAAAGAGGAAAAGACCTCCAAAATTGCAAATCTAAGAAGGGATTTTTAGAAGAGGGCTAAAATATATTCATAAATAGCCACAATCAATAAATGAAGGCACTTGAAATTGCATAAAAAAGGGGAAATTGACTGTAGAAAGTATACTAACAACATACAAGAATATCAAAAATATGTTTTGTGCACACAAAAATATAAAATAAAATCATTTAGGTTTCCTTATAGAGCCATGATAAGATATTTAGCAAACCCTAAATTATTTATATTCTATCATTGATACTATTTCAAAATCATTTTGTTTGTGACATTAGGTCAATAGCAGAGAACATATAGTTAGGAGAGAAAAAGAAGTAAACATAAACCATTGTACAAAAGAGAGGAAATAGGGGAATTAACCCAATTTTAAGACAATATAATTCTGAGTAACAAGTACTTTAAGTGTTTTTATCAATATAAATGAATCAGAAGTTCTATACAGAGTTTAATACATAATTAGTCATTTAAAATTGTTTTATACTAAACAATTATTGAATACAGTGATTAGAAACTTCTATATCTCAAACAAGAAATAGATCAAGTATAACAGATCTATGGTGCAGGAAGAGAGCAATTCTTTCCTTTAAGTTGTTCGTTCAGTATTTCCATGGTTTTACAAATATATACCCACCCACTATCTGTCCTATGTTAATGTTAGTACAATGCCTATATACAGCTTACCTCTAGTAAAATCTTCAGGAAGACAAAAATGGTTGCAAGCACAATGCTCCCAAGAAATAAAAATTCAAGGTCCATGGCAGTTTTCTGTTACTTATACTAAATTTAAAATCTGGTAACAGCAGTTGTAACAAAGAAGATAGAACAGTCTTTAAAAAGAACCTATTAACTCTTTCTCTGCCTTAAGATTGCCAGCTGAATTGCTTGTTCCAGGCCTTGTATACTGTTGGTGAGGTCATAAAATAGCATTATTTACACTGGAGTGACCTAATAATCACGCTTGAATCAGCTGCCTGAATTAGTCTATTACACAGGAAATCAGATGATCCCTGGATATAACCTTACTCAATATAGAACAGGTTCCATCTAAAAGAGAAAGCGAGTATAAGAGATTAAGAGATACAATCTAGGGTTGGGGATTTGGCTCAGTGGAAGAGCGCTTGCCTAGTAAGCGCAAGGCCCTGGGTTCAGTCCCCAGCTCCGAAAAAAAAAAGAAAGAAAAGAAAAAAAAAGAGATACAATCTAAAAGATGCTAAATGGGCAACAGGTCATAAACAGACTAATCAAAAGTGCAACATAAAAATGTTAAGCATGTTTTGAAATTTAAAGTTGCTTTATTTGATGGAATTCTATTGACTCAATTAAAGATTGGGAAACACACACACACAAACACAAACACATATATACATAGACATACATTTTTCATCTGTACAACGAATACAATATAAAGAGTTCTTTAAAGAAGTAGGGACCATAATAAAATTATTGATCAAGTGGATGTGTGTATGTGAGTGTGTGTGTGTGTGTGTGTGTGTGTGTGTGTGTGTCTGATTTTTTTCCATCTTTATAAACTTGGGTATTTCTTATTTACATTTTGACTTTTAACCCCTTTCCCAGTTTCCGGGCCGTAATCCTCCTAACTCCTATATCTCCCCTTCTATATGGGTGTTCCCCTCCTGATCTTCCCCCTATTAACCTCCTGTGCCAAAAAATCACGTTCACTGGGGGTTCAGTCTTGGCAGGACCAAGGGCTTCCCCTTCCACTGGTGCTCTTACTAGGCAATACATTGCAACCTATGAGGTTGGAGCCCAAGGGCAGTACAAGTATAATCTTTGGGTAGTGGTATAGTCCCTGGAAGCTCTGGTTGGTTGGCATTGTTGATCTTATGGGGTCTCAAGCCCCTTCAAGCTCTTTCAGTTCTTTCTCTGATTCCTTCAACAGGGTCCTGTTCTCAGTTCAGTGGTTTGCTGATGGCATTAGGCTATGTATTTTAAATAAAAGCAGCAAATTTCCCAGCTAAATCATTATTGGGCATATATCTGAAATATCATTAAGTAAGGAAGTCATAGAGATATTTATACATTCATATGTATTCCTGGAGTGTACAGAACAACCTAGCTCTTTAGCCAGACTTGATGCCCCCCAATGGACAAAAGAATGTAGAGTATGTGAAATACATATAGAACTCACAATTCTCCAAACTTTTAAAAAAAGGAAAGTCCTGATCTTTTCAGTAATATGTATGTAATTAACTAGAAATTATTATTGTATTTGAAATTAGCC
Organism: Rattus norvegicus; assembly: GCF_021556685.1. Classification (NCBI taxonomy): domain Eukaryota; kingdom Metazoa; phylum Chordata; class Mammalia; order Rodentia; family Muridae; genus Rattus; species Rattus norvegicus. The sequence goes on along the minus strand of NC_141555.1, from coordinate 1,833,069 downwards.
AGGCTCAGACACATTTTCTTTTACATCTGGAAGTAGATAAAAAGGTGTGTGTGTGTGAGTGTGTGTGTTGGTGTGTGTGTGTGTGAGTGTGTGTGTGTGTGTGTGTTGGTGTATGTGTGTGTGTGAGTGTGTGTGTGTTGGTGTGTGTGTGTGTGTGTGTGTGTGTTTGTGCATGTGGGTGTGTGTGATGTTGAAGTAGAAAGATATTAGTGGGAGTAAGACATCTTTTTTTTTCTTTTTTCTTTTTTTTGGGGCTGGGGACCGAACCCAGGGCCTTGCACTTGCTAGGCAAGCACTCTACCACTGAGCTAAATCCCCAACCCCCGGGAGTAAGACATCTTAAGAAAGCAGAATATAACTAAATACATGCAAAAATAAAGTAGATGTTGGAATTAACTGGGATAAGAAAAGAATACACTTAAAGAAGTCAGAAGGGAATGAGAACAAATAAAAAATGTATCATGATCTAGATGCAGAAATTACCTTTCTGCAACAGTTTGATAAATTCGAATATAAATAATAAATTGGCCTACCAACCCATGACCTAGGATGGTTTCTAATGTTTGACATTAAAACCTACAAACTTGATTTTTTGTGATGAAAGTCAGGGATTGCTCTCCAGACTGTGTGAGAAACTCCTTATTCAATTATTATGCCAAACACAATCTTTCAAGGAGCTGGAATTTAGACATGTGGCTGACTGCAAAAAAAGATGTTAGTTAACCCCAGCTGTTCTATTCATTTTGCCCTAAACTTTACAGTGATATTTAAGAATTTATAATACAGATTACAAGGAAAATTAAAATCAGAGACATGAAAATATTTCCTTGAAGTGGAAACTTTTGGCTTCTTTTGAAAATTCATTATGATTATGCCAAATGTTAATTTCATGGGCACACCATTGTAAGGATGATGTGCGAAATGTGCATGTGATAGAATGTATTCCTGTAGCAGACCCAGGTGCAAGGATATTTAGCTATAACAAACCAAGTAAAACGATGCGTGGTGTACAGAATGGAGATAAAAATTCCCTACAGACGGTGGGGGTTCTAGCATTGGTTTGCTGTATTCCTCCTCAATATTCTTTTCTAATGACTTGCATGTACTTGTTCACCTTTTACTGAGTTGTAGGCTCTGCTTGTGGTGCTCTGAATGGCAGATTCTTGAGGATTACCTTATGGTGAGGATCCAGGGGCTGCTTGCTGCTTCCATTGCAGGCTCAGATAGTTTGTAACCCTTGCTATTTAAACTGAATTGTGCAGTCATTGCTGATTCATGTATGGTGGCTGGCACATGGATTTTTGATCTTAGTCATTCTGATGGGTGTGAAGTCCAGTGTCAGGGTGGTTTTGATTTGCATTTCCCAGATGACAAAGGATATAAAACATTCTTTAAAGTACATTTCAGTCACTCAATATTGTTCAGCAGAGACTGTTTAGCTCTGTGCACAATTTTATGATAGGGTTATTTGAATCTCTGGAGTCTATATTCATGAGTACTTTGCATATATTGGATATTAGGACTCTTTCAGATATATGGCTGGTAAAGTTATTTTCCCAATCTTTGCTTTCCAATTTGTACTAATGAAAATTTCCTTTGCCTTTACCAAGTTTTGCATTTTTATGAGATCCCATTTTTCAATTCTAGATCTTTGAGAATAAGTCACTGTGTTCTGTTCATGAATATTACACCCAGTGCCCATTTATGGCTCTTTGCCACTTTTTCCTCTATTAGTTTGAGTCTATCTCATTTTATATGGAGGTACTTGAACTACTTGGACATAATGTTTGTACAGAGTAAGAAGAGTGGATTGATTTGCATTCTCAAATCGTTGATGCCCAGTTTATTCAGCATCATTTGTTGACCTTGCTATCTTTCCCCCACCACTGGATGGTTTTACCATCTTTTTAAAAAAAATCAAGTGACTACATCCTCCCGATCATTTGTTATCAACTGAGTTTTAGATCTTACCCATTCAACTGTTGTGAGGTGGAATCTGTTTTTGGTTGTTTGTTTTCTGGTTTTTGTGTTATTTTGTTTTGTTTTGTTTTGTTTTGTAGTTGCTGTTTTGATTTTCATAACCTTGCCAACCCATGAACATGGGTGATTTTTCCAACTTCTGTGATCTTTTTCAATTTATTTCTACACACAATTGAAGTTTTTGTTCTAAAAGTATTTACTTGCTTGGTTTTAGTCACACCAAGGTATTTTATATTATTTTTGACTATTGTGAATCGTGTCATTTCCCTAAATTCTTCTCAACATGCCTATCCTTTGAATAGAAGATTGCTATTGATTTATTTGAGTTAACTTTATATAGAGCAACTTTGTTAAAGTTCTTTATCAACTGTAGAAATCCTCATTTTAATATTTGTAGTCACTTATGTATACTATTATTCTATCTACACATATGTTGACTTCTTACTTTCCAACCTGGATACCTTGACCTCCTTTTGTTGTCAAATTGCTCTAGTTAGGAATTCAAATGCTACATTAACCAGGTGTCGCCCTCCCTCCCTCCCTTTAGTTCCCTCCCTCCCCCACTCTGTGTGTGTGTGTATGTGTGTGTGTGTCGCTTTATTTCTTTTCCTGTAACTTTGTTTTCATCTCTGACATATACATTGATCTCTGACATATACATTTGTGTGTATACATTTACATGTCTGTTTGTAGCTCCATATTCTGGGAGTCATGTATCACTGTTTTGGCCTGAGCATCTTTCTGTATTCTATTCACAACTGTGCTAATGCTGAGGCCTTGAACCACTATTTTAAGCATCACTTCTCCTGGACTATGTGATGAGCTTGAAGGAACACTGGAGTCCCTTTAGCAGTTTATAAAGCTCTTATTTTGATGGGCCTCATACCTGGAATTATATGCAATATCTAGTTCTGCAGTAATATTTAGCAAGGGTTTAGGATCACTTCTGTGAAAACTGAAGGAATAAAACCACATTGTTGTTGTTGTTGTTGTTGTTGTTGTTATTTGTTCTGTTTTTTGTTCCTTGGATTTCCTTGTTTGCTTATTTATTTGTGGTGAATTGCAGCCTACTGAGTGAGTTCATGCACTCAGCATACCCTCTACTGGGACACCTACTTTCTGCTGTCATTTCACCAGGATATGAACTTTTATAATCACTATACTGTCCCAGGACATAGCATCAACTTGCCTGTGATCTAAGAGGACACAGCCTCTGTATTTGACAATACAGATCTGATTTTTGGTTTTCTCTATTCATGAAGTCAGTCCATACAATAGATCAAATTATTTCTCTAAGGAGTAGGCCATGGTGAATATGTGGTGGATGGAGTGTGAGAATACAGATACCACAGAGCACCTCATGGACCTAAGAATGGAACCAGTTTCTATTGCTAATTTACTGCTAGATAGCCCACCAGTTAAGGAATGGGTATTTCTGCCATTTCTTCTTTCATGACTACAAATATTGAAGCTCTGAATCAGTCCATTCTGCCCATAACCCCTCAACTTGCCTTGGCCCTAACAGCATAAGAATTTTACTCAGAATGCACTGCACTGAAGCACTTTCTTACCCACATCCAGAACAACCTGTTCAAAATGAAATATATACCACAAGATGCTGGTCATTGTGCTACATATGTATAGGTAACATTTTTTGTTTTTCTATTAGCTTAGGGAATCAAAGACAAATAGATTTTTCTTTTTTTCTGGTTTCATTTTTGTAATTAGATTTTTTAAATTTACATATCAAATGTTATGCCCTTCCCCCTTTTCTTGACATAAGCCCAAATTTCCATCGCCTTCAACTTATTCTGGAAGGGTATTCCCCCTCCCTATTCCCTAGAAATAGGAACACCATTAGCTGTTGGTCTGGATCAAGTTTCAGCCCTAACTAGCAGACCTAGAGCTGTTGAGGGATAGCCACACTAGTTCTAGTTCTGTAGGATTAACAAAGCTTTAAAATATCACACACAGAAGCACACACACACAAACACACAGACATACACACACACAAACACGCACATGCACACATGCACACACACAAACACACAAACACACAGACACAATACACACACATACATACACAAGTGGGTCTTTCTTTGCTCTATGAATGAAGTATGTGTGTGTGTGTGTGTGTGTGTGTGTGTGTGTGTGTGCAGAACCATATAAGTACAGACATGTTCATTTCATTGTGCATATGTGAAAGCAAGAGGACAACCTCAGTTGTTGATTCTCACTCAACATCTTGATTGAAAAGTTTCTCTTTGTTTACTGGTGGGTGTGCCAGACTAGCTGGTCATCAGTGTCCTATTTTGCAATATATTTGTTGCTGAGATAAAACACCATGACCAAAAGAAACTGGGAGGTGAGGATTTATTTCAACTTGCAGTTCCATAGCACAATATTTTGAAGGAAGTCAGGGCAGAAAGACAAGGCAGGAGCCTGGACACAGGCACTGAAACAGAGACCATTGAGGATCACTGTTTAGTTTGCATACTGTGGCTTGCTCAACCTGCTTTTTATAAGTCCCAGGGTCACTTGCTGAGAGGTTTGCTCCACAGTTTTGCCTATAGCATTTTTAAGTTGAAGTTCTGCAATATTAGATGACTTTGGCCCAGTTGATCTCAGTATGTTGGCCACAATCCATTTGGGTATAACATATTATATACCCTGCATATCAGATATTACATTATTAGTCACAACAGTGTCAAAATTACAGTTATGAAGTAGTAATGGAATGATTCAATGGCTGAGGGTCTTCACAATATGTGGAATTGAATTAAAATATTGCCGCATTAGTTTAGATTCACTGATCTTGCTCTGTCAGGTTGAAAAAGTACCTATCTAGGAAAGCATACGAGCACTTGAATTACAAATATGCCTCACCATTAAGTGTACCTGGGCACTGGAGAGTCCAAGTCTCATTTCCAACCTTTCATAGCAAGAGTTTTACACACCTGACTGTTTTCCTAGCCCACACTGAGCATTCCTCAGCAGAAAATCCGAAATTGTTCATGATCTGTAATGCATCAAACATTGTCTTGTTGCAAGTGAGAAATTTCTACAACTGGAATCCAAATATCATGCCTGTGTGAAAATGTATAAATGAAACCCCTCAGATCACAGGTGTATTAGAGACATATATTTCATGAAAATGGTGGCTGTGACAGTTGTTGGGTTCTATTCTACAAGAATATATCATCGGTATGCACATATTTCACATTCTGGATAAAAACAAAAACTTTTCTATTTCAAACAATGTGTTCTATCTCTCTCTTTCTCTCTCTCTCTCTCTCTCTCTGTGTGTGTGTATGCGTGTTGTGTGTTTGTGTATGTTGTGTGTGTTGTGTGTGTTGTGTGTGTGTTGTGCGTGTGTTGTGTGTGTGTTGTGTGTGTGTTGTGTGTGAGTATGTTTTCTTTTGAATGTTTGTAAAAGCGTGTATATCATAGAACCCAGTGACTAACCTCACAAATTAAAATTAATATTGCCAGTTGCTAACATTAAACTAAATGGAGAGAAACTTGAAGCAATCCCACTAAAATCAGGGACTAGACAAGGCTGCCCACTCTCTCCCTACTTATTCAATATAGTTCTTGAAGTTCTAGCCAGAGCAATCAGAAAACAAAAGGATGTCAAGGGGATACAGATCGGAAAAGAAGAGGTCAAAATATCACTATTTGCAGATGACATGATAGTATATTTAAGTGATCCCAAAAGTTCCACCAGAGAACTACTAAAGCTGATAAACAACTTCAGCAAAGTGGCTGGGTATAAAATTAACTCAAATAAATCAGTTGCCTTCCTCTATACAAAAGAGAAACAAGCCGAGAAAGAAATTAGGGAAACGACACCCTTCATAATAGACCCAAATAATATAAAGTACCTCGGAGTGACTTTAACAAAGCAAGTAAAAGATCTGTACAATAAGAACTTCAAGATACTGAAGAAGGAAATTGAAGAAGACCTCAGAAGATGGAAAGATCTCCCATGCTCATGGATTGGCAGGATTAATATAGTAAAAATGGCCATTTTACCAAAAGCAATCTACAGATTCAACGCAATCCCCATCAAAATACCAATCCAATTCTTCAAAGAGTTAGACAGAACAATTTGCAAATTCATCTGGAATAACAAAAAACCCAGGATAGCTAAAGCTATCCTCAACAATAAAAGGACTTCAGGGGGAATCACTATCCCTGAACTCAAGCAGTATTACAGAGCAATAGTGATAAAAACTGCATGGTATTGGTACAGAGACAGACAGATAGACCAATGGAATAGAATTGAAGACCCAGAAATGAACCCACACACCTATGGTCACTTGATTTTTGACAAAGGAGCCAAAACCATCCAATGGAAAAAAGATAGCATTTTCAGCAAATGGTGCTGGTTCAACTGGAGGGCAACATGTAGAAGAATGCAGATCGATCCATGCTTATCACCCTGTACAAAGCTTAAGTCCAAGTGGATCAAGGACCTCCACATCAAACCAGACACACTCAAACTAATAGAAGAAAAACTAGGGAAGCATCTGGAACACATGGGCACTGGAAAAAATTTCCTGAACAAAACACCAATGGCTTATGCTCTAAGATCAAGAATCGACAAATGGGATCTCATAAAACTGCAAAGCTTCTGTAAGGCAAAGGACACTGTGGTTAGGACAAAACGGCAACCAACAGACTGGGAAAAGATCTTTACCAATCCTACAACAGATAGAGGCCTCATATCCAAAATATACAAAGAACTCAAGAAGTTAGACCGCAGGGAAACAAATAACCCTATTAAAAAATGGGGTTCAGAGCTAAACAAAGAATTCACAGCTGAGGAATGCCGAATGGCTGAGAAACACCTAAAGAAATGTTCAACATCTTTAGTCATAAGGGAAATGCAAATCAAAACAACCCTGAGATTTCACCTCACACCAGTGCGATTGGCTAAGATCAAAAACTCAGGTGACAGCAGATGCTGGCGAGGATGTGGAGAAAGAGGAACACTCCTCCATTGTTGGTGGGATTGCAGACTGGTACAACCATTCTGGAAATCAGTCTGGAGGATCCTCAGAAAATTGGACATTGAACTGCCTGAGGATCCAGCTATACCTCTCTTGGGCATATACCCAAAAGATGCCCCAACATATAAAAAAGACACGTGCTCCACTATGTTCATCGCAGCCTTATTTATAATAGCCAGAAGCTGGAAAGAACCCAGATGCCCTTCAACAGAGGAATGGATACAGAAAATGTGGTACATCTACACAATGGAATTTTACTCAGCTATCAAAAACAACCAGTTTATGAAATTCGTAGGCAAATGGCTGGAACTGGAAAATATCATCCTGAGTAAGCTAACCCAAACACAGAAAGACATACATGGTATGCACTCACTGATAAGTGGCTATTAGCCCAAATGCTTGAATTACCCTAAATGCCTAGAACAAACGAAACTCAAGACAGATGATCAAAATGTGAATGGTTCACTCCTTCTTTAAAAGGGGAACAAGAATACCCTTGGCAGGGAATAGAGAGGCAAAGATTAAAACAGAGACTGAAGGAACACCCATTCAGAGTCTGCCCCACATGTGGCCCATGCATATACAGCCATCCAGTTAGACAAGATGGATGAAGCAAAGAAGTGCAGGCCGACAGGAGCCGGATGTAGATCGCTCCTGAGAGACACAGCCAGAATACAGCAAATACAGAGGCGAATACCAGCAGCAAACCACTGAACTGAGAATAGGACCCCCGTTGAAGGAATCAGAGAAAGAACTGGAAGAGCTTGAAGGGGCTCGAGACCCCATATGTACAACAATGCCAAGCAACCAGAGCTTCCAGGGACTAAGCCACTACCTAAAGACTATACATGGACTGACCCTGGACTCTGACCTCATAGGTAGCAATGAATATCCTAGTAAGAGCACCAGTGGAAGGGGAAGCCCTGGGTCCTGCTAAGACTGAACCCCCAGTGAACAACTGTTGGGGGGAGGGGGACAATGGGGGGAGGGTGGGGAGGGGAACACCGATAAGAAAGGGGAGGGGGGAGGGGGATGTTTGCCCGGAAACTGGGAAAGGGAATAACACTCGAAATGTATATAAGAAATACTCAAGTTAATAATAAAAAAAAAACTTATTCTAAAGGAAAAATAATTAATATTGCTACTAATAATGTCTCTCATTCATTGTTGATATCTACTGAATATATGGAGGTTTGGTTAAGGCCATGATATGGGTAGAAGAAGTTTGTTAACGCCCAAAGATCTAAAGACTATGTATGAGGAAGATTCTTCTCCCTGAAATGTGTAAACCAGGGTCCATTCATGTGATATACTGTCCACTCCACAGTTTTTGCTGTTTCCCAGAGTCCAATATCTTTTTCCTACACCTTTAAATGTATTCAAGTTGGAGTATATTGTTTCACTGAGTAAACCTTGAGAGGGGGCATGGTTTGAATATGTTCACCCATGTGATTTCATGAAATCTCTATCTTACAATCCAGTTTTGTGCAGTGAAAACTCCATTGTCCTGGCAACATAGGTGCTCAGGTATAGGAAAAACATCAATTTGTAAACTTCCTGTCCATTCTTAAAAGTTAAAGTCCTCAAATGTGAGAGAACAGAGCATGAAGCAAGAGCCATGGAAGAGCAGAGAATGGAGGAGCTGTAGGCCAAAACCAAGGAGGAGGAAGCAGAGAAGCTGCAGTGCATCCAGTTACACAAGGAGATAGAGCTGCATTTGAACTGACCAACCAACTGACTTCAGAGAGAAAAACCCTGATAGTGCTGCACCAGGCAGGGTCCTTGCCAGAGGTTGAGCTCAGGAAAACACGCAGCATCTCATAATCAATCTGTGGCAACTGCCAATGGAGAACGGAAAAGGCTGAAGTAGCACACTTTCAGGAGCCCATCACATGCATGCCCACCGAGAAACTGCTGCACTGGCCAAGGCCACTCACCTGCTGGCAGCAGTAGCACACATTAAGGGTAACTATCCCATGAAAAGGACCACCCTCCTGTGGTATGAGATGAATGACCAGTGGGGATGCACTCGTGGCTACAAGCACACCTGGGATGACATTTTGAGTGACTTAACAAGGTTCCTGAGAGCTCTAACCACTTGGGAGACCAGTTTGCCAAGAGGAATCAGGGCAAGAATGAATGCATGGCTGAGAAGGAATTGAACCTTCTGCAGAACCTGCCCTGTAAGCAAAAGGTTCAGGAATCCAGCTCAGTGGGCCTGAATCCTACAAAAAAACAGAGGAAAGAGGAGCAGGGCTACACCATGAAAGTGGCCAAGGTCTCCAACTCTTTGGTGGAATGTTTCCTGAAGCACCTCTTCAAGGAGAAAGTGTTCCAGGGCTCTGGCAAGAAGAGGAAGATTCAGCACCTATTTGTGGACTTCACAGCCAAGAAATCAAACCAATTGGAGCTACTCCAGTAATGAAGAGCAAGAAGTCTCAGCTGGAAGTTAACAGGGCCACCAAGGAGCAGATGGGGGAAGAGGACCAAGAGAAGGCTGCCAAGAGAAGGAAAACGAAACAGAAAGGCAGGAGAATATGGGGGCAACAATTACTTTAGGCAAGAGAAAGGGCAGCCTGTTTGATTACAGAGAGAAAAAGAAAGGATGCTTGAGAGGGAAGAAGCATTCCAGGCCACCTGTATTGGATTGCAAAAATAAAGGAGTGTGGCAACAAGGAGGGTAGAGGAGAGAGTATTGTTCTCCCCACTGAACCTGTTCTGAAAAGCTACAACTGTACATACCCTAGTTCAGGAGGCAGAGGCTGACCTCAATGAGCTTGACATTTTGCTGCCCCTCAATCAGTGCTGGACAATGAATTAATGGTGACACCGACTGGAAGTTGGTGTATTTTGAGAATATAAGTATTACAGAAATAATGTTAAGAATTACATATTCTTAACAGGAATAAGGTAAGGCCTGCCTTTTTATTTTGACATTGGATGGTAGGAAAAGATTAATTGAATTTCTAGGCTATAGTAGATTAGTTTCAATACTTTTGCATTATTTTCATAAGAAAGCTTGTATATTATTCAAAGCAGGGAAAATGGGTGGAGATTACAAAGAGTTAAATGTATATGAATACCTCGTGTTGCTTTTAAGTTTTACTTTCAATAGAAATCGTATGTAGCCAGTGAACTTGGTACCAATATGGAGTGTTCTTTCAAACAACAAAGTTACAAAGGATGTTAAAAGACCCCTTGTACTACAAAAACTCAAAAATTCTTTTGGAATTGACTATAATTATAGAATAGTCCTTCTTGGTGTTAGCTCAGGTGGTGCATTTGACCAATAATTTGGAACCACACTAAATAATGGTAATTAACCTACTTACTTAAGAAAATGGTTGTCTCTTTGTCTGTAGCTGGTGGCTTTTGTTTACTTGGTTTGGGTTTTAGTTTTTAGCAAATGCTGGGCTGGAGTTCGCTTTTGAGCCAAGCAAGGCTTCTTGGAACTCACTCAGGCCAAGTGCTGTGGTTATAAATGAGGAGCCACACAAAACAGATTCCACATTTATTTCTTTCCTGGATTTTTCCCTGATTACATGTCCTTTTTATCTTAACAAATGTATCTTTGGATAAAGAAAGCTGAAGTCCTACTTCCTCACAATCATTCATACAAACAGAAAAGTAGTGTTGACATCAGTGAACAAAGTACAACAGACACTGTTGCTTGCTGCTCTGTGATATCATCAACTATCACTTCACCAATAGCTAATTTAATGAATTCCAAGGACTAGGCCCAAGTTTGTTGGGTTAGACCATGATTCTGTCTTCATAGTATAGCTAAAATTAACAAGGATAGATGGAAATGAAAAAGCCTCAGATCTAATGAAAGCTCAAATTTCATGGGTTGTTACGTTCATGACATAATCCCTTATACACTGTCATAGGGAGCTTCTGCCTTCTGAACAAGGGTCTGCAAAACCCATGCTAAAATGCTGCCTTACCAGACAGGTGTAAGAGTGGAAAAATCATGTAAGTTCTTTCCAAATTATTGACATTACCTTTGGCTATACCCTGGAGCAGATAGTATCACAATGACAAGGCTCAAAATGGAAACTGGCGGAATGTAGGGGAAGTCAGATTCTAATAGATCACTGAGATAGTTCTGTGGAGTTCTCCTACATGAATAACTACAGGGCCTGGATAATAAAAAAGAATTGGTTAGAGATTTTGGCGCACTGTTCAACTGTGACCCTGAAAAACAGTGAAGGAAGTATTTAAACATAAAATTATATGGATGAATCCCACCATATATGTGTTACAATAGGCCCAGGGTAAGTAGGAGGATTATGCATCATTTCATGGACAATGATGAGAGTTTTGTACTGTAAACCATAGTGCCATTTTCATTATTTGCACGGGAACAAGACTCTGAATTCCCCCTGCACAATGAATTTCCCATCTACACTTTTATCATTACCTTTAATCAGTTTGACTGTTGATGTTCAGCTACTATCTGGAACAATCTTGACAGAGTGGTAAAATGCTTGGAACAGTACCTGGAGGAACTTGGAACTATTTCTTGAACATATTCCTTCTATTGGAAAAAAACTCTTCCCACCCAGAATAGGCTTCATTATAAACAATCATGTACACTTAATATCCCCTATCCAACAGATGCAGAGAAGTCAGGGTCCAAGTCATGACCATTGTCTCAGACAGTCATATATGCCCAGTTCTAATAGATGTATAATATCACAGTTTTAAATTTACATTACTACAAACCTTACACATTGCTTAGATAAACAGTGTCAGCCAACCAAATCACATTACAACAAATATAACTTTGAACAGCTCAATATTGTGGATCCCAAAATATTGTGGAGCTGGGTGAAGGTTACCAGAGCTCTGCCATCAAATTCTGGCAGAGTGATCCTTTCTGTCGTGTCCACCACCAACCTTTGGGTTCAAGCTCGCCCTTTGTTCTTCGTACTTTCTCAATTTTTACATGGTTGTACCATGGAGTCGCAGCAACAGTGGGTCACAGAATGTCAGTACATCCTTCCATATCTTGGGCCAGTTAGGGAAAGATGAGTAAGTGCCCTATTAACTTCTAGCCTATATGTAGACATTATGTTGATATACTAAGCCTTGAAACCAAGGAACTCATGGAGGAAAACAAATATTCACTATGAAAGCTGAGAATTACCCTTTTATTTTAATGTCTTTCTGGAAGCTGTGAAGTCATCTCTTTCCCTTTAGATCATACCATGCACTTGTGCAGTAACAAAAGGATAGTGACTTTTCTCTCATGCAAAGACAAGTCTTCATTTTCACCATGTATTCTGACTCTAAGGCTTGGATCTGTATAATTTCTTTTTCAGTAATTGCTTTGTACCTGGTTCCAGGTTTATGTTGGTGTTACCATTCATGTAGTGCAGTGCATCAGATATTTTCATAGGATGTAGGGTATTCAAAAATTCTAGACAGATTATTTCGGCCATGTTGGTTTCCTCATACAATCATTGATGAGGATGTTTGGGTCAACATCAGGTAAGAGAGGTGCAGGATTGATGGCAGTTGGTCTTTCAATCCAGGTTCCAAGATAGTTAAGGACTTGAGCCTGCTACCATTTCACACATGCAATAAAAATCCAAGGTTTTGGTGTTCCTTTGAGGAGAGCCTCAACTGCATGGTGTTATATGATTTCATAACTGATTTTGTTGCATCTTGTACTATTTTCCCACTAAAAAAGATTGTAGAATGACAATGAATATCTATTGAAATTACCAACAGTAAAATGTGAATAGATAAGAACAGTATATGGACAATTGTGTATGTTTGTGATTCTAGAACATTCTATATTTGTGGCAACAACCATGATTACTATTTGTGAAAATTTTGGATATAACTGTAGGGAGCCGTATTGGATTTGGGCCTGGCCGCTTTGTGACTGTATGGCTCAAAGTGGCTATGAGACTCTTGGCTGCATAGCCACAGATGTTCAACCTTGAAATGACTACCATAAAGCCTTGAGATTGATTGTTGGGCAAAAGCCTCTCCCATAAATTTACGGAACAGAAAGACAAATTTCACAGGATGTTTCAGTCTGAGCAAACACCAGACGTCTCCGGCGTCTCCATCGCATGACCTCTTCACCTTCTGCTATCGCTGCTGGAATGCCCTCCTCCCTCCATCCTTTGTGTTTCACAAAGGACACTCCCACTACCTGAAAGCCTTAAAAACTGTAACGTTCACACCAATAAACGAGACCTTGACAACAGAACTTTTGCTTGGTCTCCTTCTTCTCTTCACCCCCATTTGACCCACAAGTAGAAGGCCTCTTCGGGACCCTGAATAACTGGACCCGCTGGACGGGTCATATAACAAAAATTTTTACTGTTCCAAAATTGTCACATCTGTTAATATAAGTTCTGAATTTTGGTTATTTTTCTCTTTGTCCTTCTGTTCTTCATGATTTTCATAATTGTTATTCATTATTATTGATACCATCATCATTATCATCATCATCAATTATTCTTATGATGATACTGGGATTTGAACTTAGGACCTTGTACAAGATGGGCAAATACTACTACTACTACAGTATCCTCTAGCCTGATTTTCTAAATTTTAAATAAATATTTTTTTCTTGAACAGTTGAAATTTCTTTTGTTGTTATGTTCTGTTTGGGTTTTGTTTTGACATAGTGTCTTGCTACATATCCCAGACCAATCTTAAACACTCTGTGGAGCTCAGACTGACATCAATATTCAAGGTATTCATGATTCAGAATGCCAAGCATGGGGATTGTAGACATATGTTACTAAAACATATATATATATATATATATATATATATATATATATATATATATATATATATGAAGATACTTTAAAATATAAAATGTGATAATGGTTCTAGTTGTTATTTAAGTAATCTCCTCTCTCTCTCTCTCTCTCTCTCTCTCTCTCTCTCACTGTGTGTGTGTTTTTATGTGTGTTTGTCTGTGGGGGGTGTTCGTGCACGTGCATATGTGTATGGTGTTTGCCACTTCATTTCAGAAATAAATTCATGAGAGTTGGTTCTCTCCTTCAAACGGATTCTCAGGTTGGAATTCTGGTCATCATGTATGGCAGTAAGGACCTCTATCCACTGAGCCATCCTGTCATTCTCAAGGCAAGGCATTCAGAATATGCACTCTCTTCCTCCTCAATCGTTTATGTCTAATTCTCCATCTGTGCCTGAATCGAGTGTTATATGAGGAGTGTGTCCCTCATTTCTCCATTATGTAATAACAGGAAGACTTTCTGAATGCAACTTACCATTCAAGACTGAAAGAGAAGATTCTGAGCCAGATTTAAGAACCGAAGCACGCAAATGAGAGCTTTGAATGACTGCCCTCAGAGCCCACATATGAATGTTGGTTGAATGCATGCAGAATGCCTACTACTGAATGACAAACTAGAATGAAACTAGAATGGAGACAGGAGCAGGGAACATATGGTATGGTGTGTGATGGAATTTTATAATAGGATGTGGTATGATATTTCATTGTAAATTAGTTTTTCTGTTTTTATGTTCTTGGATAATGTTGAGTCCATACAAGTCACTGCACAAATGAAAGAGGTCAGAGCTGACCATAGTATTATAGACTCTGTACTAAGTTGGATACTGTTCAGCTGATTGGGTTGCATTGCTTGGTCTCTCCAGTAATTTTATTCTTTTCTGCTCCCAAAATATTTTCCTTTCCTTTTGTCTAAGTTGCTGAGGATTGACTCTTGTGCTTCAGAATTCTAGGCAAAAGTTATATCACCATGCTCTGCTCTGGACTCAACAGTGCCCATGTTTACTATCAAGAGGGAGTTGTTTTAGTTGGCCCCAAATATTCCTTTAGAATGGAATTCCAAGTGAGATCTGTAGTTATGTTTGATGTCTGTCTGTCTTCCTGGCAAAGCTCTGAGAGCCATGCCCAAGGGCAAATGCTTTGAACTGCCCCAGCCCCAATGCTTGCTCTTGAATTATGATTGTAACTGACACCTATGCATTAAGTTAGTGGTTTTCAACCTTCCTAATGCTGCGAATCTTTAATATAGTTCCTAATGCTGTAGTGACCCCAACCACAAAATTATTTTAATTGCTACTTCATAACTGTAATTTTTCTACTATTATGAGTTTTATTGTAAATATCTGATTGCAAGACATCTGATATTTGAACCCCATGAAAGGGCCACTTGATCCCAAAGGGGTGTTCAGACAGTAGGGTTGAGAATTACTGTAATAAGCCTATTCAGATACATAAATAGAACTGTTGAAGGAGTCCTTGTAGATAAAAATGAGGGACAGTTTATTACCTCTCTATTGTCACAGCTGTTTGAGAACATAGTAAATCTCCATGGGTTCTGAATTCTGTGTTTGATTGGATAGGGGAAAGATCTGAGAAGCCTATCAAAGTGACAGGTTTCCTGGATATTTACTCTTCAGCTTTTAAGCCACCAGTTTATTTCTTCTTCCTAGCAGCAGGTGTATCTGTTTCATTTAATCCTGCAGTTTCTCTTAATCCCCTTTCATTGTGAAGGATGAGAGCTGAAAGGGGAGTGTGTCTAATTTGGATTTACATTCCCCTTAATTGTCATAGAAGCTTGAGATCCAGTATCTGGGAGACAGAACAAGGACTCAAATGGAGATAAAGATTTGTGTTTGGACCAGGACTAAAGAGGTACATACAATAAATAAGATTGGAAGATTGTTGAATGTTGTGATTTAAGAGTCTGAATTCCTGGAAAAATCTCTAGTCTACTGGAAACTGAAGAAAGACCACTGTCAAATTTGTAGGAGGGTGGCTCTAAATTTTCACAGCATCTCAGTATCACCTTTCTAGTATTTCCTTGTGTTACCTAAGGGCAGAGGAACTGGTGTCCATTTTTATTGTTTATTCTACTTTTTGGTTGGGAGGTCCTTCCTACTTTTCAATACCTAGAGGCTATTTATGCTTGTGTTACAAAACTTTTCATTTTTGTAGATCAATCCAAGGAAAAAGGAAGGAGGATAGAAAGAAACAAACAAAAGATAATTCTTAAATTTAAACAATCCTTTAATTGGAGCTCTTCTCTAAATAAGAAGAAAAAATCTCTTAAATGAGAAGTACTGGTATTAATGATGTGCACCAACTTGACCAGCTGAATTTCTCCAGAAAAGAGAAAAAGAAAACAAAGAAATAATTTTCTGTATACACAAACAATCCTAATAAACTCTAGTGACCCTTTGTGTAGATTTGTTTCAACTGCTCTTTATTAAGGAAATTTTTCAATGAACTTCCTTCAAAATTATCCCAAAGACCCCTTTTTTGTATATGTGTATTTGCTACATTAATTTTTTTTTACAAAACCAATAATCCGATAGGTCAAAATAAAGATCTATTAAGGAAAAAGAGAAATAATTCTGAAATTCCTAGCAAAATTTCACTTCCAAATTGAAAACCACAGTAGAAGGAAATATTGTTTCTCTCCAATGGAGTCTCAAACGGATATATAATCAAAACCTAGTGGCAGGTTGGAGAGGTTATGGGTGGGTGATAAGGTTCTAGGAGGAGATATGGGATGGGAAACTGTGATCAGAATATAGTGTAGAAAATAGGACTTTTATTATTTAAAAAAATACTCCACAAGAACACAAGAATATAACTTTACAGCATTTCTTTTTTTCTGCAACTCTGACTATAGGGTGATGTTATTATGCAGGTGAAAGCAGGTACAGGATAGAACAAAGACTATCACTGGGAGAGAAGGAGGGATGGGTGGGAGAAAAGGTTTAGAGGAGGAAGAGATGGTAGCGAGAAGAGGAAAGAGCTGAGAGAACATAGCCGCAAATATTAAGATTTCTCTCTGTGTATTTACAGGTTGTTGGGATTATTCTTAAGGTGTGAATGAGTGTAGGATTTTTTATGTCTAGATGATGAAATTATGTCTTATCAATTGAGACAGAGGTTATTGTGTGGTATGTTCTTTCATGATTTAATTGAGTCAAGAGATCGTTTGGAGTTTGGACACAGTGGGCCTGCCACAGAATTGGAGATGTATGTTGGTGTAGCGGGACAAGTATACATATTAAGGGAAAATTTGCCTTATTCAAATACATAACCAGTAATTTCATTAATTTTTTATTTGATTTGATTGATTGTGCAGTGGAAGAGGGAAAACAATCTGGGCATTGCTTAGGATAACATCTTTGATCAGGAGGAAGAGCCATCTAACACTGCTGTGATTATCCAAGTCTTGAGAATGAATACAGTCAATCCAGATGTGCTAATATGTAGTCCCAGAGGTTTATTAAAAGTACTTTGATTTCAGCACTATTCTGATTGTCCAGGGCATCCTGGGTACCAAGCACAGAGAGAAAAGCAAACCATGCCATTTCAATGATCAATCAGAACAAAACAAAACCAAAGTTTTCCAGTAAGTTTATTCCAACAAAGCAAGCTCACATTCCACAAAAGCTGAATCTCTTCTCTGGTTGCAATGACATTGCTCACTGAAGCATACAAGCACAATCCATCATCTCAGCATACACACTCACTCAGCCACTGATGTTCACACCACTCATTCATAGCCTCTAGCTGCTCCCTTTTTTTCCAGATGATAGGGCTGGATATGGTTTTGTAAGCCTTTAAACCTAGTACTCATACCTCATACACTTTTCCTAATGATTTTGGCAGGTTTAATCAAGTACCACTGAGATACAAATCCAGCCCACTTCTTTTTTTTTTATTTTTTATTTTTTTTTATTTTATTTTTTTTATTATCTTGAGTATTTCTTATATACATTTCAAGAGTTATTCCCTTTCCCGGTTTCCGGACAGACATCACCCTCCCCCCTCCCCTTCCTTGTGGGTGTTCCCCTCCCAAACCTCCCCCCATTGCCACCCTCCCCGCATAGTCTAGTTCACTGGGGGTTCAGTCTTAGCAGGACCCAGGGCTTCCCCTTCCACTGGTGCTCTTACTAGGATATTCATTGCTACCTATGGGGACAGAGTCCAGGGTCAGTCCATGTATAGTCTTTAGGTAGTGGCTTAGTCCCTGGAAGCTCTGGTTGCTTGACATTGTTGTACTTTTGGGGTCTCGAGCACCTTCAAGCTCTTCCAGTTCTTTCTCTGATTCCTTCAACGGGGGACCTATTCTCAGTTCAGTGGTTTGCTGCTGGCATTCGCCTCTGTATTTGCTGTATTCTGGCTGTGTCTCTCAGGAGCGATCTACATCCGGCTCCTGTCGGTCTGCACTTCTTTGCTTCATCCATCTTGTCTAATTGGGTGGCTGTATATGTATGGGCCACCTGTGGGGCAGGCTCTGAATGGGTGTTCCTTCAGTCTCTGTTTTAATCTTTGCCTCTCCCTTCCCTGCCAAGGGTATTCTTTTTCCTCATTTAAAGAAGGAGTGAAGCATTCACATTTTGATCATCCGTCTTGAGTTTCCTTTGTTCTAGGGATCTAGGGTAATTCAAGCATTTGGGCTAATAGCCACTTATCAATGAGTCCAGCCCACTTCTTTTAGAGAGTAAAAACATATCAGAATAATGCTGTCAAATTCCTTTGTAGGTCATCAGCCTGATTACATTTTACTGCACAAAAAGTGCAGGCAAGACCCTCTGTCTTCTAAAACTGGCAGTATTTCTAATGAATCCTGTAGAGAAAATGTCCTGTCACTTTTCATGTTAAACATGTTGTTTCTGGTCAAACAGTTACTGCACTGGTCTCTGTGACAGACCTCTGTGCCTTGTCCCCTGCCAAGCAACTACTCACTCTAGAAGACCCTACAATGGTAGTCTCAGGGTCTCAAGGAGTCCTGGGGACATCTCTGTGCCTCTGACTTAAGTCTGTCACTCAGAAATAACAAGCTTTCCTCAGAACTACAGGCAGCAGAAAATGCATTCATTTGCCTCTGTGAAGAAACAGATAGTGCATGCATTGTGCATGGTGCTTCCCTAGGACTTAAATTCCAGCTTCCCACTCATCTTTTGGGATTAGCAAAATTTTGCCCTGTCTTCTTTGCTTCTTCTGTCCTGGTAAGGCTTTTTCAACAGTTTCATTTTCTACTCATTTGGGGCTACAGAGTACACCTAGGGGCCTTTTGTATGCTAAGTACTCATTAGACTTTGACCAAGACTTCAGCCCTAGTGATGTCTTTTATAAGTTAATCCTTTTAATTCTATTTGTTGAAAAATCCTACCCTATAAGTGGGAGTGATTTCAGAGCTCACCTCCTTTACTACTTGTCTTCTTGTATCTACCACTGAAATGTCATTTCCTACTTTCACACACACACACAGAGAGAGAGAGAGAGAGAGAGAGAGAGAGAGAGAGAGAGTTATTTTACTATACTCAGTGAATGAAGTCATTAAACCTTTAAAAAAAACTTTATTCATTTCATGTATGTGGGTACACTGTCACTGCCTAAAAACACACCAAAAAGATTGTGGATTCCTATTATAGATGGTTGTAAACCACCATATACATGCTGGGAATTGAACTCAGGAACTCTATAAGAAAAGTCAGTGTTTTTTTTACCACTGAGACACTCTCCTGCCCCATTTAAACTCTTTAAAATCTGTTTGACAGTACATGGGTTTAATATCCTTAAGTAAGTTTCCTTCCCGTCATCTCTCTCTCTCATTCCATCTAAATCACCTCTACCTTCTACTCCATGCTCCACCTCCTCTTCTTCTTCTCCTGCTCCTTAACACTGCCCCTTCTATTCTCACATCTTTTTTTCCTAGTTTTGTGTATAACACACTGAGTTTAATTAAGATTTTTGGCCTGAGAGTGGATTGGGCTTCATTTATGAGAGAGTGAGCAACTTCCAAGGGCTAGATCACTAAAGAAAAATGTCTTCCCCTCACCCCAGTAACTGTTAACTAATAGGAACAAAGTCTCAAGTCTCCAGACTTTCCCTAACATATCCTGTGGGCAATCCAGTATTCAGTTGACAGTCACTACAATATGGAAACTCCTGAAACTTCACTGGAGGCTTGGGGCTTACACCTGTCCCTTCATCACAGTTTATTATATCCAAGGGACTCACATCTCTTCACTCATAGCAGATGTGAGGATATGACTCCTACTACCTCCAAAGATATGTGTGTGTGTGTGTGTGTGTGTGTGTGTGTGTGTGCCTGTGTCCTTTAGATTTCCGAGTGCAGTTGCCTTCATATAACAACAAGAGCTGCATTATTACTAAGGAGTGGCCATTCCCAATCAAATCCAACCCTTTCCTAGTGTGGTTTATACTCTGGCCTGAGGAGAGCAGAAGAGCACTGAAAGTGTTAGGAGTATACGCCATTGGGAACAATTTATGTGTGCAAATCCAGCATGTTGGAATATGAAAGTGAGTAGAGCAAGTGAGCAACACAAAAACAATAAAGAACGACAAATGAATAACCTGGCCAAAATGAATGACCTACGTCCAGCACAAAAAAAAAAGGCGATTTGCAAATTCATAGATTGCATTCCAAGGACATTTTCCTCAGAGATACAAAAAGGTGTAGTCCTCTGAAACACTCCTCATTGCAAAGTTGGTCTCATCAACTATTTCTTCTCTAGTATCTACTTTCCTCAATTCCTAGTTCTAGGCTTCTTATGGAGGCATCATCGAGGCTCTTTACTGCTATGCCAACTCTCCAGGTGCAATATGGCCTTTCTGTATGCCAAGGCACACCTGACCTGGATTGATTGTTTCTCTATGATCATTAATTTGCTCCAATCCTATTTTTCTACCTAGTGCAACTGATGAAATCTCATTCTATTCCTTATTCTCCAGCCTTTACCTACTATCCTGTGAAGAGGGGACACATATTCTTCTTACTTTATTATATCTTTCTGAAAATGTTATCTGTCTTCAGGCAGAAAAATAGCCACTGGAGAGACATGCCTTAACACTGCTCTTACATCCTCATGCTGTACCGATATGCTTTTTTCTTTATTATCACAATTCCATTTATATTAATGGAGAGTTTTGCTGGATATAGTAGCTGGGCTGGCATTTGTGTTCTCTTGGGGTCTTATAACATCTGTCCATAGTCTCTGTTGAGAACTATGAGCCAGAATGCACACATGATTGATGTGAAAGACAGAGGGACAAAGACTATCTATTAACTTGCATTACTTAATAATAAAAGGACAGGACCAAGACGGAATTGGATAGAGAAATAGGATATCTATTACTACTGTATCATCTATATTAAGATAGATTAAATTACTCTACTGCTGCATATATTGTACTATGCTCTTTACTATCTCATCCTGGTGTAGTCCTGAGCTGAAGTCAGATGTTTCTAACTATGTTATATAGTATCTGGAGCAACTATTGTAAATAATGTATTTTTTAAATATAAAAAGTCAAGTACATATACAGTCAGACCTATCAGAATCACACCAGACTTCTCGCCAGAAACTATGAAGGCCAGAAGATCCTGGACTGATGTCATACAGACCCTAAGAGAACACAAATGCCAGCCCAGGTTACTGTATCCTGCAAAACTCTCAATTAACATAGATGGAGAAACCAAGATATTCCATGACAAAACCAAATTTACACAATATCTTTCTACAAATCCAGCACTACAAAGGATAACAAATGGTAAAGCCCAACATAAGGAGGCAAGCTATACCCTAGAAGAAGCAAGAAACTAATCGTCTTGGCAAAAAAGAAAGAGAATGAAAGCACACAAACATAACCTCACATCCAAATATGAATATAATGGGAGCAATAATCACTATTCCTTAATATCTCTCAACATCAATGGCCTCAACTCCCCAATAAAAAGACATAGATTAACAAACTGGATACGCAACGAGGACCCTGCATTCTGCTGCCTACAGGAAACACACCTCAGAGACAACGACAGGCATTACCTCAGAGTGAAAGGCTGAAAAATAATTTTCCAAGCAAATGGTCAGAAGAAGCAAGCTGGAGTAGCCATTCTAATATCAAATAAAATCAATTTTCAACTAAAATTCATCAAAAAAGATAAGGAAGGAAACTTCATATTCATCAAAGGAAAAATCCACCGAGAATCCTAAATATCTATGCCCCAAATTGAAGGGCACCTACATATGTAAAAGAAACCTTACTAAAGCTCAAAACACACATTGCACCTCACACAATATAGTGGGAGATTTCAACACCCCACTCTCATCAATGGACAGATCATGGAAACAGAAATTAAACAGAGATGTAAACAGACTAAGAGAAGTCATGAGCCAAATGGACTTAACGGATATTTATAGAACATTCTAGCCTAAAGCAAAAGGATATACCTTCTTCTCAGCTCCTCATGGTACTTTCTCCAAAATTGACCATATAATTGGTCAAAAAACGGGCCTCAACAGGTACAGAAAGATAGAAATAATCCCATGCCTGCTATCAGACCACCACGGCCTAAAACTGGTCTTCAATAACAATAAGGGAAGAATGCCCACATATACGTGGAAATTAAACAATGCTCTACTCAATGATAACCTGGTCAAGGAAGAAATAAAGAAAGAAATTAAAAACTTTTTAGAATTTAATGAAAATGAAGGTACAACATACCCAAATTTATGGGACACAATGAGCGCTGTGCTAAGAGGAAAACTCATAGCGCTGAGTGCCTGCAGAACGAAACAGGAAAGAGCATATGTCAGCAGCTTGACAGCACACCTAAAAGCTCTAGAACAAAAAGAAGCAAATACACCCAGGAGGACTACAAGGCAGGAAATAATCAAACTCAGAGAGGAAATCAACCAAGTAGAAAAAAAAGGACCGTAGAAAGAATCAACAGAACCAAAAGTTGGTTCTTTGAGAAAATCAACAAGATAGATAAACCCTTAGCCAGACTAACGAGAGGACACAGAGAGTGTGTCCAAATTAACAAAATCAAAAATGAAAAGGGAGACATAACAACAGATTCAGAGGAAATTCAAAAAATCATCAGATCTTACTGTAAAAACCTATATTCAACAAAACTTGAAAATCTTCAGGAAATGGACAATTTCCTACACAGATACCAGGTACCGAAGTTAAATCAGGAACAGATAAACCAGTTAAACAACCCCATAACTCCTAAGGAAATAGAAGCAGTCATTAAAGGTCTCCCAACCAAAAAGAGCCCAGGTCCATACGGGTTTAGTGCAGAATTCTATCAAACCTTCATAGAAGTCCTCATACCAATATTATCCAAACTATTCCACAAAATTGAAACAGATGGAGCACTACCGAATACCTTCTACGAAGCCACAATTACTCTTATACCTAAACCACACAAAGACACAACAAAGAAAGAGAACTTCAGACCAATTTCCCTTATGAATATCGACGCAAAAATACTCAATAAAATTCTGGCAAACCGAATCCAAGAGCACATCAAAACAATCATCCACCATGATCAAGTAGGCTTCATCCCAGGTATGCAGGGATGGTTTAATATACGGAAAACCATCAACGTGATCCATTATATAAACAAACTGAAAGAACAAAACCACATGATCATTTCATTAGACGCTGAGAAAGCATTTGACAAAATTCAACACCCCTTCATGATAAAAGTCCTGGAAAGAATAGGAATTCAAGGCCCATACCTAAACATAGTGAAAGCCATATACAGCAAACCAGTTGCTAACATTAAACTAAATGGAGAGAAACTTGAAGCAATCCCACTAAAATCAGGGACTAGACAAGGCTGCCCACTCTCTCCCTACTTATTCAATATAGGTCTTGAAGTTCTAGCCTGAGCAATCAGACAACAAAAGGAGGTCAAGGGGATACAGATCGGAAAAGAAGAAGTCAAAATGTCACTCTTTGCAGATGATATGATAGTATATTTAAGTGATCCCAAAAGTTCCACCAGAGAACTACTAAAGCTGATAAACAACTTCAGCAAAGGGGCTGGGTATAAAATTAACTCAAATAAATCAGTTGCCTTCCTCTATACAAAAGAGAAACAAGCCGAGAAAGAAATTAGGGAAACGACACCCTTCATAATAGACCCAAATAATATAAAGTACCTCGGTGTGACTTTAACCAAGCAAGTAAAAGATCTGTACAATAAGAACTTCAAGACACTGAGGAAGGAAATTGAAGAAGACCTCAGAAGATGGAAAGATCTCCCATGCTCATGGATTGGCAGGATTAATATAGTAAAAATGGCCATTTTACCAAAAGCGATCTACAGATTCAATGCAATCCCCATCAAAATACCAATCCAATTCTTCAAAGAGGTAGACAGAACAATTTGCAAACTCATCTGGAATAACAAAAAACCCAGGATAGCTAAAGCTATCCTCAACAATAAAAGGACTTCAGGGGGAATCACTATCCCTGAACTCAAGCAGTATTACAGAGCAATAGTGATAAAAACTGCATGGTATTGGTACAGAGACAGACAGATAGACCAATGGAATAGAATTGAAGACCCAGAAATGGACCCACACACCTATGGTCACTTAATTTTTGACAAAGGAGCCAAAACCATCCAATGGAAAAAAGATAGCATTTTCAGCAAATGGTGCTGGTTCAACTGGAGGTCAACATGTAGAAGAATGCAGATCGATCCATGCTTATCACCCTGTACAAAGCTTAAGTCCAAGTGGATCAAGGACCTCCACATCAAACCAGACACACTCAAACTAATAGGAGAAAAACTAGGGAAGCATCTGGAACACATGGGCACTGGAAAAAATTTCCTGAACAAAACACCAATGGCTTATGCTCTAAGATCAAGAATCGACAAATGGGATCTCATAAAACTGCAAAGCTTCTGTAAGGCAAAGGACACTGTGGTTAGGACAAAACTGCAACCAACAGATTGGGAAAAGATCTTTACCAATCCTACAACAGATAGAGGCCTTATATCCAAAATATACAAAGAACTCAAGAAGTTAGACCGCAGGGAAACAAATAACCCTATTAAAAATGGGGTTCAGAGCTAAACAAAGAATTCACAGCTGAGGAATGCCGAATGGTTGAGAAACACCTAAAGAAATGTTCAACATCTTTAGTCATAAGGGAAATGCAAATCAAAACAACCCTGAGATTTCACTTCACACCAGTGAGAATGGCTAAGATCAAAAACTCAGGGGACAGCAGATGCTGGCGAGGATGCGGAGAAAGAGGAACACTCCTCCATTGTTGGTGGGGTTGCAAACTGGTACAACCATTCTGGAAATCAGTCTGGAGGATCCTCAGAAAATTGGACATTGAACTGCCTGGTGATCCAGCTATACCTCTCTTGGGCATATACCCAAAAGGTGCCCCAACATATAAAAAAGACACGTGCTCCACTATGTTCATTGCAGCCTTATTTATAATAGCCAGAAGCTGGAAAGAACCCAGATGCCCTTCAACAGAGGAATGGATACAGAAAATGTGGTACATCTACACAATGGAATATTACTCAGCTATCAAAAACAACCAGTTTATGAAATTCGTAGGCAAATGGTTGGAACTGGAAAACATCATCCTGAGTGAGCTAACCCAATCACAGAAAGACATACATGGTATGCACTCATTGATAAGTGGCTATAGCCCAAATGCCTGAATTACCCTAGATGCCTAGAACAAATGAAACTCAAGACGGATGATCAAAACGTGAATGCTTCACTCCTTCTTTAAAAATGGAACAAGAATACCGTTGGCAGGGAAGAGAGAGGCAAAGATTAAAACAGAGACTGAGAACCCAGTGAGAGAGAGACCCAACCACCTGGTCAGGTGGGCACTCCTGAGGCTGCAGAGCGGAAGAGACCACCAACACTGCTCACCCCTGCGCACATCCCTGGCCCAAGAGTAAACTGTATAAGGCCTCTGGGCTCCCGTGGGGGAGGGCCCAGGAGCGGCAGGACCCCGCCGGAACCTGAGGGAAACAGACCGGATAAACAGTTCTCTGCACCCAAATCCCGTGGGAGGGAGAGCTAAACCTTCAGAGAGGCGGACAAGCCTGGGAAACCAGAAGAGACTGCTCCCTGCACACACATCTCGGACGCCAGAGGAAAAAGCCAAAGACCATCTGGAACCCTGGTGCACTGAAGCTCCCGGAAGGGGCGGCACAGGTCTTCCTGGTTGCTGCCGCTGCAGAGAGCCCCTGGGCAGCACCCCACGAGCGAACCTGAGCCTCGGGACCACAGGTAAGACCAAATTTTCTGCTGCAAGAAAGCTGCCTGGTGAGCTTGGGACACACGGAAGCAGAATTTCTCTAGGACCGGGCACGTTCTGTGTTTACCAGAAGTCCCACACCCGCGGATCCCGGCCCGCAGCAGCTCTCTGCTCCCAGACCCGGTGAGAGAGAGACCCAACCGCCTGGTCAGGTGGGCACTCCTGAGGCTGCAGAGCGGAAGAGACCACCAACACTGCTCACCCCTGCCCACATCCCTGGCCCAAGAGGAAACTGTATAAGGCCTCTGGGCTCCCGTGGGGGAGCGGCAGGACCCCTGCCTGAGACACCGCCGGACCCTGAAGGAAACAGACCGGATAAACAGTTCTCTGCACCCAAATCCCATGGGAGGGAGAGCTAAACCTTCAGAGAGGCAGACAAGCCTGGGAAACCAGAAGAGACTGCTCCCTGCACACACATCTCGGACGCCAGAGGAAAAAGCCAAAGACCATCTGGAACCCTGGTGCACTGAAGCTCCTGGAAGGGGCGGCACAGGTCTTCCTGGTTGCTGCCGCTGCAGAGAGCCCCTGGGCAGCACCCCACGAGCAAACCTGAGACTCGGGACCACAGGTAAGACCAAATTTTCTGCTGCAAGAAAGCTGCCTGGTGAACTCAAGACACAGGCCCACAGGAACAGCTGAAGACCTGTAGAGAGGAAAAACTACACGCCCGAAAGCAGAACACTCTGTCCCCATAACTGACTGAAAGAGAGGAAAACAGGTCTACAGCACTCCTGACACACAGGCTTATAGGACAGTCTAGCCACTGTCAGAAATAGCAGAACAAAGTAACACTAGACATAATCTGATGGCGAGAGGCAAGCGCAGGAACCCAAGCAACAGAAACCAAGACTACATGCCATCATCGGAGCCCAATTCTCCCACCAAAACAAACATGGAATATCCAAACACACCAGAAAAGCAAGATCTAGTTTCAAAATCATATTTGATCATGATGCTGGAGGACTTCAAGAAAGACATGAACACACTTAGGGAAGCACAGGAAAACATTAATAAACAAGTAAAAGCCTACAGAGAGGAATCGCAAAAATCCCTGAAAGAATTCCAGGAAAACACAATCAAACAGTTGAAGGAATTAAAAATGGAAATAGAAGCAATCAAGAAAGAACACATGGAAACAACCCTGGATATAGAAAACCAAAAGAAGAGACAAGGAGCTGTAGATACAAGCTTCACCAACAGAATACAAGAGATGGAAGAGAGAATCTCGGGAGCAGAAGATTCCATAGAAATCATTGACTCAACTGTCAAAGATAATGTAAAGCGGAAAAAGCTACTGGTCCAAAACATACAGGAAATCCAGGACTCAATGAGAAGATCAAACCTAAGGATAATAGGTATAGAAGAGAGTGAAGACTCCCAGCTCAAAGGACCAGTAAATATCTTCAACAAAATCATAGAAGAAAACTTCCCTAACCTAAAAAAAGAGATACCCATAGACATACAAGAAGCCTACAGAACTCCAAATAGATTGGAGCAGAAAAGAAACACCTCCCGTCACATAATTGTCAAAACACCAAACGCACAAAATAAAGAAAGAATATTAAAAGCAGTAAGGGAAAAAGGTCAAGTAACATATAAAGGGAGACCTATCAGAATCACACCAGACTTCTCGCCAGACACTATGAAGGCCAGAAGATCCTGGACTGATGTCATACAGACCCTAAGAGAACACAAATGCCAGCCCAGGTTACTGTATCCAGCAAAACTCTCAATTAACATTGATGGAGAAACCAAGATATTCCATGACAAAACCAAATTTACATAATATCTTTCTACAAATCCAGCACTACAAAGGATAATAAATGGTAAAGCCCAACATAAGGAGGCAAGCTATACCCTAGAAGAAGCAAGAAACTAATCGTCTTGGCAACAAAACAAAGAGAATGAAAGCACACAAACATAACCTCACATCCAAATATGAATATAACGGGAAGCAATAATCACTATTCCTTAATATCTCTCAATATCAATGGCCTCAACTCCCCAATAAAAAGACATAGATTAACAAACTGGATACGAAACGAGGACCCTGCATTCTGCTGCCTACAGGAAACACACCTCAGAGACAAAGACAGACACTACCTCAGAGTGAAAGGCTGGAAAACAACTTTCCAAGCAAATGGTCAGAAGAAGCAAGCTGGAGTAGCCATTCTAATATCAAATAAAATCAATTTCCAACTAAACGTCATCAAAAAAGATAAGGAAGGACACTTCATATTCATCAAAGGAAAAATCAACCAAGATGAACTCTCAATCCTAAATATCAATGCCCCAAATACAAGGGCACCTACATACGTAAAAGAAACCTTACTAAAGCTCAAAACACACATTGCACCTCACACAATAATAGTGGGAGATTTCAACACCCCACTCTCATCAATGGACAGATCATGGAAACAGAAATTAAACAGTGATGTAGACAGACTAAGAGAAGTCATGAGCCAAATGGACTTAACGGATATATATAGAACATTCTAGCCTAAAGCAAAAGGATATACCTTCTTCTCAGCTCCTCATGGTACTTTCTCCAAAATTGACCATATAATTGGTCAAAAAACGGGCCTCAACAGGTACAGAAAGATAGAAATAATCCCATGCGTGCTATCGGACGACCACGGCCTAAAACTGGTCTTCAATAACAATAAGGGAAGAATGTCCACATATACGTGGAAATTGAACAATGCTCTACTCAATGATAACCTGGTCAAGGAAGAAATAAAGAAAGAAATTAAAAACTTTTTAGAATTTAATGAAAATGAAGATACAACATACTCAAACTTATGGGACACAATGAAAGCTGTGCTAAGAGGAAAACTCATAGCGCTGAGTGCCTGCAGAAAGAAACAGGAAAGAGCATATGTCAGCAGCTTGACAGCACACCTAAAAGCTCTAGAACAAAAAGAAGCAAATACACCCAGGAGGAGTAGAAGGCAGGAAATAATCAAACTCAGAGCTGAAATCAACCAAGTAGAAACAAAAAGGACCATAGAAAGAATCAACAGAACCAAAAGTTGGTTCTTTGAGAAAATCAACAAGATAGATAAACCCTTAGCCAGACTAACGAGAGGACACAGAGAGTGTGTCCAAATTAACAAAATCAGAAATGAAAAGGGAGACATAACTACAGATTCGGAGGAAATTCAAAAAATCATCAGATCTTACTATAAAAACCTATATTCAACAAAATTTGAAAATCTTCAGGAAATGGACAATTTCCTAGACAGATACCAGGTATCGAAGTTAAATCAGGAACAGATAAACCAGTTAAACAACCCCATAACTCCTAAGGAAATAGAAGCAGTCATTAAAGGTCTCCCAACCAAAAAGAGCCCAGGTCCAGATGGGTTTAGTGCAGAATTCTATCAAACCTTCATGGAAGACCTCATACCAATATTATCCAAACTATTCCACAAAATTGAAACAGATGGAGCCCTACCGAATTCCTTCTACGAAGCCACAATTACTCTTATACCTAAACCACACAAAGACACAACAAAGAAAGAGAACTTCAGACCAATTTCCCTTATGAATATCGACGCAAAAATACTCAATAAAATTCTGGCAAACCGAATTCAAGAGCACATCAAAACAATCATCCACCATGATCAAGTAGGCTTCATCCCAGGCATGCAGGGATGGTTTAATATACGGAAAACCATCAACGTGATCCATTATATAAACAAACTGAAAGAACAGAACCACATGATCATTTCATTAGATGCTGAGAAAGCATTTGACAAAATTCAACACCCCTTCATGATAAAAGTCCTGGAAAGAATAGGAGTTCAAGGCCCATACCTAAACATAGTAAAAGCCATATACAGCAAACCAGTTGCTAACATTAAACTAAATGGAGGGAAACTTGAAGCACTCCCACTAAAATCAGGGACTAGACAAGGCTGCCCACTCTCTCCCTACTTATTCAATATAGTTCTTGAAGTTCTAGCCAGAGCAATCAGACAACAAAAGGAGATCAAAGGGATACAGATCGGAAAAGAAGAGGTCTAAATATCACTATTTGCAGATGACATGATAGTATATTTAAGTGATCCCAAAAGTTCCACCAGAGAACTACTAAAGCTGATAAACAACTTCAGCAAAGTGGCTGGGTATAAAATTAACTCAAATAAATCAGTTGCCTTCCTCTATACAAAAGAGAAACAAGCCGAGAAAGAAATTAGGGAAACGACACCCTTCATAATAGACCCAAATAATATAAAGTACCTCGGTGTGACTTTAACCAAGCAAGTAAAAGATCTGTACAATAAGAACTTCAAGACACTGAGGAAGGAAATTGAAGAAGACCTCAGAAGATGGAAAGATCTCCCATGCTCATGGATTGGCAGGATTAATATAGTAAAAATGGCCATTTTACCAAAAGCGATCTACAGATTCAATGCAATCCCCATCAAAATACCAATCCAATTCTTCAAAGAGGTAGACAGAACAATTTGCAAACTCATCTGGAATAACAAAAAACCCAGGATAGCTAAAGCTATCCTCAACAATAAAAGGACTTCAGGGGGAATCACTATCCCTGAACTCAAGCAGTATTACAGAGCAATAGTGATAAAAACTGCATGGTATTGGTACAGAGACAGACAGATAGACCAATGGAATAGAATTGAAGACCCAGAAATGGACCCACACACCTATGGTCACTTGATTTTTGACAAAGGAGCCAAAACCATCCAATGGAAAAAAGATAGCATTTTCAGCAAATGGTGCTGGTTCAACTGGAGGTCAACATGTAGAAGAATGCAGATCGATCCATGCTTATCACCCTGTACAAAGCTTAAGTCCAAGTGGATCAAGGACCTCCACATCAAACCAGACACACTCAAACTAATAGGAGAAAAACTAGGGAAGCATCTGGAACACATGGGCACTGGAAAAAATTTCCTGAACAAAACACCAATGGCTTATGCTCTAAGATCAAGAATCGACAAATGGGATCTCATAAAACTGCAAAGCTTCTGTAAGGCAAAGGACACTGTGGTTAGGACAAAACTGCAACCAACAGATTGGGAAAAGATCTTTACCAATCCTACAACAGATAGAGGCCTTATATCCAAAATATACAAAGAACTCAAGAAGTTAGACCGCAGGGAAACAAATAACCCTATTAAAAATGGGGTT
The DNA here is from genome assembly GCF_021556685.1 of Rattus norvegicus. NCBI lineage: Eukaryota > Metazoa > Chordata > Mammalia > Rodentia > Muridae > Rattus > Rattus norvegicus. The sequence continues at coordinate 1,801,797 of NC_141555.1, read as the reverse complement.
CAGAGCTAAACAAAGAATTCACAGCTGAGGAATGCCGAATGGCTGAGAAACACCTAAAGAAATGTTCAACATCTTTAGTCATAAGGGAAATGCAAATCAAAACAACCCTGAGATTTCACTTCACACCAGTGAGAATGGCTAAGATCAAAAACTCAGGGGACAGCAGATGCTGGCGAGGATGCGGAGAAAGAGGAACACTCCTCCATTGTTGGTGGGGTTGCAAACTGGTACAACCATTCTGGAAATCAGTCTGGAGGATCCTCAGAAAATTGGACATTGAACTGCCTGGTGATCCAGCTATACCTCTCTTGGGCATATACCCAAAAGGTGCCCCAACATATAAAAAAGACACGTGCTCCACTATGTTCATTGCAGCCTTATTTATAATAGCCAGAAGCTGGAAAGAACCCAGATGCCCTTCAACAGAGGAATGGATACAGAAAATGTGGTACATCTACACAATGGAATATTACTCAGCTATCAAAAACAACCAGTTTATGAAATTCGTAGGCAAATGGTTGGAACTGGAAAACATCATCCTGAGTGAGCTAACCCAATCACAGAAAGACATACATGGTATGCACTCATTGATAAGTGGCTATAGCCCAAATGCCTGAATTACCCTAGATGCCTAGAACAAATGAAACTCAAGACGGATGATCAAAACGTGAATGCTTCACTCCTTCTTTAAAAATGGAACAAGAATACCGTTGGCAGGGAAGAGAGAGGCAAAGATTAAAACAGAGACTGAGAACCCAGTGAGAGAGAGACCCAACCACCTGGTCAGGTGGGCACTCCTGAGGCTGCAGAGCGGAAGAGACCACCAACACTGCTCACCCCTGCGCACATCCCTGGCCCAAGAGTAAACTGTATAAGGCCTCTGGGCTCCCGTGGGGGAGGGCCCAGGAGCGGCAGGACCCCGCCGGAACCTGAGGGAAACAGACCGGATAAACAGTTCTCTGCACCCAAATCCCGTGGGAGGGAGAGCTAAACCTTCAGAGAGGCGGACAAGCCTGGGAAACCAGAAGAGACTGCTCCCTGCACACACATCTCGGACGCCAGAGGAAAAAGCCAAAGACCATCTGGAACCCTGGTGCACTGAAGCTCCCGGAAGGGGCGGCACAGGTCTTCCTGGTTGCTGCCGCTGCAGAGAGCCCCTGGGCAGCACCCCACGAGCAAACCTGAGACTCGGGACCACAGGTAAGACCAAATTTTCTGCTGCAAGAAAGCTGCCTGGTGAACTCAATACACAGGCCCACAGGAACAGCTGAAGACCTGTAGAGAGGAAAAACTACACGCCCGAAAGCAGAACACTCTGTCCCCATAACTGACTGAAAGAGAGGAAAACAGGTCTACAGCACTCCTGACACACAGGCTTATAGGACAGTCTAGCCACTGTCAGAAATAGCAGAACAAAGTAACACTAGACATAATCTGATGGCGAGAGGCAAGCGCAGGAACCCAAGCAACAGAAACCAAGACTACATGCCATCATCGGAGCCCAATTCTCCCACCAAAACAAACATGGAATATCCAAACACACCAGAAAAGCAAGATCTAGTTTCAAAATCATATTTGATCATGATGCTGGAGGACTTCAAGAAAGACATGAACACACTTAGGGAAGCACAGGAAAACATTAATAAACAAGTAAAAGCCTACAGAGAGGAATCGCAAAAATCCCTGAAAGAATTCCAGGAAAACACAATCAAACAGTTGAAGGAATTAAAAATGGAAATAGAAGCAATCAAGAAAGAACACATGGAAACAACCCTGGATATAGAAAACCAAAAGAAGAGACAAGGAGCTGTAGATACAAGCTTCACCAACAGAATACAAGAGATGGACGAGAGAATCTCGGGAGCAGAAGATTCCATAGAAATCATTGACTCAACTGTCAAAGATAATGTAAAGCGGAAAAAGCTACTGGTCCAAAACATACAGGAAATCCAGGACTCAATGAGAAGATCAAACCTAAGGATAATAGGTATAGAAGAGAGTGAAGACTCCCAGCTCAAAGGACCAGTAAATATCTTCAACAAAATCATAGAAGAAAACTTCCCTAACCTAAAAAAAGAGATACCCATAGACATACAAGAAGCCTACAGAACTCCAAATAGATTGGAGCAGAAAAGAAACACCTCCCGTCACATAATTGTCAAAACACCAAACGCACAAAATAAAGAAAGAATATTAAAAGCAGTAAGGGAAAAAGGTCAAGTAACATATAAAGGGAGACCTATCAGAATCACACCAGACTTCTCGCCAGACACTATGAAGGCCAGAAGATCCTGGACTGATGTCATACAGACCCTAAGAGAACACAAATGCCAGCCCAGGTTACTGTATCCAGCAAAACTCTCAATTAACATTGATGGAGAAACCAAGATATTCCATGACAAAACCAAATTTACATAATATCTTTCTACAAATCCAGCACTACAAAGGATAATAAATGGTAAAGCCCAACATAAGGAGGCAAGCTATACCCTAGAAGAAGCAAGAAACTAATCGTCTTGGCAACAAAACAAAGAGAATGAAAGCACACAAACATAACCTCACATCCAAATATGAATATAACGGGAAGCAATAATCACTATTCCTTAATATCTCTCAATATCAATGGCCTCAACTCCCCAATAAAAAGACATAGATTAACAAACTGGATACGAAACGAGGACCCTGCATTCTGCTGCCTACAGGAAACACACCTCAGAGACAAAGACAGACACTACCTCAGAGTGAAAGGCTGGAAAACAACTTTCCAAGCAAATGGTCAGAAGAAGCAAGCTGGAGTAGCCATTCTAATATCAAATAAAATCAATTTCCAACTAAACGTCATCAAAAAAGATAAGGAAGGACACTTCATATTCATCAAAGGAAAAATCAACCAAGATGAACTCTCAATCCTAAATATCAATGCCCCAAATACAAGGGCACCTACATACGTAAAAGAAACCTTACTAAAGCTCAAAACACACATTGCACCTCACACAATAATAGTGGGAGATTTCAACACCCCACTCTCATCAATGGACAGATCATGGAAACAGAAATTAAACAGTGATGTAGACAGACTAAGAGAAGTCATGAGCCAAATGGACTTAACGGATATATATAGAACATTCTAGCCTAAAGCAAAAGGATATACCTTCTTCTCAGCTCCTCATGGTACTTTCTCCAAAATTGACCATATAATTGGTCAAAAAACGGGCCTCAACAGGTACAGAAAGATAGAAATAATCCCATGCGTGCTATCGGACGACCACGGCCTAAAACTGGTCTTCAATAACAATAAGGGAAGAATGTCCACATATACGTGGAAATTGAACAATGCTCTACTCAATGATAACCTGGTCAAGGAAGAAATAAAGAAAGAAATTAAAAACTTTTTAGAATTTAATGAAAATGAAGATACAACATACTCAAACTTATGGGACACAATGAAAGCTGTGCTAAGAGGAAAACTCATAGCGCTGAGTGCCTGCAGAAAGAAACAGGAAAGAGCATATGTCAGCAGCTTGACAGCACACCTAAAAGCTCTAGAACAAAAAGAAGCAAATACACCCAGGAGGAGTAGAAGGCAGGAAATAATCAAACTCAGAGCTGAAATCAACCAAGTAGAAACAAAAAGGACCATAGAAAGAATCAACAGAACCAAAAGTTGGTTCTTTGAGAAAATCAACAAGATAGATAAACCCTTAGCCAGACTAACGAGAGGACACAGAGAGTGTGTCCAAATTAACAAAATCAGAAATGAAAAGGGAGACATAACTACAGATTCGGAGGAAATTCAAAAAATCATCAGATCTTACTATAAAAACCTATATTCAACAAAATTTGAAAATCTTCAGGAAATGGACAATTTCCTAGACAGATACCAGGTATCGAAGTTAAATCAGGAACAGATAAACCAGTTAAACAACCCCATAACTCCTAAGGAAATAGAAGCAGTCATTAAAGGTCTCCCAACCAAAAAGAGCCCAGGTCCAGATGGGTTTAGTGCAGAATTCTATCAAACCTTCATGGAAGACCTCATACCAATATTATCCAAACTATTCCACAAAATTGAAACAGATGGAGCCCTACCGAATTCCTTCTACGAAGCCACAATTACTCTTATACCTAAACCACACAAAGACACAACAAAGAAAGAGAACTTCAGACCAATTTCCCTTATGAATATCGACGCAAAAATACTCAATAAAATTCTGGCAAACCGAATTCAAGAGCACATCAAAACAATCATCCACCATGATCAAGTAGGCTTCATCCCAGGCATGCAGGGATGGTTTAATATACGGAAAACCATCAACGTGATCCATTATATAAACAAACTGAAAGAACAGAACCACATGATCATTTCATTAGATGCTGAGAAAGCATTTGACAAAATTCAACACCCCTTCATGATAAAAGTCCTGGAAAGAATAGGAGTTCAAGGCCCATACCTAAACATAGTAAAAGCCATATACAGCAAACCAGTTGCTAACATTAAACTAAATGGAGGGAAACTTGAAGCACTCCCACTAAAATCAGGGACTAGACAAGGCTGCCCACTCTCTCCCTACTTATTCAATATAGTTCTTGAAGTTCTAGCCAGAGCAATCAGACAACAAAAGGAGATCAAAGGGATACAGATCGGAAAAGAAGAGGTCTAAATATCACTATTTGCAGATGACATGATAGTATATTTAAGTGATCCCAAAAGTTCCACCAGAGAACTACTAAAGCTGATAAACAACTTCAGCAAAGTGGCTGGGTATAAAATTAACTCAAATAAATCAGTTGCCTTCCTCTATACAAAAGAGAAACAAGCCGAGAAAGAAATTAGGGAAACGACACCCTTCATAATAGACCCAAATAATATAAAGTACCTCGGTGTGACTTTAACCAAGCAAGTAAAAGATCTGTACAATAAGAACTTCAAGACACTGAGGAAGGAAATTGAAGAAGACCTCAGAAGATGGAAAGATCTCCCATGCTCATGGATTGGCAGGATTAATATAGTAAAAATGGCCATTTTACCAAAAGCGATCTACAGATTCAATGCAATCCCCATCAAAATACCAATCCAATTCTTCAAAGAGGTAGACAGAACAATTTGCAAACTCATCTGGAATAACAAAAAACCCAGGATAGCTAAAGCTATCCTCAACAATAAAAGGACTTCAGGGGGAATCACTATCCCTGAACTCAAGCAGTATTACAGAGCAATAGTGATAAAAACTGCATGGTATTGGTACAGAGACAGACAGATAGACCAATGGAATAGAATTGAAGACCCAGAAATGGACCCACACACCTATGGTCACTTGATTTTTGACAAAGGAGCCAAAACCATCAAATGGAAAAAAGATAGCATTTTCAGCAAATGGTGCTGGTTCAACTGGAGGTCAACATGTAGAAGAATGCAGATCGATCCATGCTTATCACCCTGTACAAAGCTTAAGTCCAAGTGGATCAAGGACCTCCACATCAAACCAGACACACTCAAACTAATAGGAGAAAAACTAGGGAAGCATCTGGAACACATGGGCACTGGAAAAAATTTCCTGAACAAAACACCAATGGCTTATGCTCTAAGATCAAGAATCGACAAATGGGATCTCATAAAACTGCAAAGCTTCTGTAAGGCAAAGGACACTGTGGTTAGGACAAAACTGCAACCAACAGATTGGGAAAAGATCTTTACCAATCCTACAACAGATAGAGGCCTTATATCCAAAATATACAAAGAACTCAAGAAGTTAGACCGCAGGGAAACAAATAACCCTATTAAAAATGGGGTTCAGAGCTAAACAAAGAATTCACAGCTGAGGAATGCCGAATGGCTGAGAAACACCTAAAGAAATGTTCAACATCTTTAGTCATAAGGGAAATGCAAATCAAAACAACCCTGAGATTTCACTTCACACCAGTGAGAATGGCTAAGATCAAAAACTCAGGGGACAGCAGATGCTGGCGAGGATGCGGAGAAAGAGGAACACTCCTCCATTGTTGGTGGGGTTGCAAACTGGTACAACCATTCTGGAAATCAGTCTGGAGGATCCTCAGAAAATTGGACATTGAACTGCCTGGTGATCCAGCTATACCTCTCTTGGGCATATACCCAAAAGGTGCCCCAACATATAAAAAAGACACGTGCTCCACTATGTTCATTGCAGCCTTATTTATAATAGCCAGAAGCTGGAAAGAACCCAGATGCCCTTCAACAGAGGAATGGATACAGAAAATGTGGTACATCTACACAATGGAATATTACTCAGCTATCAAAAACAACCAGTTTATGAAATTCGTAGGCAAATGGTTGGAACTGGAAAACATCATCCTGAGTGAGCTAACCCAATCACAGAAAGACATACATGGTATGCACTCATTGATAAGTGGCTATAGCCCAAATGCCTGAATTACCCTAGATGCCTAGAACAAATGAAACTCAAGACGGATGATCAAAACGTGAATGCTTCACTCCTTCTTTAAAAATGGAACAAGAATACCGTTGGCAGGGAAGAGAGAGGCAAAGATTAAAACAGAGACTGAGAACCCAGTGAGAGAGAGACCCAACCACCTGGTCAGGTGGGCACTCCTGAGGCTGCAGAGCGGAAGAGACCACCAACACTGCTCACCCCTGCGCACATCCCTGGCCCAAGAGTAAACTGTATAAGGCCTCTGGGCTCCCGTGGGGGAGGGCCCAGGAGCGGCAGGACCCCGCCGGAACCTGAGGGAAACAGACCGGATAAACAGTTCTCTGCACCCAAATCCCGTGGGAGGGAGAGCTAAACCTTCAGAGAGGCGGACAAGCCTGGGAAACCAGAAGAGACTGCTCCCTGCACACACATCTCGGACGCCAGAGGAAAAAGCCAAAGACCATCTGGAACCCTGGTGCACTGAAGCTCCCGGAAGGGGCGGCACAGGTCTTCCTGGTTGCTGCCGCTGCAGAGAGCCCCTGGGCAGCACCCCACGAGCGAACCTGAGCCTCGGGACCACAGGTAAGACCAAATTTTCTGCTGCAAGAAAGCTGCCTGGTGAGCTTGGGACACACGGAAGCAGAATTTCTCTAGGACCGGGCACGTTCTGTGTTTACCAGAAGTCCCACACCCGCGGATCCCGGCCCGCAGCAGCTCTCTGCTCCCAGACCCGGTGAGAGAGAGACCCAACCGCCTGGTCAGGTGGGCACTCCTGAGGCTGCAGAGCGGAAGAGACCACCAACACTGCTCACCCCTGCCCACATCCCTGGCCCAAGAGGAAACTGTATAAGGCCTCTGGGCTCCCGTGGGGGAGCGGCAGGACCCCTGCCTGAGACACCGCCGGACCCTGAAGGAAACAGACCGGATAAACAGTTCTCTGCACCCAAATCCCATGGGAGGGAGAGCTAAACCTTCAGAGAGGCAGACAAGCCTGGGAAACCAGAAGAGACTGCTCCCTGCACACACATCTCGGACGCCAGAGGAAAAAGCCAAAGACCATCTGGAACCCTGGTGCACTGAAGCTCCCGGAAGGGGCGGCACAGGTCTTCCTGGTTGCTGCCGCTGCAGAGAGCCCCTGGGCAGCACCCCACGAGCAAACCTGAGACTCGGGACCACAGGTAAGACCAAATTTTCTGCTGCAAGAAAGCTGCCTGGTGAACTCAAAACACAGGCCCACAGGAACAGCTGAAGACCTGTAGAGAGGAAAAACTACACGCCCGAAAGCAGAACACTCTGTCCCCATAACTGACTGAAAGAGAGGAAAACAGGTCTACAGCACTCCTGACACACAGGCTTATAGGACAGTCTAGCCACTGTCAGAAATAGCAGAACAAAGTAACACTAGACATAATCTGATGGCGAGAGGCAAGCGCAGGAACCCAAGCAACAGAAACCAAGACTACATGCCATCATCGGAGCCCAATTCTCCCACCAAAACAAACATGGAATATCCAAACACACCAGAAAAGCAAGATCTAGTTTCAAAATCATATTTGATCATGATGCTGGAGGACTTCAAGAAAGACATGAACACACTTAGGGAAGCACAGGAAAACATTAATAAACAAGTAAAAGCCTACAGAGAGGAATCGCAAAAATCCCTGAAAGAATTCCAGGAAAACACAATCAAACAGTTGAAGGAATTAAAAATGGAAATAGAAGCAATCAAGAAAGAACACATGGAAACAACCCTGGATATAGAAAACCAAAAGAAGAGACAAGGAGCTGTAGATACAAGCTTCACCAACAGAATACAAGAGATGGAAGAGAGAATCTCAGGAGCAGAAGATTCCATAGAAATCATTGACTCAACTGTCAAAGATAATGTAAAGCGGAAAAAGCTACTGGTCCAAAACATACAGGAAATCCAGGACTCAATGAGAAGATCAAACCTAAGGATAATAGGTATAGAAGAGAGTGAAGACTCCCAGCTCAAAGGACCAGTAAATATCTTCAACAAAATCATAGAAGAAAACTTCCCTAACCTAAAAAAAGAGATACCCATAGACATACAAGAAGCCTACAGAACTCCAAATAGATTGGACCAGAAAAGAAACACCTCCCGTCACATAATTGTCAAAACACCAAACGCACAAAATAAAGAAAGAATATTAAAAGCAGTAAAGGAAAAAGGTCAAGTAACATATAAAGGGAGACCTATCAGAATCACACCAGACTTCTCGCCAGACACTATGAAGGCCAGAAGATCCTGGACTGATGTCATACAGACCCTAAGAGAACACAAATGCCAGCCCAGGTTACTGTATCCAGCAAAACTCTCAATTAACATTGATGGAGAAACCAAGATATTCCATGACAAAACCAAATTTACACAATATCTTTCTACAAATCCAGCACTACAAAGGATAATAAATGGTAAAGCCCAACATAAGGAGGCAAGCTATACCCTAGAAGAAGCAAGAAACTAATCGTCTTGGCAACAAAACAAAGAGAATGAAAGCACACAAACATAACCTCACATCCAAATATGAATATAACGGGAAGCAATAATCACTATTCCTTAATATCTCTCAATATCAATGGCCTCAACTCCCCAATAAAAAGACATAGATTAACAAACTGGATACGAAACGAGGACCCTGCATTCTGCTGCCTACAGGAAACACACCTCAGAGACAAAGACAGACACTACCTCAGAGTGAAAGGCTGGAAAACAACTTTCCAAGCAAATGGTCAGAAGAAGCAAGCTGGAGTAGCCATTCTAATATCAAATAAAATCAATTTCCAACTAAACGTCATCAAAAAAGATAAGGAAGGACACTTCATATTCATCAAAGGAAAAATCAACCAAGATGAACTCTCAATCCTAAATATCAATGCCCCAAATACAAGGGCACCTACATACGTAAAAGAAACCTTACTAAAGCTCAAAACACACATTGCACCTCACACAATAATAGTGGGAGATTTCAACACCCCACTCTCATCAATGGACAGATCATGGAAACAGAAATTAAACAGTGATGTAGACAGACTAAGAGAAGTCATGAGCCAAATGGACTTAACGGATATATATAGAACATTCTAGCCTAAAGCAAAAGGATATACCTTCTTCTCAGCTCCTCATGGTACTTGCTCCAAAATTGACCATATAATTGGTCAAAAAACGGGCCTCAACAGGTACAGAAAGATAGAAATAATCCCATGCGTGCTATCGGACGACCACGGCCTAAAACTGGTCTTCAATAACAATAAGGGAAGAATGTCCACATATACGTGGAAATTGAACAATGCTCTACTCAATGATAACCTGGTCAAGGAAGAAATAAAGAAAGAAATTAAAAACTTTTTAGAATTTAATGAAAATGAAGATACAACATACTCAAACTTATGGGACACAATGAAAGCTGTGCTAAGAGGAAAACTCATAGCGCTGAGTGCCTGCAGAAAGAAACAGGAAAGAGCATATGTCAGCAGCTTGACAGCACACCTAAAAGCTCTAGAACAAAAAGAAGCAAATACACCCAGGAGGAGTAGAAGGCAGGAAATAATCAAACTCAGAGCTGAAATCAACCAAGTAGAAACAAAAAGGACCATAGAAAGAATCAACAGAACCAAAAGTTGGTTCTTTGAGAAAATCAACAAGATAGATAAACCCTTAGCCAGACAAACGAGAGGACACAGAGAGTGTGTCCAAATTAACAAAATCAGAAATGAAAAGGGAGACATAACTACAGATTCGGAGGAAATTCAAAAAATCATCAGATCTTACTATAAAAACCTATATTCAACAAAATTTGAAAATCTTCAGGAAATGGACAATTTCCTAGACAGATACCAGGTATCGAAGTTAAATCAGGAACAGATAAACCAGTTAAACAACCCCATAACTCCTAAGGAAATAGAAGCAGTCATTAAAGGTCTCCCAACCAAAAAGAGCCCAGGTCCAGACGGGTTTAGTGCAGAATTCTATCAAACCTTCATAGAAGACCTCATACCAATATTATCCAAACTATTCCACAAAATTGAAACAGATGGAGCCCTACCGAATTCCTTCTACGAAGCCACAATTACTCTTATACCTAAACCACACAAAGACACAACAAAGAAAGAGAACTTCAGACCAATTTCCCTTATGAATATCGACGCAAAAATACTCAATAAAATTCTGGCAAACCGAATTCAAGAGCACATCAAAACAATCATCCACCATGATCAAGTAGGCTTCATCCCAGGCATGCAGGGATGGTTTAATATACGGAAAACCATCAACGTGATCCATTATATAAACAAACTGAAAGAACAGAAACACATGATCATTTCATTAGATGCTGAGAAAGCATTTGACAAAATTCAACACCCCTTCATGATAAAAGTCCTGGAAAGAATAGGAATTCAAGGCCCATACCTAAACATAGTAAAAGCCATATACAGCAAACCAGTTGCTAACATTAAACTAAATGGAGAGAAACTTGAAGCACTCCCACTAAAATCAGGGACTAGACAAGGCTGCCCACTCTCTCCCTACTTATTCAATATAGTTCTTGAAGTTCTAGCCAGAGCAATCAGACAACAAAAGGAGATCAAAGGGATACAGATCGGAAAAGAAGAGGTCTAAATATCACTATTTGCAGATGACATGATAGTATATTTAAGTGATCCCAAAAGTTCCACCAGAGAACTACTAAAGCTGATAAACAACTTCAGCAAAGTGGCTGGGTATAAAATTAACTCAAATAAATCAGTTGCCTTCCTCTATACAAAAGAGAAACAAGCCGAGAAAGAAATTAGGGAAACGACACCCTTCATAATAGACCCAAATAATATAAAGTACCTCGGTGTGACTTTAACCAAGCAAGTAAAAGATCTGTACAATAAGAACTTCAAGACACTGAGGAAGGAAATTGAAGAAGACCTCAGAAGATGGAAAGATCTCCCATGCTCATGGATTGGCAGGATTAATATAGTAAAAATGGCCATTTTACCAAAAGCAATCTACAGATTCAAAGCAATCCCCATCAAAATACCAATCCAATTCTTCAAAGAGGTAGACAGAACAATTTGCAAACTCATCTGGAATAACAAAAAACCCAGGATAGCTAAAGCTATCCTCAACAATAAAAGGACTTCAGGGGGAATCACTATCCCTGAACTCAAGCAGTATTACAGAGCAATAGTGATAAAAACTGCATGGTATTGGTACAGAGACAGACAGATAGACCAATGGAATAGAATTGAAGACCCAGAAATGGACCCACACACCTATGGTCACTTGATTTTTGACAAAGGAGCCAAAACCATCAAATGGAAAAAAGATAGCATTTTCAGCAAATGGTGCTGGTTCAACTGGAGGTCAACATGTAGAAGAATGCAGATCGATCCATGCTTATCACCCTGTACAAAGCTTAAGTCCAAGTGGATCAAGGACCTCCACATCAAACCAGATACACTCAATCTAATAGAAGAAAAACTAGGGAAGCATCTGGAACACATGGGCAGTAGAAAAAATTTCCTGAACAAAACACCAATGGCTTATGCTCTAAGATCAAGAATCGACAAATGGGATCTCATAAAACTGCAAAGCTTCTGTAAGGCAAAGGACACTGTGGTTAGGACAAAATGGCAACCAACAGATTGGGAAAAGATCTTTACCAATCCTACAACAGATAGAGGCCTTATATCCAAAATATACAAAGAACTCAAGAAGTTAGACCGCAGGGAAACAAATAACCGTATTAAAAAATGGGGTTCAGAGCTAAAGAAAGAATTCACAGCTGAGGAATGCCGAATGGCTGAGAAACACCTAAAGAAATGTTCAACATCTTTAGTCATAAGGGAAATGCAAATCAAAACAACCCTGAGATTTCACCTCACACCAGTGCGATTGGCTAAGATCAAAAACTCAGGGGACAGCAGATGCTGGCGAGGATGTGGAGAAAGAGGAACACTCCTCCATTGTTGGTGGGTTTGCAGACTGGTAAAACCATTCTGGAAATCAGTCTGGAGGTTCCTCAGAAAATTGGACATTGAACTGCCTGATGATCCAGCTATACCTCTCTTGGGCATATACCCAAAAGATGCCTCAACATATAAAAGAGACACGTGCTCCACTATGTTCATCGCAGCCTTATTTATAATAGCCAGAAAATGGAAAGAACCCAGATGCCCTTCAACAGAGGAATGGATACAGAAAATGTGGTACATCTACACAATGGAATATTACTCAGCTATCAAAAACAACGAGTTTATGAAATTCGTAGGCAAATGGTTGGAACTGGAAAATATCATCCTGAGTGAGCTAACCCAATCACAGAAAGACATACATGGTATGCACTCATTGATAAGTGGCTATTAGCCCAAATGCTTGAATTACCCTAGATCCCTAGAACAAACGAAACTCAAGACAGATGATCAAAATGTGAATGCTTCACTCCTTCTTTAAATGAGGAAAAAGAATACCCTTGACAGGGAAGGGAGAGGCAAAGATTAAAACAGAGACTGAAGGAACACCCATTCAGAGCCTGCCCCACATTTGGCCCATACATATACAGCCACCCAATTAGACAAGATGGATGAAGCAAAGAAGTGCAGACCGACAGGAGCCGGATGAAGATCGCTCCTGAGAGACACAGCCAGAATACAGCAAATACAGAGGCGAATGCCAGCAGCAAACCACTGAACTGAGAATAGGACCCCCATTGAAGGAATCAGAGAAAGAACTGGAAGAGCTTGAAGGGGCTCGAGACCCCAAAAGTACAACAATGCCAAGCAACCAGAGCTTCCAGGGACTAAGCCACTACCTAAAGACCTTACATGGATTGACCCTCGAAATGTATATAAGAAATACTCAAGTCAATAAAAAAAAAAAAAGAACAGATAAGCACATCTCTCTGCATCATATAACCTTTGGACTCTTAGACGTTTGGTCAGGGTCATGATGAAATTGAAGCATCATCATAAAGAGTGTCTATCCCAGGTGCAAAATTCTATGACACCTTAGAATTCAATTAAAGATAACCATCAACATTATGGTTTCATGGTAAAGTATTGAAGTTGCACAAATAATATACTCAATGTAATTTTAGAAAGCCAAAATGGTCAAAGAAATACATATAGATAGATAATAAGAGGAGTTTTGTTTCTGTCCATAAATGGGGTTGGGGGACCACTAAGAATTGGGATAAGGAAATTATAAAAGCAAGCAGAATTTGTCATCATAGGAATTTAATAAGGGGAAGATTGAAAAGGTAATAGACTAAATATTGGAGGCAGCATTCATAATCGAAGTCTTTTGAACCATATGCACGTTACCAAACACATAACTTAGGAGAAAAAAAGGGTTTCAGGCTACAAATGAATAAAGAACTGAAAGATTTGAAAGATTATTTTCATTACCAAGGAAGATGGCTTTGAGAAATGAAGAGCTTTGTGTTGGGAAGCAAAGCTGACATGCAGGAGGCAAAATTAAAGGAGTGTAGTAGTAGAAGCAATTTTTATCAGGCAGAGGACACTCTATCTAAGCAAAACACCAAGCTCAGATGTTCTTTTCTGGAGAACTTTTAACACATAAGCAGCATTAAAGGTAAATCACGAGGAAGTTGTGATATAAAAAGTTAAGAGGAAAAGGAGATGGCTACAACAGAAAGAGATCCTGCAAAATAGTAGCTGCAATTAATCATTTGTATGGAACTTGACTGCCAGAGAGACTTTTCCTTTTGAAGTATTTAAAGGTCCAAGTTTTGTCTGCTTGTTTGTTTTTGTCACTCTTAACATACCCACTTAAGGGATTACAGATTCACAGATCCACAGGTGTCAGAGCAATACTGCAGTCTGGGAAAAACCTCAATTTTGATCCTTCCTTTCCTATCCTAGGTGTTGTGTACAGACAAAGCCAAGTCCAAGAACCACACTACATATAACCACTCCCTCAAATAGCACAGAAATGGCATCAAGAAACACCAGTCACAAAGATAAATCTCTTAGGGGAGCTTACCCCAAGATTCTGAGTAACATATACATTGACAGGAAACCAAACATAGCAAAGATAGTGAGTGCATGAGCAGAGGGCATCAAGGCCTTGGTGAAGCCTCAGGCCATCAAGCCAAAGGTGCCAAAATGTCCCAACCGGAACCTCTGCTGTCTGACTTTTATTGCTCTCCTGAAATTTGGGAAGAGGATTCAAAGCTAGATGGACAAGTGTCATAGGATCTGCCAGACAAAACCAAAGTTTCAGACCAAAGGATATGCCACAGCTCCAGCTAAGGTTCAGCTTCAGCTCCAGCCCAGGTTCACAAAGGAGCCTATACCCCTATGAAGGCCTGGTGGAAAAGGCGCCTGCCAATGTGAATACTGATGGACTTCAGTGAAACACTAACATGCACACTATTTGCAGATGAGCAGCTTACTGTGCTCCTTATACAAATGATCTTGAGACAAGAAAAAAAGACAGTTTTGTTTTGCTTTAGGAATGGGAGACCAGAGGTATCTGAATGTAAAGAATGAAAGTAAGAGACACTTTAATTAAGAGGTCTCGGTATTGAAAGAGAAGCATTGACAGCTAAAGCGACATCAGGAAATAGTTGAAGAATCAGAAAATGTACCTTGTTTAATCACTATGCACAAAACATATCTACTCTAAGATCCCTTCTTGGGAAGTTTCTTTCCATCTCTGAAGTTGAAATTTGTGAAAGATTGCTGAAAGGCCCCTGTTTCAGTCCTCAGCTAGAATGGGAGCTTTGTAGTAAGTAGGAAGTAACACCTATCTTTTGAGAAGAGAAGTAAGAATTTCAGGACCACTACCTTGGAGTTTGAGAATTATGATGTTCATTAACTACATCTGGTCAGATCCTCTCTGAGGTGCAAAGATAATTTTTTTCTAGAAGTCTAATTCTCCTGTGCCATTGAGGAGGAAAAGCTTCTTCATACACACACACACACACACACACACACACACACACACACACACACACTAAGAGAGAAAGAGAGAGAGAGATTTATCTGTTTTCATTTAATCTTAACATTTTTTACCCATACTTAGACTGGTCCTTCTCAGTGGAAAGAGCAGGTTCACTCTGCTCTGATAATGAATGGAAAGTAGAAACAGGGAATCCGTGACCAAGTCCTGTAGCTTCCCAGTGCCTGAGCATTCTGTGACTACACAGCACTTCATATGCAGGGCATCTGAGACCACACAGTGTTCACAGGACCAAGACATAAACATTTAGTGTGGTGAAGAAACAAATGGGATCTAGCATCCCTTTTAAGGGAGTCATTTATCTTTGTATTACAATAGAGAAGATTGCTATGATGGAGTCACGTCAATAGACACTATGAGGAATGAATTGGCTAGAGTGCTTAATAAAGACAGAAAAAGCAAATATGAGTCACATTTGCCAAGAAAACTAACTGGTGTCATTGATTCTGTATAGTGATGAGTGGTTGTGGTCAAGAGAAACAAAGTTGTATGTGAGTGTATCTGTGTTTTTCTGCCTACTCCTGTCTGGATTGGCTGTAGCTTTTTGTTTGTTTATTTGCTTGCTTGCTTGTTTGTTTTTCTTTTCCTAAAATCTAGTGAGGTGAAGTTCATTGGTGTAAAATCAGCCTTTGTCAGTTAAGATCTCAAAAGCAAACCATATATTTAAATATTACCATACGCTTAATGTAATAAATAACTATTGTTCTGTTGAAGTTGAAAACATGAGCAGAACTGCTCAAATTCAGTTTTGAAAAACATTGACTGAGAAAGCACACTTAAATAATGTAACTAACATTGGCCCACTTGATGTGAAGCACATTGATTGTATGGTACCCACAATTACTGTAGAGGAAATGAGTTACATGAATGATTTCTGTACACCAGTCTCCAGGAAATTATACAGTATAGTATACAAAGTGCAAGTTACTGTAAGATCAGCATACTTGAGACACTCAGAACAGATATCTCCAGAGAGTTACTGTCCCACAGCAAGAAACACGCGGGGACATAGAAATCCTTGCTGTGACCAGACTTTTATTTTAATCTTAAGGAGAAGCCTCGGCACGCCAACATGGTGCGCTTATATACACCCTAGCATGGTGCATCCACACCTGATTGGTTGTTTACCCATCAGGCATGCCCCGGAGTGGGCAAAGACCTGGCACAAAGGCACTCTTGCACATGCACACACAGATAACTTCCTGAAAGGGAGTCGGCTGGCGCAGCAAAGGCTAGCGCCATCTTGTAATGGCGGAGGCTATCCTGGCCTTCCACGTGGGGCGCAGTGGAAGCCAGCGCCATCTAGTGGTGGCGAATGTTATTGCAGCCCTCTACAAGTTACCAGTATTTTGATGGTGGAGAAAACGTAACTTACCAGTTGACCCAATCTGAATATATAAATGTCTTTCATGCACAACAATAAACACAAAAGGAGATAGGGATGGACCCAATTACACACCAGAGACATCATCAGAACAGTCAGTAAGGAGGTGCTAACTTGAAGGACATTTTTAGTTGAGCATGTCTAAAGTTTACACTGGGATGTTGACAGTCAAGGTAGCAGAACTTGGTCTTTGTTCAGTTCCTGGACTTTTTATCTTCTGTGTTGAATATTTGCTCCTAACAAGAGCTTTTCCTCTATCCTAAGTTAAGTGACTGGCTTTTTTGCCACCTTTCTTCCCAAGATGAAAAATTGAGACTTACTTAGAATACAATAAATAATTATGTAAAAGTCATAAATTTAATCTATATTGAGACAAACATAGAACACCAAAACTAATTATATAAAAGTCATAGATTTAATCTATACATCTACCAATAATTCAGTTCAGTCTTGAAATAAGGATTCAAGCATTACATGAATTCAGGCTGAATCCTGTACTAACCCAGCTGAGGACATGACACACATTTGCCCCTTGGTACTGGGAACTTTTGGTACTTATTAAGCTTATTATTATGGACATGGTGACAGCAGAGCCAGCAAATAATAGGAGGGAGCAGATTTGCTAGAGCTCCATGAGGGGGCTTGAAGGGATAGAATAGCTTGTCAAGTACATTCCAGGAACCTGTGCCACAGTCCAGGCTCCAACCTAAACTTGTGAACACTATTCTCCTATTATTAGGTAAGAATTCTCAAGCACAAAATCTATTGCCACACGAAAGCCGAAAGGAATATTATCAGTATTTAAAGGGTAAAGAATTTATAGCACACACCAGGAGATACCATTGTGCATCAAATGTGAGACAAGGTGAAATATTGCACTCCTCGAAGTGAGGCTCTCATTCTCATCAATATCATACCATTGAAATAGAGACAGGCTAATTCTGAGGCCAAATCAAGGACATAAAATTCCCATTTATTAAGGGATACACACACACACACACACACACACACACACACACACATACACACACACACACAAATAGAATTAGAATACCAAATGAATACAATGATGTGGCATTATCTCAAGGTAAAATAAACAAAATCATAGAAAACCAGTGATACCCTGTTGCCAATATAGTCATATACTGTGAGGCAGTAAGAGGGAATGGGCCTCTCCAGCTGCTCACATAACCTACTGAACCGAAAGAACATCCAGGTCAATTACAACAACAATTGGTCATAAAAACAGCACCTAGAAATTCCTACAAGCAGACAAGTGTACCGGCTTCTTAAAACACAAAAACGACAGTCATACACTACTACTCTTATTCCTAGTCTATGATTCAGGCCGCAATATGATTTACTTTTATAGGAATTAAAATAGCCTGTGCCCCCATCACATTCCTATCTGAATTTTACACTCTGTATTTAAGATGCAATCAAGAAAATGATTTTCAACATTAGGACACCCTGGAGATGTAGCCTACTGTGACGTGAGGAAATATGGGCTTACATACATCACAAGACATCAACAAAAACATGCATTGTGAATATCTCATTTATGTTCTTTCAGGGGTAATATGTGAATATTCTCGCTTTCCTTTTGCATCATCTGGTGTTTTTCAGGTTCTTCAAATGCTTCATTCTCTCCTCCTCAACAGGAGTTGTGGAGTATTGGAATGATACCTCCTGAGGAAATTCTGTTGGTAGAAAACACAAGTAAACTGGCATATATTAGGACATAGTGCCAGGAAAAAATATGCTTGGTCTCAAAGAGAAATCTGAGGACAAACAGTTCTAGAAGTACAGTGAACCCCTGACAGAGCAATAAAGCTATCTTTAAGCTGAACTCAGTTCTTACTACTTCATTAACACTCAGCTGCAGAGGATATGGAGAGTTGTTTAAGGTCTTGATATGGGTAGAATATCTTTGTTTGAACCCAAAGATCTAAAGACCTTTGCTGAGGGAGATTTTTCTTCCCAAATTGTGTAAACACGTTGTCCATTCATGTGACATACAATCCAATTTCCACAGTTTTTACTGTATCCCAGAGGCCAATATTTTTCCTACACATTTAAATGTATGCAAGTTGGAGTATATGGCCAGTGAATGGCCAGTGGTGACACACTTGTGGCTAAAAGTCTGCACACAATGACATTTAGGGTGGCTGATCAAGGTGCCTAGGAGCACCAACCACATGGAAGACCATTCATGGATTCAGGCCAAGAAAGAATGGATGGCCAATAAAAAGCTGAACCATCTTTGGAACCTGGCCCACATGCACAAGATACAGATGCCCAGTTCAGCCGGCCTGCACCGTATAAGATAACAGAGTAAGTAGGAGCTGGGCTGCTCCATGCAATTGTTCAGGGTCTGCAATGCTTCTGGGAGAGACTCTTCCAGGAGAGACTCCCCAAGGAAAAAGTACCCCCGGGCATAGGAGAGAAGAGGAAGTTTCAGTCTCCTTTTGGGGACTTTGCAGCCCAGAAAAAGAAACAATTGGAGCTATTTCCAGAGCCATGAACAGCAAAAATCCTCACCTGGATGTGACGAGCACCAACAACAAGAAGATGAGGGAAGATGCCCAAGCAGAGGCTGCCAAGAGGAGGAAATGGAGCCAAGAAGTCAAGAGTAAAGGGGGACAGTCGGCTAGGACCTTCAAGATATTGTCAAGTCAGGGACAAAGAAAGGAAGCTTATGTGGCAGGCACCATTCCAGGTCACCTGCCTTACGTGTCAAGAAGAAAGGAGTGTGACACCAAGGAGAGAAGAGGAGAAAGTAGTACTCTCCCCTCTGGAATGTTTCTGAAAAGCTAGAACTCTATGTACTGTAGGCTGGTTCAGGAGGTGGAGGCTGACCTCAATGAGCTTGACATTGAAGGGAGAGGTTTGTCTCCCCTCAATCAGTGCTGGACTATGAATTAATGGAAACACTGACTGGAAGTTGGTGTATTTTGAGAGTATGAGAATTACAGGACTAATAAGTTAAGAACCAGGAAGAAGTTAAGGCTTGACTTTCAATTTTGAATTTGGATGCTAGATAAAGCTTAATTAAATTTCTCGGTTATAATAGATTCCTTTCTATTTGTTTGCCTTTTTTGTAAAAAAGCTTGTATATTGATCAAAACATCAAGAATGGGTGGAAACTACAATTATGTGAAGGTATACTGGTTCCTGGTGTTGCTTTTAATTTTCATTGTCCGAAGAAGTTATATGTGAAGCCAGTTACCTGGGTAACAATATGAAGTGTGCTTGCAAGAAAACAAAGTTACAATGGTTATAAAAAGTCCCATTGTATTAGGTAATGGCCTCAGTGTTTTGGGCTAGCCTGAGTAAAACTTGTAAAAAAAAGTGGAGGGGAAAGATCATGGTAAAGTGTTTTTGTGTATGTGTGCTTTTAGTTATATTTTAGTTTTTGGACCCTGACTGGAGATAGTTTATACAGCCTAGACATGAGACAGAAAGGGTTTTTAGAAAAGCAGTCCTCCTGTACTCTCCACAATTGTTTTGGAAAAAGAGAAGGAAAATGAGCTTAAGCTTTTTCAAAGCTCTCCTAGGGACAGAAGGAATGCAAGAGACATCTTTCCTCTTTGCTGGCACCTATTGGAGAAATGCTTATTTGCGGTTCTGGGTTCCATAGGTAGGATATCTGGGTCCCTTTGGTTGTACACTATCTAGTTTTTTCCCTCTATGTCTCTTGTCTGTCCTTGGTGTACCAAGCTCTCCATGTCTGTCAGTTTGTTTCTGTGGTTTTCCTTTCTCATTGTTTAAATGTTTTGTGTTTCATGTTCATAAGAAAAAATGGTAAAAAACTTTATCTGCCAGTTGTTCACATCTTGATTTGGTTTTAACTCATTTCAAAAAAGGAAAATAAGAAACAGTTTCAATTGGCCTTTGGAGCCCTACAACTATAGTTAGAGTTAGAGGAACACCTGAAGGAGGAGAAGGGGATTAGAACCCAATATGAAGAACATCAGTATCTATTAAGTTTACCCTTCAAAGGCTGAGGAACTTTACTGTCAACTAAAGTGTATACTTGGGCCAGTCCATGGCTTCTGCTACATAGATAGCAGAGTACATGGAAAAGACAACTGCCTCATCTGTCATCTCTGAGTAGGAAGGCTATTGCTCCTGTTGAAATTTAATATCCCAGAGAAACACCTTTATCTAGAGTGCTAAAGTGGAAGTGTGTATGTAGATGGGGCAGCGTCCTCTTTGAAAAAATGATGATCAGAATGGTTTGGCAGATTCAATGAAAAAGACCATTTTGAGGAATGACATTTTCAATGTAAACTCTTCTTTCTCTCTCTCTCTCTCTTTTTCTCTTTCTCTCTCTCTCTCTTCCTCTCTCTCTCTCTCTCATAATGAATATGGACCACATATTCATTATCTGTTATGTATGCATACTGAAATATAAACTCCATAAATTTGTGACTTACTTATTATTGAACTTTCGCATAGATGGATGTGAACTTTACTACCATTTACTTTGCTAAATATTTACTTTACTAAACATTTTATCATCTCTCCTTGCATGTATAATAAATTTTAAGCTACCTTTATAAAGAGTGAAATAAAAATTTGTATTTCTACTCCATTAGGCTTCCATTCAATGCCTCAAATTTTCTTTATTATTAAGTGTCCCTCTCTATATTCCCTCCATTGTCACCCACTTCCCTTTCTCTTCACATTTGACATTCCCGTTCTTGACAGGGTCCCTCAGCAATCCATAAGTAAATTTGTACTTCTCTAAATGAGTACATACTAGCCCACTTCTCTAGCTTCTTACAGTAAACTGATCATTTAGTTACACAGATTGAAGGATTAACATTCAGATTAAAGTGAATATGTATCCCAGATCCCAGATCCCTAAATGATCTGGACCAACTCATTTAGGATGACTTCTACAAGATCCATTTATTGTCCAGAGAATGATATGCTTTTCTTTTTCCTTTTGCAATTATTAAGCAGCAATCCAATCTGTAAATTCACCACCTTTCCTTTATGCATTCATCTGTTAATGGACAAGTTGAATATTTCCAAATTCTGAATATTATAATAGAGCTTCATTGAACATGGTGGAGCAAGCGTCTCTATGCTAGGATGAATCAACATTTGCATATATGCCCTGGAGTTGTATCTTGAGGTATACCCATAACCACCTTCATGAAGAAACATTATACTGAGTTCCGACTTTCCTAAAGAAGTTTGCATTGCCCCCAGAAGAATTGAAATGTTCCCCTTGATCCATAACCTAGCACACGTGAGCTCTCTTATGTGTAATTTGGCTACATTTTTCAGAAAGGTATGAAAAATTATCTCAGAATAATTTTCATTTGCATTTCTGTAAAGTCTAAGGATGATAATTATTAAGTTTCTAAGTCATTTGAATTTCTTCCCTTTGCAAAATTGTGCCTATATATGTAGACTATTTTATTAATGTTTTTCTTGATATATAGTGTTTTTGTTTTATGAATATGTTTTATATAATCCCATTGTTCTATGTGTACATGGCAATAATATTTACTATTTCTGTAGATGTCCTTTAAAATTTATTAATGGCAAATTAGATAATGCCCTCTCAATGAGCTCACAGAATTGGCAGACATGTTGCAGTTAATAGAATTCCATAAAGTAACTTAATGAAACATCCCTATATAATAAAACATTCTCTAAACTGGCAGAAGGAAGGAAGGAACACAATTTTTAAAGTTTGCATTGTTTGTTTGTTTGTTGTTTGTTTGTTAGTTTTTAAGGGTTAGGGGAATGTTCAATAAGTAAAGTCCCTGGTCTGCACACATGATGGCATAAGTTCAGATTCTTATCTACATAAAATCTGATGCAGTGCTACACACTTCTTTCTAGCTCCATCACTTTGTGTGAGAAGAGACAGATGCTAGGAGTCAGCCAGTCCAGTCAAAATGAGAAGCTTCAATTTCAGGGAGGAATTTGACTCAAAAATTAAGGTGGAGAGCAACTGGAAGACATTGTACACAAACTGTGGCCTCTGGACAAAGCATAGAAAACTCAGACCTGAGTTCATAACATTTATTGACTCTAGTACTCTCTGTAATGCTGTGACATAGGAAATACTGTAGTCATCACATACAGCTGAATTAAGTGAAGAACCAGAAGTCATTAACTGGTCTTTCTACCTGAGACAACATAGAAATTAATCAAAAGTGAATCCCACCATTTAAAATCTAAACAGATACTCTATAGTTACTATATAAAGAAATAAAGTTTCACAACAATATACACAAAGTGGCACAAATTGACCTAAAACACACAAAAAAGAAAACAGTAATTCATAAAAATACCTAGGCTAACCAGTAAAATGAGTGCACTCAGATAGACTGAAATCTTGGGTGGAGAGTGTCAGGTAAGTTTCCAAGTGTCCACTCTGCAGCACTGAAAGGGCACAAAGTGTATTCTTGCATCATTTCCCAGGACAAAGCTCTGTCTGTGTGAGAAAGCAATCTCGTAGAATGGTAATTCTAGGTTACACCTTGTCCTAGAACAAGAGCAAAGTCCTAGGCATGTATCACCTGTACTTCTGTGTAAACAATTAAGGAACCTCCTACAGGATGGTCCGCTTTCCAAACCAACCACAAGAAGAATGTGCTTCTAAACAGGTTCATTCTCCTGAGACTGACTGCTATTTTAACAGCACACACAATTTTGAATGGAGCACCTGTAGAGTCACATAGGGACAGGTGTCATGCACAAGAAAGTAACAAGGAAAGCTGCAATCCAGACTACTCCAAGATATGAAAGGACCTGGTCAAACAGTTCCCTGAACCCAAATCACATAGAAGGGAAGCTAGATCTTCAGAGGCACAGGCAAGCCTAGGAAACCAGAGGAGACCACTCTCTGCCCACATATCTAAGTCTTGAGGAAAACATTTATCACCATCTGGGCCTCCTGCGCACAGGGGCCCAATAGAAGTAGGAGCAGGCTCTTCTAGTTCCGGCCCACAGAGACAGCTGAAAGCCAATCCAAAGGAGTGACTTCAGGTCTATGACCATAGGTAAGACCAACTTTTGTGCTACAAGTGACCTGCCTGATGGACTCAGGACACACAAAGTCAAAATTCCTCTGGGACCAGACATTTTCAGTACTTTAGCTGGTTCTTGGACTTCGCTTATTCTGACCCACTTCCTACTCCCAAAACACATGGGAGGTAGAGAAAATGGCACAGAAGTGTAGGAAACCCTGAAACTGCAGGGCAGTAGAGATTACAATTTCTGGCCACCTTTGCCCACATCCTTGGCCCAAGAGGAAACTGTAGAGTACCTCAGGGCATGGGAAGATTGCAGAGTTCAAGCTGCAGGAACCCTATGGTCCAGACTTACTAGATGAGCCAACTCAATAGCTTCATCAAAGTCCTTTCTAGGAAACTCAGATTCAAGGTAATTTTATTTGTCTATCATGCAGTATTGACTTAAAGATCTAACTAAAAACCCCTGGAAAAAGAACCAGTTTAGAAAACCACATAAGACCACAGTAAAAAGAAATATTTCTTCTTCTGTTGATTTATTGCCAAGTTTTTATACAGAGGTTACCATCACACACATATAACTAATGTATCACTAGGTGCTATCTTGTTTTTAGTATATTCTCTCATATTACATCTCACATCTTTATCTTCCCAACTTCACAAACCTCTACCCTCCCCATTCACCCCTTTATTATGTTTTTAGAAAAGGTCAGGCTTTCCAGAGTTACCAGTCATGTTACAATGAAGCTAAGCAGATGCCTTCATATTGAGCATAGGCAACGATAGAAGATCCAGGATGTAAAAAAGCAAGCAAAGTCATAAGAAACACTACCTGGATCCCCTGTTAGGAGACACTCTTAAGTCTAAAGTACACAATTATTACATATGGGGAGGTCTATGTGTAAATGAATACAGATGACCTGATGGTTGGTTTAGTCTCAGTGTGGCAATACGAGTCCAGACTTTTTGATTCTGTGGACTTTATTGTCCTGTATTACTCACATTTGTCTCCTACAATCCTTCCTTCTACTCTTCAGATGAATTTCATAAAATTTGCTTAACGTTTGCCTGTGGGTCTCCACATCAGAATAGGTCACTTCCTATGTGAACTATTATAATGACATTTGGATGAGACACCAATCACGAATATAGGAGAATATCATTATAGATCCATAATTTCATTAACTTTTTTTGTCAGTTGTGTTTCATTTCAGTATGCTTCTCTGGGTCATCTGCCATTTTATTTATGTCTCTCAAGATAGTGTCTAGGGCAAATACCAAAGTGAATGCCAACACTCAATCATTGAACTGAGAACTAGGTTTCTATTTGAAGAGTTAGAGGGAGAAAATAAGGAGCTGAATGGACTTGCAACCCCATAAGAACAACAGTACCAACCAGAGTTCCCAGTGACAAAACAACTATCCAAAGAGTACACATGGACAGACTCATCGCTCTAGCTTCATATGTAGCAGAGGATGGATTGCTGGACCACAATGGAAGGAGAAGCCTTTTGTTCTTCCAAGGATGGACCCTTTAATGTAGTGGAGTGTCAAGGCAGGGAGTCAGGATGTGGTAGGTGGTTTGGGTGGGTGAAAAGCCTAATACAAGAATTATGTGATAGATTTTATGAATGGGAAACCAGGAGACACTATAACGTTTGAAACGTAAAAAAAAAAAAAAAGAAAGGAAGAAGGAAAGAAAGAAAGAAAGAAAGAAAGGAAGGAAGGAAGGAAGGAAGAAAGGAAGGAAGGAAGGAAGGAAGAAAACATAAAGAAAAAAGTGTCAAGAGGAAGCCATCCATGACATAGGCCTAAAGCTGTGAGCAATAAAATGTCATTAAACAGAAGAATATATAAAGACAGTAAGTTTCATTTAAATAAAGAGAATTACTCAGCTGATAAAATAATGACACCATTAAAGTTTCTGTTAAATGGGTGGATTTTGGAAAACAGTCTTCCTGAGCAAGATATTCTGGATTCAGAAAGATAAACTTGGTTTGTACTCACTCATAGTGCATATTAATTTAAAAGAGGAGGATACTCCTATTGTAGTTTTATAAACTCCATTGTGTATTTTTCAATAATTTCCTCAAAACAAATAAGGATTGTGTGTTATAGATTATTATATACAAGTTGTAAGAAGATACACAGTATGATATTGATTGCATTATAAATGTGTATCCATTCAATATATTACATTGTAAGTACAAACACATATGATTCTAGTATATGTTTTGGCAGATAGGGAACTCCGTATGTGGCCCAGGCTACATAGCAATTAAAGGGATGAATATAGGCATGTGAGTTCTGGGTATAAAGAAGTCAAACACGGGTTACAAAAAGATGGCCTCTAAAGAAAAGTGTAGAGAATCAAATTGTCTTTCATAAAAATATAGATTTAAAAAAAAGATTTAATATTCAGCCCAGAAACATTGAATATTACCCTTTGCAAATTTTTGTGAACAGGAATAAAATCATATAGAATCCCCATATGAAATCAAATCCAAAACAATTAAAAGAAAAATCCCAAACCAAAGCACAAAAAAATTATGCTAAATCAATTCTTGCATTTCATATGTAACAGAACAGACCTACAACCTTTGATTGCTCCTTAACACTTAGAGGCAATGCAATCATCAATGTTCTCTTACAGTGTTTCCTTACAGAAACACATCTAGAACGAGTCTGGTTGGTTCATTGGATGTAAAATATTAAATTCTGTTTACACTAAATACATAAAACATAAGAAAGAAAAACCATGCAGGAAATTCTGTGGTTCCTGGGCATAGGTCTCAATAAGTGGCTCCCAATGCAGAAACTCCTTTTTCTTTTTTTTCTTTTTTTTTTATTAACTTGAGTATTTCTTATATACATTTCGAGTGTTATTCCCTTTCCCGGTTTCCGGGCAAACATCCCCCTCCCCCCTCCCCTTCCTTATGGGTGTTCCCCTCCTAACCCTCCGCCCATTGCTGCCCTCTCCCCAACAGTCTAGTTCACTGGGGGTTCAGTCTTAGCAGGACCCAGGGCTTCCCCTTCCACCAGTGCTCTTACTAGGATATTCATTGCTACCTATGAGGTCAGAGTCCAGGGTCAGTCCATGTATAGTCTTTGGGTAGTGGCTTAGTCCCTGGAAGCTCTGGTTGCTTGGCATTGTTGTACTTTTGGGGTCTCGAGCCCCTTCAAGCTCTTCCAGTTCTTTCTCTGATTCCTTCAATGGGGGTCCTATTCTCACTTCAGTGGTTTGCTGCTGGCATTCGCCTCTGTATTTGCTGTATTCTGGCTGTGTCTCTCAGGAGAGATCTACATCCGGCTCCTGTCGGTCTGCACTTCTTTGCTTCATCCATCTTGTCTAATTGGGTGGCTGTATATGTATGGGCCACATGTGGGGCAGGCTCTGAATGGGTGTTCCTTCAGTCTCTGTTTTAATCTTTGCCTCTCTCTTCCCTGCCAACGGTATTCTTGTCCCATTTTTAAAGAAGGAGTGAAGCATTCACGTTTTGATCATCCGTCTTCAGTTTCATTTGTTCTAGGCATCTAGGGTAATTCAGGCATTTGGGCTAATAGCCACTTATCAATGAGTGCATACCATGTATGTCTTTCTGTGATTGGGTTAGCTCACTCAGGATGATGTTTTCCAGTTCCAACCATTTGCCTACGAATTTCATAAAGTCGTTGTTTTTGATAGCTGAGTAATATTCCATTGTGTAGATGTGCCACATTTTCTGTATCCATTCCTCTGTTGAAGGGCATCTGGGTTCTTTCCAGCTTCTGGCTATTATAAATAAGACTGCGATGAACATAGTGGAGCACGTGTCTTTTTTATATGTTGGGGCATCTTTTGGGTATATGCCCAAGAGAGGTATAGCTGGATCCTCAGGCAGTTCAATGTCCAATTTTCTGAGGAACCTCCAGACTGATTTCCAGAATGGTTGTACCAGTCTGCAACCCCACCAACATTGGAGGAGTGTTCCTCTTTCTCCGCATCCTCGCCAGCATCTGCTGTCACCTGAGTTTTTGATCTTAGCCAATCGCACTGGTGTGAGGTGAAATCTCAGGGTTGTTTTGATTTGCATTTCCCTTATGACTAAAGATGTTGAACATTTCTTTAGGTGTTTCTCAGCCATTCGGCATTCCTCAGCTGTGAATTCTTTGTTTAGCTCTGAACCCCATTTTTTGATAGGGTTATTTGTCTCCCTGCGGTCTAACTTGTTGAGTTCTTTGTATATTTTGGATATAAGGCGTCTATCTGTTGTAGGATTGGTAAAGATCTTTTCCCAATCTGTTGGCTGCCGTTTTGTCCTAACCACAGTGTCCTTTGCCTTACAGAAGCTTTGCAAGAAACTCCTTTTTCTAGAGTGTCTTTTCCTGTTCTATTGCCAATTCAAGGTCACACTGGTTCTTCCTCCAGTTTGAGAAGCATTTTGACACATGACATGTCATTAAGCACAGGTACATCCTGAAATTAAAACCCAGGACCAGAAAAATGGAATCAATGGGGCTGACATTGCTGACCTAATATAGAAATCATGTCTGGAGCAGTACATATCTATTGTCCAAGATTCCTCTAGTGATCTAGACCAGATCTCAAAGATCATTTCTCTCAGTGGCTATCAGCTAGTATTGCATACTTAGCCTCCACATTTCAATGTTCACATGCATCTTGGTAAGAGGTGAAGACAACTGGGCTGTTTTCAGATTTTGGGCATCACAAACCTGGATGCTACAAACATAATGGAACATGAGCCCCTGTGGCATTGTAATGCATCTTTTCAGTATATTCCATAGAGTGGTGTTTCTGGTTCTTCAGGTAACTCTATTTCCAATTTTCTGAGGAACATCAAAATTAATTTCCAAAGTGGTTGTAATATTTTCCAATTCCACCCACAACGGAGGAGTGTTCCACTTTCTGCACAACCTCAACAACATGTATTATCACCAGAAGTTTCAATCTTTACACATAAAATGACAAGTATAAGGTAGAATCGCAGGGTCATTTTGATTTGCACTTCTCTGATAACTAAGAACTTTGTACATTTACTTAGGTGTTTCTCGGTTATTTGATAATACTTTATTTTGAATTCTCAGTTTAGTTTTATACCACAGACTAGTTTTATACCCCATATTTAGAATATTTTCAAGACTAGGAATGTTTATCTGTCTAATAGAGAATAGATGGGCCTTATGCCACACTATATACTGAAAATAGCTTAGTCTGTGAAATAATAATATTAAACTATCATCTGCCAGGAGATGTGTGTTTAGAGAAAGCTAAGTTAGTCTGTTACATACAAGAATGAGGTCATTCTGAGTTTTTGCAGGAAAAATAGATGGAACATCTATCATCCTGACAAGAACTTGCAGGGTAGGTTCTCAACAATTGGATATTAGCCACTACAAAATATACTGAAGACATTCAAGTGAGTAAAGCATAGCCAAGATCAGCCTAATTACAGATACTCTGATGGGCAATGAGGCCCATTTAGTATAGAAGTAATGTAGTTCTGGGTACTCTTCCTGTGTCTATGTCAGTTAATAAAGACCAGTAGACCTATGGCAGAGAGTAACCGAAGACTCTACCTTGCTTCACTGGATGATAAATTTTTAAAAGTCTTAATTTGCCAACATAAAGGCAGGTGCTTCATAGCACCGGATATACAACCCATCAGAAAGGTTTTCCCTCTGTTGTCCTCTATGTCTTAAGGCTACACTGAAAGGTCCTCTGAACACACATTATATTATAATGAATTTTATGTACTGGGAAATTATGGTTATTCTAAAACTTATTATTGAGATAGAAGACCAGACAGGGGTATGTGCTCTAGTAGAAGGTATTCTGTCTGCATGAGCTTGCTCAGTAGTACTGCAGTCTTTTTGTTTATTTTGGGAAGAGTCTACACTAGAGGTCTGGGCCCACCCAAAACTTCACTTCCATTCCCCAGTTTTGAAAACACTGATTTGAGAATCCTGGCTTACCGGATGTAGATCGCTCCTGAGAGACCCAGCCAGAATACAGCAAATACAGAGGCGAATGCCAGCAGCAAACCACTGAACTGAGAATAGGACCCCCGTTGAAGGAATCAGAGAAAGAACTGGAAGAGCTTGAAGGGGCTCGAGACCCCATATAAACAACAATGCCAAGCAACCAGAGCTTCCAGGGACTAAGCCACTACCTAAATACATGGACTGACCCTGGACTCTGACCTCATAGGTAGCAATGAATATCCTAGTAAGAGCACCAGTGGAAGGGGAAGCCCTGGGTCCTGCTAAGACTGAACCCCCAGTGAACTAGACTGGTGGGGGGAGGGCGACAATGGGGGGAGGGTTGGGAGGGGAACACCCATAAGGAAGGGGAGGGGGGAGGGGGATGTTTGCCCAGATACCGGGAAAGGGAATAACACTCAAAATGTATATAAGAAATACTCAAGTTAATAATAAAAAAAAAGAGAATTCTGGCTTACCATTTTATCAAAAGTGATCTACAGATTCAATGAAATCCCCATCAAAATACCAATCCAATTCTTCAGATAGTTAGACAGAAAAATTTGCAAATTCATCTGGAATAACAAAAAACCCAGGATAGTTAAAACTATCCTCAACAATAAAAGGATTTCTGGGGGAATCACTATCCCTGAACTCAAGCAGTATTACAGAGCAATAATGAAAAAAAAAACTGCATGGTATTGGTACAGAGACACAGAGATAGAACACTGGAATAGAATTGAAGACCCAGAAATGAACCCACACACCTATGGTCACTTGAATTTTGACAAAGGTACCAAAACCATCCAATGGAGAAAAGATAGCATTTTCAGCAAATGGTGCTGGTTCAACTGGAGGTCAACATGAAGATGAATGCAAATTGATCCATGCTTGTCACCCTGTACAAAGCTTAAGTCCAAGTGGATCAAGGACCTCTACGTCAAACCAGATACACTCAAATTAATGGAAGAAAAAGTGGGGAATCATCTCGAACATATGAGCACTGGAGAAAATTTCCTGAACAAAACACCAATGGCTTGTGCTCTAAGATCAAGAATTGACAAATGGGATCTCATAAAACTGCAAAGCTCTGTAAGGCAAAGGAAACTGTGGTTACGACAAAATGGCAAGCAACAGATTGGGAAAAGATCTTTACCAATCCTACAACTGACAGAGGGCTTATATCCAAAATATACAGAGAATTCAAGAAGTTCGACCTCAAGGAGATAAATAACCCTAATAAAAATGGGGTTCAGAGCTAAACAAAGAATTCACAACTGAGGAATGCCGAATGGCTGAGAAATACCTAAAGAAATGTTCAAAATCTTTAGTTGTAAGGGAAATGCAAAACAAAACAACCCTGAGATTTCACCTCACACCAGTGAGAATGGCAAAGATCAAAAGCTCAGGTGACAGCAAATGCTGGTGAGGATGTAGAGAAAGAGGAACACTCCTCCATTGTTGGTGGGACTGCAGACTGGTACAACAATTCTGGAAATCAGTCTGGAGGTCCCTCAGAAAATCGGACATTGAACTACCTGAGGACCCAGCTATACCTCCCTTGGGTATATACCCAAAAGATGCCCCAACATATAACAAAGGCACATGCTCCACTATGTTCACAGCAGCCTTGTTTATAATATCTAGAAGCTGGAAATAACCCAGATGCCCTTCAGCAGAGGAATGGGCAGAAAATGTGGTACATCTACACAATGGAATATTACTCAGCTATCAAAAACAATGACTTTATGAAATTCATAGGCAAATGGATGGAACTGGAAAATATCATCCTGAGTGAGGTAACCCAATCACAGAAAAACACACATGGTATGCACTCATTCATAAGTGGCTATTAGCCCAAATGCTTGAATTACATTAGATGCACAGAACACATGAAACTCAATAAGGATGACCAAAATGCAAATGCTTCACTCCTTCTTTAAAAGAGAAACAATAATACCCTTGGCAAAGAATAGGGAGGCAAAATTTAGAACAGAGGCAGAAGGAACACCCATTCAGAGCCTGCCCCACATGTGGCCCATACATATACAGCCGCCCAATTAGACAAGATGGATGAAGCAAAGAACTGCAGGCCGACAGGAACCAGATGTACATCTCTCCTGAGAGACACAGCTAGAATACTGCAAATACATCAGCGTATGCCAGCAGCAAACTACTGAACTGAGAACAGGACCCCCGTTGAAGGAATCAGAGAAAGGACTGGAAGAGCTTGAAGGGGCTCGAGACCCCATATGAACAACAATGCCAAGCAACCAGAGCTTCCAGGGACTAAGCCACTACCCAAAGACTATACATGGACTGACCCTGGGCTCTAACCTCATAGGTAGCAATGAATAGCCTAGTAAGAGCACTGGTGGAAGGGGAAGCCCTTGGTCCTGCCAAGACTGAACACCTAGTGAATGTGGTAATGGAGGAAGGAAGGGGAAGGGAACACCCATATAGAAGGGGAGTGGGGAGAGGTTAGGGGAATGTTGCCTGGGAAACCAGGAAGGGGAATAACAATCATAATGTAAACAAGAAATACTCAAATTAATAAAGATAAAAAAAGAGAATCCTGGCTTACTATTTCAGATACTGCACGTTTTCTGGAAATGAGATTTAATAGCAGGACAGCTTTATATCTTCAATGAGATTACAAAATGCCTCCAAAATGACCACATAAGCCAAGAATGGTGTTGAAAAAAATGGGACTCTGACATGTTAACAATGGAAATAACTTGAAACTATGAAACAGAAAAATCTGTAGGACAAAATGTAGAATCAAGTTTTCACATTCTGGTAAAATTCTCAAGTATGTAAATATATATCAAAATGGAGAAAAGACAACAACAATTAAGAGAAAGAGAAAAAGACACACACACACACACACACACACACACACACCAAGGCAAATATTGAGATCACAATGAGATGCAGGACAAATGTAGGGAAGACTATTTTCACAGAATATAAGGCATAATCCACAGGAATTGGTGGACAGACAAAAAGCTTTGCAGTCTATCCCTTATTTTAGGAAGTTTGGTTTCAGAACTTTTAAGCTTATACCAGAAGCATCTAGAAATAAGTTACACACCGAAAAAAAATTGAAAAGGCTCACGACAAACTCAGAATAGCTAGACTATTACATAATCAACAGGTGTCAGGCCATTTTTTAAATCAGACTGATAGTTCACTCTCCGTTGCTTTACCCATTAATTCTTTTATTCAGACCACATTTCATTTGAAGGAAGCAAAGGAGTCCATTTCCTTCCCATTCCAATCCAAGTTTCTAGTTCTGTCTCTCCTTGGAGTATACTTTGGGGATATGAGACAAAGGACATCGTAGAGGTACAGAATCCTCAAATGGAGTACCTTAAAATATAAGAAGAATATTATAGATCTAGGACTGACACCAGGAGGTTTGAAACAAGGAGTACTTACAGTCTAAGGACCCTTTAGTGATGGCTGTCAGGGAAGCTCACAGAATATTTCTCACTGGTCATCAGAAGTGTGGTTTAGACTTTCCTTCCTCATTACTTGCTTCTTCTGAGGACAGTAGGATGTGGGATACCTGGCTGTCTCCCACACTTTTTAAGTAAAAAACAAGTAAAGTTGAATATTGAGACATCATACAGTATGAACAGACCATGCTGATGCCCAAAGAAAAACAGAGCATGTTTGGAAACCAGTGTCATGTCAATGTTTTAGCCCAGGCTCAAGATACCTACTCTTTTTATCTTAGGTCTCCATTTTATAGAGTATTGGATGTCTAAGCCACCAATCATTTCCTCTTTCTCCCTGCACATATTTAAGATGATCAAAGAGATTGTCTCTCTAGGGTAATTAACAATGGCATAAGTATCGCTTCTGTTTCTGACCCGCAGAAAAGAGTGATGACACAGTGTTCTTCTCAAAGCCGTTTATTCAGGAACTTTACAGTATGCAAGCAGGAATCTTTTTTTTTCTTTTTCTCCTCCTCCCTCAGCCCCCAAGCACACTCCCTTATATCCTCCCTCATCTCCGCCTCATCAGTCCAGTCTGCGTAATCTCAGTTCATAGGTCCACGTCACATGGCCTGATCTTGCATAATGGTACACCTGCTCAGCTCTCACAATGGACGTGGCTAGTTTTGGGTGTGTGAGGAAGTCAGGTGCTAGTCAGAAGATTTAGCTGTGGTCCCAGGTGCCATCTTGGGACTGCCACCACACCTGCTCCCTACACATAAGGTATTGGCAAAATGCAGTCTATTTGATCAATGGAATAGAATCAAAGACCCAGAAATAAACTCTTACACTATAGTTAATTTATCTTTGACAACAAATGGAATCCATAGAAAGAAAAAAAAGAAGAAAAAGAAGGCATTTTAAGTAGTGTTAGTAAAACTGTAGGTCTCTCTGGAGAAGAATTATGCAAGTTAATCCATAATAATCACACTGTACAAGGCTCAAGTCCAAATTAAAAAAGATCTTAACGTACATCAAGATACACTAAATCTAATAGAAAAATAAGTGAGAAATACTCTTGAATTCATTGCCACAGGAGAAATTTTTCCTGCAGAAAATGTATGAATCAGGTAAGATATAAATATAAATAAATGGAGGTTCAAGGAACTGAATTTTGTATGACAACTTACACTGTCAAAAGGACAAAACAGTAACCTACAATTGGCAAAAAGTTATTAACTAACCATATATCTGAAAGAGGGCTAATATTCAAAAGGTACAAAACTGAAGACATTACATTCTAAAATAAATAGATTAATTAATTGAATTAAACAAAATTCAAATTGATGTAGAGAACTTAACCGATTTCTCAGTAGAGGAATCTCAAATGGCCGACAAGTACTTGTAAAGAAATACACAACATAATTAGTCTTCAGGGAAGTGCAAATTAAAATGACCCGACTCTACCTTACTCCAATCATGAAGTTTACCATTAAAAACCCAAGTAATACCATGTGATAACAAGATCAAGTGACAATGAATACTCATATATTGCTAGTGGGATTAGAAATTTTTACAACCACTCTGGAAATCAATCTGGCAGTTCCTCAGAAAATTGTAAGCAGTTTTACCTAAAGACGCTGCACTACAGTACTATAAGAACATGTGCCAAACTATGTTCATAGCATTCACATTCATAATAGCAGGGAAATGGAAACAGCCCAGATTTTCCTCAACTAGAGAGTGGATACATGTAGTTTGGCTCCTTTACACAATGGAATACCTTTCAGCTATCAAAAATGAGGATATCATTAATATTGTAGGCAAATGGATGGAATGAGAAAATATTAATAAATCTAATGACATTTAGTAATATCTATTGTACTTTTTCTCACAATCAAATCTCATATTCACCTATGAATACATTGATTTTGGCCATGTTGTGTAGTCAGATTGTGGAAGGAAACAAGAAAAGGAAGAGGGTAATGATAGTGTTATATTTTAAACAAAACAAAAAGTAAAATAAAAGTTCAGTTTAAAGGGATAAATTTCATTAGTTATAGATTTGTAAAATTGAATATAAGCCATTACAAAATTACTGTTATACTTAGTAATTGGTACTTTAATATTATTTTACCAGGCAACCTTTTTGAGTAAACTCTGAGGTAGTATTCTACAACTTTTTGAGGGACCAGAGAAAAATCCATTTACTAGTGCTCTTGTTTAAAATCCAGAGAAAGTATATAATGAAAATAAGAATAAAGGGGCTGGAGAGATGGCTCAGTGGTTAAGAGCACTGACTGCCCTTCCAGAGGTCCTGAGTTCAAATTCTAACAACCACATGGTGGCTCACAACCATCTGCAATGGGATCTGATGCCCTCTTCTGATGTGTCTGAAGACAGCTACAGTGTACTCATATAAATAAAATGAATAAATCTTTTTAAAAAAGAATCAAAATTTCAATATTATACTAGATAATCCAAACCCTACTACAAATGTAATATGTCTTCAGTTCTCTGATGGTATTATACATAACTATAGTAGAGAAGGACATGCATTCTGGCAAGGCCTTAACAATTAGAGAACAATAAGAAGAAAACATTGTGGAGAGCTCTTGGGCAGCACCGCGCGAGCAGACTTGAGCCTCGGGACCACAGGTAAGACCAACTTTTTTGCTGCAAGTGACCTGTCTGGTGAACTCAAGACACAGGCCCACAGGAACACCTGAAGACCTGTAGAGAGGAAAAACTACACGCCCGAAAGCAGAACACTCTGTCGCCATAACAGGCTGAAAGAAAACAGGAAAACAGGTCTACAGCACTCATGACACACAGGCTTATAGGACAGTCTAGGCACTGTCAGAAATAGCAGAACAAAGTAACACTAGAGATAATCTGATGGCGAGAGGCAAGCGCAGGAACCCAAACAACAGAAATCAAAACTACATGGCACCATCAGAGCCCAATTCTCCCACCAAAACAAACATGGAATATCCAAACACACCAGAAAAGCAAGATCTAGTTTCAAAATCATATTTGATCATGATGCTGGAGGACTTCAAGAAAGACGTGAAGAACTCCCTTAGAGAACTAGTAGAAGCCTATAGAGAGGAATCACAAAAATGCCTGAAAGAATTCCAGGAAAACATACTTAAACAAGTAGAAGCCCATAGAGAGGAGTCACAAAAATCCCTGAAAGAATTCCAGGAAAACACAATCAAACAGTTGAAGGAATTAAAAATGGAAATAGAAGCAATCAAGAAAGAACACATGGAAACAACCATGGATATAGAAAACCAAAAGAAGAGACAAGGAGCTGTAGATACGAGCTTCACCAACAGAATACAAGAGATGGAAGAGAGAATCTCAGGAGCAGAAGACTCCATAGAAATCATTGACTCAACTGTCAAAGATAATGTAAAGCAGAAAAAGCTACTGGTCCAAAACATACAGGAAATCCAGGACTCAATGACAAGATCAAACCTAAGGATAATAGGTATAGAAGAGAGTGAAGACTCCCAGCTCAAAGGACCAGTAAATATCTTCAACAAAATCATAGAAGAAAACTTCCCTAACCTAAAAAAAGAGATACCCGTAGGCATACAAGAAGCCTACAGAACTCCAAATAGATTGGACCAGAAAAGAAACACCTCCCGTCACATAATTGTCAAAACAACAAACGCACAAAATAAAGAAAGAATATTAAAAGCAGTAAGGGGAAAAGGTCAAGTAACATATAAAGGCAGACCTATCAGAATCACTCCAGACTTCTCGCCAGAAACTATGAAGGCCAGAAGATCCTGGACTGATGTCATACAGACCCTAAGAGAACACAAATGCCAGCCCAGGTTACTGTATCCAGCAAAACTCTCAATTAACATTGATGGAGAAACCAAGATATTCCATGACAAAACCAAATTTACACAATATCTTTCTACAAATCCAGCACTACAAAGGATAATAAATGGTAAAGCCCAACATAAGGAGGCAAGCTATACCCTAGAAGAAGCAAGAAACTAATCGTCTTGGCAACAAAACAAAGAGAATGAAAGCACACAAACATAACCTCACATCCAAATATGAATATAACGGGAAGCAATAATCACTATTCCTTAATATCTCTCAATATCAATGGCCTCAACTCCCCAATAAAAAGACATAGATTAACAAACTGGATACGAAACGAGGACCCTGCATTCTGCTGCCTACAGGAAACACACCTCAGAGACAAAGACAGACACTACCTCAGAGTGAAAGGCTGGAAAACAACTTTCCAAGCAAATGGTCAGAAAAAGCAAGCTGGAGTAGCCATTCTAATATCAAATAAAATCAATTTCCAACTAAACGTCATCAAAAAAGATAAGGAAGGACACTTCATATTCATCAAAGGAAAAAGCAACCAAGATGAACTCTCAATCCTAATTATCTATGCCCCAAATACAAGGGCACCTACATACGTAAAAGAAACCTTACTAAAGCTCAAAACACACATTGCACCTCACACAATAATAGTGGGAGATTTCAACACCCCACTCTCATCAATGGACAGATCATGGAAACAGAAATTAAACAGTGATGTAGACAGACTAAGAGAAGTCATGAGCCAAATGGACTTAACGGATATTTATAGAACATTCTATCCTAAAGCAAAAGGATATACCTTCTTCTCAGCTCCTCATGGTACTTTCTCCAAAGAGACACGTGCTCCACTATGTTCATCGCAGCCTTATTTATAATAGCCAGAAAATGGAAAGAACCCAGATGCCCTTCAGCAGAGGAATGGATACAGAAAATGTGGTACATCTACACAATGGAATATTACTCAGCTATCAAAAACAACGAGTTTATGAAATTCGTAGGCAAATGGTTGGAACTGGAAAATATCATTCTGAGTGAGCTACACCAATCACAGAAAGACCTACGTGGTATGCACTCATTGATAAGTGGCTATTAGCCCAAATGCTTGAATTACCCTAGATGCCTAGAACAAACGAAACTCAAGACGGATGATCAAAATGTGAATGCTTCACTCCTTCTTTAAATGAGGAAAAAGAATACCCTTGGCAGGGAAGGGAGAGGCAAAGATTAAAACAGAGACTGAAGGAACACCCATTCAGAGCCTGCCCCACATGTGGCCCATACATATACAGCCACCCAATTAGACAAGATGGATGAAGCAAAGAAGTGAAGACCGACAGGAGCCGGATGTAGATCACTCCTGAGAGACACAGCCAGAATACAGCAAATACAGAGGCGAATGCCAGCAGCAAACCACTGAACTGAGAATAGGTCCCCCGTTGAAGGAATCAGAGAAAGAACTGGAAGAGCTTGATGGGGCTCGAGACCCCAAAAGTACAACAATGCCAAGCAACCAGAGCTTCCAGGGACTAAGCCACTACCTAAAGACTATACATGGACTGACCCTGGACTCTGACCTCATAGGTAGCAATGAATATCCTAGTAAGAGCACCAGTGGAAGGGGAAGCCCTGGGTCCTGCTAAGACTGAACCCCCAGTGAACTAGACTTGTGGGGGGATGGCGGCAATGGTGCGAGGGTTGGGAGGGGAACACCCATATGGAAGGGGAGGGGGGAGGGCGATGTTTGCCCGGATACCAGGAAAGGGAATAACACTCGAAATGTATATAAGAAATACTCAAGTTAATAAAAAAAAGAAGAAAACATTGTCAAATACATATGTTTCATGACCCCAAAAATTAAATATAACCTTCTGACTAGGATTCTACTGTGATCTAAAAATATACATTTTGCAGATTTTCTAATCTGTACCTATTTATTATATTTTAAATTTCCAAGCTAGAGTGAGTTATTGATGATTATAAACTATAATGATGATTGTAAATATTTAACCAAATGTTCCAAAGAAAAATGTAGACAGAGCATCCGATCTGATATTTAGACAAGCCACTATAAGCAAATGAGAAAGGCCAAACAATATGGGGCTTCATATGGATTTATCATTCTTGAAATTTCTTCAAACACTCCATTAAATAAATTATTTTGCCTTTCCTAAATTGCCATTAATGGTTGAATTCTAATTAAAATGAGAATTAGTTCTTTAAGATAAACATTCTATTTTCTTGTATGTCTGTGACATCATTAAGCCTAGTATTTTAAATAGAATGTCTGGAAGGAGATATTGTGTTATACAAGTTAAAAAACCTCTGAGGGTATCATAGGCAAGTTGTCCTTGATGAACTTTTCCACCTTTCTTTCAACATCCTTTTTTTTTTTGAAAAATAAAAGTTACCTGATTTACACAGAATAGTGGGTTCAAAGTTTCTACTGTCTACAAAATAAAAAGTAGAGTAAAATAATAACAGTAACCAATTGACTGATGGTAAAACCTTGTATTTCAGGAAAAAAAACTTGAATATTACATTTGAGCTATTTGCCACAGTTGAATTCATAGTTTACATTTACCTTAATATATTCAACTTCTTGATTTACTAAATGTCTTTAAGAAAGAGGATATTCCTTATCATCACTGGGCTTGGCTGTATGAAATATCACTATCACTAAAATGTTGGAAGAGAAGTATATATACCAAGCAAGATTGCCCACAGTTTCTAGTTTTTAACTGAGTCATGAAACTAGATCTGAATTTTAGTGTTAAGCATCAAGATGCTTTCAGCTATTAGGTGAGAATAATAATACAATTTTAGCATATTTAATTATATCTAAAATTTACAGAAAACTGAATCAGTACCAAGAACCTAGAGAATGATTATCATTGAAAATAAAGTGCAGAAAATGTATTGTGATGACATATTTTGCAAATTATTAATATCTATTCTACTTCTAGATAGAATGGTACACTAAGTGTGTGGTATTCAATTAATTGTCATATTAAGCAATAGAGCTCTATTCACTCTAAATTGTTAACTTATGAAAATGTGCACATGGTAAAAAGAGTTAGTAGGAATGTTGTTTTCCCACAATTTCTTTCCCAACATTTCTTTCATTAGGAGATAAAAGACATAAATATAAATAAAAATGGCTGAGCTTAAAATATTTTCGTATTTGTTCATAATGTCATCCATTTCATCATATTAATTTTTACATATTATGGGAATCCATTATAATGCACAAAATGTCATACTGAAACATTGAACTTAATACAGGACAAGCTAAAAAAGCCAACAGAAAGAAAACTGAACACTGTCAATTATTCAAAGTCACACAAAGAGAATTATGTAAATGTGTACTCATTGCAGAGTCTATCCAGCTACTACAGTGCTCCATGTCTAGAGAAGCAGAGAATGGAGAGTACAAAATCAACTCTCTTAGCTGCTACAGCCTATATAGAATGTGTTCTTGAAAACTCATAGAGGGTCCATCGATATTGTGACACAGGATTATGTGTTACAGTTATGGATTTTTTTAAAAAAATAAAGATAAATAAAATGCTGAGTTTATAGTATTTTAATATTTGTACATAATGTCACCAACATATGTCAACAGCCATGTATCTTTCTATTTCACTTATAAGTAAATATGAGTGCATGATATCATTGACTCACCTGACTTTACACAGTATTTACCTAGAATCTACATATTTGTATTATTTTTCAAATTACATTTTAGAGTAATATGGAAAAAATATTTTATGGCATTTTAATTTTTTACTCATTAGTTTAACTAATGTCATTTATATAAACATTCTGGGTCTAGAAAACAATTCAGGGACTTGGAAGAGTTCAGATACAACTTTGAATAACCTGCATAAATTGTACAAGGAATGTTCTCTTCTATTTTTCTCAGTTCTATAAAAAATTGCATAAAATATATCATGTATAACTGTTTGAGAAATGAATTCATGTGATCTGATTGGGTGTTCTCATTTTATGTACATAAGGTTGCATACTGATCTACTGTTCACTCACAGGGGTATGTTGATTCAAATCTTATATTTCTACTACAACTCTGGAAAGATAAAAAAGAAAATTAGTGATGAAAAAGAAAATTAGTGAAAAAAAGGAACCCTAAAACATGGCATTACTCACTATTTACATTTTGAAGCACTGAAAC
Organism: Rattus norvegicus; assembly: GCF_021556685.1. Taxonomy (NCBI): domain Eukaryota; kingdom Metazoa; phylum Chordata; class Mammalia; order Rodentia; family Muridae; genus Rattus; species Rattus norvegicus. The sequence goes on along the minus strand of NC_141555.1, from coordinate 1,760,535 downwards.
GGAAAAATAATGTTCCTTTGGAAAATCACTTTTTGTTGCACAGTGCTTTCTTACGGAATCACACGAAGGAACATTTATTTTTCTAAAACAGACAGAAGCAAAATGATGTATGGCTAAACCAAGCATGTGATGAAGGATTCTTACAAATGAAATGCATGTATGGGTTCTCCTTATATTGCATAACTGAGATGCATTTGTGGGGAATCCATAATCAAAAATACAATAAATCATACTTCTGGCAGAGTGTCATGTTTCTTTCTGCATTAGAATATTGGGGCTGACCAGCAATGATGTCATTTCAGTCAGGTTCACATGTTGAGCAAAGGCATGGGGTGAGGCAAACCTGTGGAGGACAGGTGATATTTAAAGAACAATAAAAAAAAGAGTCGGTCGATTCCTCTGTCTCCTGTGTGGGATATGTATCCACCCGGGATCCCACTAATAGGGATCTCATTAATAAAGTTACCTCCTGCTGTTACATCAAGAATGGCTACTCGTGATTCCTGGGGGCACCCGACCCCGCGATCGGAGCGAGAGATGCGGCTCCTCGTTCTAGGGGTATGCTCTTTCATTTGGGGGCTTGTCCGGGATCGGAGCGTGACCCTCTGGAACCCCGAATGCCACTTGGAGTTACGTTAGTATGAGTGCTGGAAAGCGGCCGCTGTGTGTGAGTGTGTGTGAATTAAGTCCTGTAGTCTGTGTTTTTCGGTACCGGTTTAAGGTCTTAGTGCACTGTCTGGGCAGATGAAGGATTCCTGCCCTGTGCACGGGTGGAAGAAGGTTCCCCACCCCGTGGAAAGCTAGCTTGAGAGTGCACTGTCTGGGCAGAAGAAGGATTCCTGCCCTGTGCACGGGTGGAAGAAGGTTCCCCACCCCGAATAGGCACCTGTGAGTAGATGAAGGATTCCTACTCCGAATAGTCTTTCTTTCTTTCTTTTTTTTTTCCTTTTTAGAAAGCGCACCGGGGGACGCCCCAATCTCGCAGGCTCTGGGACGCGTGAGAGACGTTCCGTGAGCCAGCCTTTGTCGGGAGGACCCGGCAACTAGCAGTCAAAAAGATCTGACTGTGACTTGACTTTGGAGGTCGCGTTCGGCTGCCTATTTAAGTATAGGCACAGACAAGTGTGCTTAGATGTGTTAGTGTCTGCTGTCTGTATTCTGTTTCTGTGTTTGGTATCCCAGAAGCAGCTAAGGTTAAGCTGCAGTTTGGGCCAGGTACTGAAGGTACCAGGCATCTGTGGAAATTGGTTATAGGATGCTTTGTCTTGGTCTTGTTTGTCTGGATTGTTTTCTGTGGTATTGTCCAGTGTCTTTTTGACTTTTGTTTCGTGTTTGAATTTGGACTGACGACCATGTTTAAAATCTTGGACCGATGACTGTGTTTGAAATCATGAAACTGTTTGCTTTGTTCATTGAAGAGTTTTACTTGGTCCCCTTAATGCTTAGTGAGTAAGGAACTTAATTTTGTGGACCCCGCTCTAGTGGCGGTGTGTTGGTTGATAGCCAAAGTTAATTTTTAAAAGAGTGTTTTATCTGTGCTTGTGCTCGCAGCCAGCTGAGATAAGCTAGAGAAGTGAGTAAATTTTGCTTGGGAGCAAGGAATCTTAAAGGCGGAGTTTCAGCCGGTATGGCACTTAGTGCATAGCTGCCTAAAAGATCAGAAATGCTGTTAACAGGCTATAAAAAAGGGACAGGCTGTGTTAGAAATGCTACAGGAAGAATGATCTAAAAAGGCTGAGAGTGAGGTGGGGGAGGACTAAGGAAAACAAGAACAAGAAAGGAATTTCTGCTTTTAGTGGCCAGACCTTCAACTCTTGCTCACAGAAAGAGAGTCCTCATTAAGAAAAGTTCTTTAAGGAGCCTGCCTTATCTGCTGGCCCTATTCCAAGAGAGGAGTCAGTCTCCAGCATTAAATTACTTTTCTCACTGGTCATCATTAGCATGGAGAATGCCTTTGATCCTATCCCCACAGCAGCCAGTTCCTGCCCCTATGGTCAAAATGCCCCAGGTTGGGGGACAAAAAGAGCCCCTAAAATAGTTTCAAAGAATCAACAACAAACTGTAAAGAACTTTGTTTTGTTTTGCCAGTCAAAATTTAGAATTCAGGCTTTGGCGGTGGCCAAGGTCAGGATTAATGTTTTCTTTTCCATGGGCTTTTAACCCAGTGAGACAGTTTGGTAAAGGGCTGCTACTGAGGTCCTGATAGCCCAGGTGAACTGGTTACAATTCTTTTGTCAGCCACCTGGAATCTAGCACCCAGGTTCTAACCATCTCTCCATTCTTTTGTTATTAGTTGTTACTAAAAGCCTAGTGTCATTTGGAAGCTGGTTCTCTTGAGAGGCAAAGCCATGGAGCTGACATTGAAGAGACATACTCCTTGAGGGAAAATCTAAGCTTGTGCTTATTTATACAATGGCCTTTTTGTCCAAGAAGGCCTCCTGGTTTAGCTGTGTGACTAAATGCTGTTTGCCCTCTTCACAAGATTCTCTTGTTTTCTCACCATCCCACTTGAGATGCTTGTTAGGAACTGTTACAGGTCTTCTTTACCACCGAGGAAAGACAGAATCCTACTAGAGGCCAGAAAGAATGTTCCAGACATGGATGGAAGGCCCTCACTCCTGACTGTTGACTTCAATACCCCTGAAGGTAGGGAGTGCTCCGGGTCTGCCCCCAGGCTCCAAGGGTGGGTCTCCTAGGGGCTGGAAAATGCCCCACCAATCTGGCTAAGATAAAGAAAGGATATAAAGAGAATGTTACAGAAATTTAAAGGGTTAAGCTAAGTTGCTGAGAGTTAGTATAAGTTAGAAAGAGAAAAGAAGGTAAAAAGAGCAGAAAGCTAGGGAAGAAAGGAGACAAAAAGAAGAGGAAGCTAGAGAGCTAAAGGGAGATAAAAGATGAGAGAGGAACATATACTGGCCACAGTAGTTAGGGAACCTAGGAAGATAGTACCTGGCAACAGAAGAGAATTCCTGGCTAAAGATCAGTGTGCCTAATGCAAAGAAAAAAGGACACTGGGTCAGGGACTGCCCAAGAAGAACAAGAGGGGCCACTGGAGAGCCTTTTGGTCCTAGAGTGCTGGCTATGTACAGAGATAGAAGGGAAGTGTGGATACAGGGACCCAATGCTCTGTGCTTCTATGCCCACCAGTGGGCCAATATCCAAAGACCTTGAGTGCAAGGGGCTACTGGCAACGAATAATACTTATGGACTGCCCGAAGAACAGTGGACCTTGGCGTGGGCCAGGTAACCCACCCACTAATTCATGGTTATCCCTGACTGCCCCTATCCCTTGCTCATGAGAAAATTGTTCTCCAAATTGGCTTGCATGGGCTGAAATGGCTGTGTAAGGCCATGTGTATGCATATCTACAGACTGTGTATGTGGAGCTTAAGACCTGTCTCAGTGCACCAGTACCTGATGCTGGGAGATGTGTGGCTCAGTTCTTTTCTGCCTGGAACACATCACTCCTGCCTGCCGGGCACTAACAATTATCACCCAATCCAGGACTTAAACTGTGATAGAGTGGCTGATGTTTTGCCTTTGAATAGAGTGTCCCAAAAGATGGGACCACTGGTCAGCTGCAATGGACTAGATTCTCTACCGGTTGGGGATAATCTGGTCACCTTGCTGCCCAATCCGGACCTGGAGCCACTGCAACATGAGTGTCAAGCACTGGCAGAAGCCCATGGATGGAGGAAAGACCTCTGCGACTGGTTGATTGACCCCTGCTGAAAGCCGAGGCTACCTTGTCTACAGACAGGAACAGTTCTCTTCATGAAGGTCAGAGATAAGTGGGTGCTGCCATGGTGGACAACACAATGTCATCTGGGATGGCTGAACTTCAACTCCCCAGCACATCAGTGCCACAGATGCCTTTGCCATCTCTTGGATGCCCTGGTGAATCCAACAACTGTGAGTACTATTCATTGCTCAGGATATCAGGAGGGAAGAGATTCAGTGGCATTAGACAGTAACAAAGCAGATAAAGTGGCTTGGGAAATGACTATGCAGGAGCCTATCCTGGTTACAGGCTTGCAAGAGACAGCCACTGGGAACTGGGATTGGACTAAGGGATGGCCTCACTTAGAATGTACAACAGAAGAAAAGGCCCAAATTGCTTAAATAAAAAAAAAGGACAATGGCACACTTGAGGGGAAAGCTATACTCCCCAGAGGGAAGAAAAAAAAGACTCACTTTGCCAAATACAGATATGGACTCACTTAGATAAAAAGTTTGTCCAAATAGTTAAGGTGTATGTAATAGACTTTAAGATTTTAGCCAGAGAGACAGTAAAAAGTATAAGGTGAAAGACCCCAGCTTAGCAGCAGTAACGCCATTTTGCAAGGCTGTACTTAAGATGACTGGTTCAGGGAAAGGTTAGAACACTGAGTACACAGCGGCTGCCAAGCAGGATGTGTTTGGTTGAAGGCCTGGCAACAGGACGACTTCGGTTGAGCACCTGACAATGAATAAAAAAGCCCCAGGAGAGGTCCCACACCCTGGTGGGGGGCCGAGTCAGTCGTTATGTTTCAGGAAGGTAGCTAGGAAACTTGCCCCCGGGCTGAACCCTTGCCACATTAGAATCCACCAATTATATCCCTGTAACCAGGCATCTGCTTCGGTATGCTTGCTTCTGCTCCCCAAAATCCTATAAAAAGCCCATCCTTGGTTCCGTGGGGCGCGCCAGTCCCCCGAGTGACTGAAGCGCCCGCAGGTGCCTGTGCCTGTGTATCCCGACAATAAACCAAATCCTCTTGCTGATTGCATCCTGTGGTGTCTCGGTCTGGTCTTTGGAGTTGGAGGGTCTCCATCCCGAGGGAAAGTTCTCGCTGAGAGCTTTTCATTTGGTGCATTGGCCGAGAAAGGAGATCCTCCACCCAGGGACCAACGACCACCCACTGGAAGGTAAGCTGGCCGGCGCCTGTCCATCTGTCTGATTCTGTCTCGTTCCTCCTTATTCTGTCTGTTCTGTGAGTGCTCGGCCAGGTCTGTTCTGTGAGCGCTCAGCCAGGTCTGTTCTGTGAGTGCTCAGCCAGGTTGTTTGGAATTTGGGCGGGACGAAGAAGGAGCTGACGAGCTCGGACTTCTCGCACCGCAGACCTGGAAGACATTCCAATGGTGTTAGGGCCCGACTTTTCGGGACCCAATCTGGGACTCTGCTTAGAGGAGAAAGATCCGAACTAACGGCACCTCTGTCTGTATTTTTGGCTTTCAGAGGGCCCCGGACAGGGAACCGGTGGCCAGACCCAATACTGGCCGTTTTCAGCAGCTGACATTTACAATTGGAAACAAAACAACCCTTCTTTCTCCAAAGATCCGGTGGCACTCACCGACCTAATAGAATCTGTTTTACTTACCCACCAGCCTACTTGGGATGACTGCCAACAGCTCTTACAGGCCCTCTTAACCTCAAAAAAAAAAAAAAAAAAAAAACAAAGAGTGTTCCTAGAGGCCAGAAAGCATGTTCTGGGAGATGATGGGCGTCCCACCCAGCTGCCTGAGGACCAAACTGGGATTTTAATACAGCTGAAGGTAAGGGACACCTACGCCTTTATCGCCAGTTGCTTCTAACGGGACTCCGAGGGGCTATACGACGCCCTACTAATTTGGCTCAGGTAAAACAGGTATTACAGGAAGCAGGGGAAACTCCCTCCGCCTTTCTAGAGAGACTTAAGGAGGCCTACCGTATGTACACTCCCTATGACCCAGATGACCCAGGACAAATGACGAGTGTCTCTATGTCCTTCATCTGGCAGGCTGCTCCAGATATCAGGACTAAGTTACAGAGGTTAGAAAATTTGCAGGGCTATACATTACAGGATTTACTTAAAGAAGCTGAAAAGATTTTTAATAAGAGAGAGTTAAAAAAAGAAACTAAGAATTGAGTCGAATCTTGGCCACCGTAGTTCAGGGCCAAGAAAGGAAGGGAGATGGGGGGGAGCTCGAAAGGGGCTGAAGCTGGATAAAGATCAATGTGCCTATTACAAAGAGAAAGGGCACTGGGCCAGAGAGTGCCCCAAGAAGCCTGGCGGACCCCGAAAGCCTCGACCACGAACCTCCCTCTTGGCTCTAGATAAAGATTAGGGAGGTCAGGGCCAGGAGCCCCCCCCCTGAGCCCAGGGTAACGCTTAAAGTTGGGGGGCAGCCGGTTGCTTTCCTGATAGACACAGGAGCCCAGCATTCAGTCCTCACTCAAGCTTCAGGACAACTCAGCGACCGGACAGCCTGGGTACAAAGAGCTACTGGTGAGAAACAATACCGATGGACTACGGACCACCAGGTTCAGCTGGCTACCGGTAAGGTGACCCATTCCTTCTTACATGTTCCGGACTGCCTGTACCCTCTGCTGGGCCGTGACCAAACTAAAAACACAAATTCATTTTGAGAAAGGAGGGGCCCAAATAACTGGCCCCCACGGAACTCCCCTTCAAGTTCTAACCCTACAATTAGAGGATGAATATAGACTATATGAACCGGGACAGGACAAGCCACAATCCCTAGAAATAGACACTTGGGTCACGAATTTTCCACTGGCTTGGGCAGAGACTGGTGGGATGGGGTTGGCACTCCAACAGCCCCCCTTAATTATACAGTTAAAGGCCACTACAACTCCAGTCTCCATAAAACAATACCCCCTGTCACATGAAGCTTATCAAGGTATAAGGCCTCACATTACGAGGCTTCTAGATCAAGGCATCCTAGTCCCCTGCTGGTCGCCTTGGAATACGCCTCTTCTGCCTGTTAAGAAACCCGGCACTGGAGATTATAGGCCAGTACAAGACTTGAGAAAGGTCAACAAGAGGATAGAAGATATTCATCCGACTGTTCCAAACCCTTACAATTTGCTCAGTAACTGTTCATCGATGAGAAACAGGGGTATGCTAAAGGGGTCCTAACACAAAGGTTGGGACCCTGGAAACGCCCTGTGGCCTACCTGTCTAAGAAATTGGACCCTGTGGCCTCCGGCTGGCCACCGTGCCTAAGGATGGTGGCTGCTATTGCTGTCCTGATCAAGGATGCTAGAAAATTGACTATGGGACAGCCACTCACCATCCTAGCACCCCACGCAGTGGAGGCCTTGGTAAAGCAGCCCCCAGACCGCTGGCTCTCTAATTCTCGCATGACCCACTACCAAGCCTTGTTACTGGATGCAGAACGGGTTCAGTTTGGACCCGTAGTCGCCCTCAATCCTGCCACCTTACTTCCTCTACCAGAGGAGGCAGAACAACATGACTGCCTACAAATCCTCGAAGAAGTATATGGAACCAGGCCGGACCTATTGGACCAGCCTCTTCAGAATGCTGACCACACATGGTACACGGATGACAACAGCTTCTTGGCAGAGGGAGAGCGAAAGGCTGGAGCTGCGGTCACTACGGAGGACAAAGTGATTTGGGCGAAAGCCCTGCCTGCTGGTACCTCCGCACAACGGGCTGAACTCATCGCCTTGACTCAGGCACTCAAGATGGCAAAAGGTAAGAGGCTAAATGTATATACAGACAGCCGTTATGCCTTTGCCATGGCACAAATCCACGGGGAGATCTATTGGAGGCGGGGGCTGCTCACATCTGAGGGTAAAGATATTAAAAATAAGGCTAAAATTCTGGCCCTCTTAGAAGCCCCATTCTTGCCCAAAAGACTGAGTATTATACATTGTCCAGGACACCAGAAAGGGCACAACCCAGAGGCACGAAGAAACCGGCTGGCCGATGCCACGGCGCGAGAAGCGGCCATGAGCAAACAAATCTTGCCCTTAAATAGCCCAGACCAACCCATGCCCCCACCAGTGGGACAAACCAGTTGGGTTTATGCCCATGAGGACATAGAGCTCCTAAAAAAATGGGGGCCATCTACTGAAAGACCCCAGCTTAGCAGCAGTAATGCCATTTTACAAGGCTGTACTTAAGATGACTGGTTCAGAGAAAGGTTAGAACACTGAGTACACAGCGGCTGCCAAGCCAGATGTGTTTGGTTGAAGGCCTGGCAACAGGACGACTGCAGTTGAGCACCTGACAATGAGAAAAGCCCCGGGAGAGGTCCCACACCCTGGTGGGGGGGCCGAGTCAGCCGTTATGTTCCAGAAAGGTAGCTAAGAAACTTGCCCCCGGGCTGAACCCTTGGGGGGCCGAGTCAGTCGTTATGTTTCAGGAAGGTAGCTTGGAAACTTGCCCCTGGGCTGAACCCTTGCCACATTAGAATCCACCAATTATATCCCTGTAACCATGCATCTGCTTCTGTATGCTTGCTTCTGCTCCCCAAAAATCCTATAAAAGCCTATCCTTGGTTCCGTGGGGCGTGCCAGTCCCCCGAGTGACTGAAGCGCCCGCAGGTGCCTGTGCCTGTGTATCCCAACAATAAACCAAATCCTCTTGCTGATTACATCCTGTGGTGTCTCGGTCTGGTCTTTAGAGTTGGAGGGTCTCCGTCCCGAGGGAAAGTTCTCCCTGAGAGCTTTTCATTTGGTGCGTTGGCCGAGAAAGGAGATCCTCCACCCAGGGACCACCGACCACCCACTGGGAGGTAAGCCGGCCGGCGTCTGTCTGATTCTGTCTCGTTCTGCCTTATTCTGTCTGTTCTGTGAGCGCTCAGCCAGGTTCTGTGAGCGCTCAGCCAGGTCTGTTCTGTGAGCGCTCAGCCAGGTCTGTTCTGTGAGCGCTCAGCCAGGTCTGTTCTGTGAGCGCTCAGCCAGGTTGTTTGGAATTTGGGCGGGATGAAGAAGGAGCTGACGAGCTCGGACTTCTCGCCCCGCAGCCCTGGAAGACGTTCCAAGGGTGTTAGGGGCCCGACTTTTCGGGGCCCAATCTGGGAGAGGAGAAAGATCCGGACTAACGGCACCTCTGTCTGTATTTTTGGCTTTAGAGGGCCCCGGACCTTTGCCACCTCCATCTGACTTTTTGCTTTCAGTTTGGTACCAAAGCCGTGCAGCACGCCTGTCTGTTGTTTGTTTGACTGTTGGTGTTGTTTGTTTTCTCTGTGTTCTAATCTTCCATAGAACTAACATGGGACAGTCCCTAACAATGCCCCTAAGTCTCACTCTTGATCATTAGAAAGACGTCCACGACCGGGCACACAACCAGTCCGTCGAGGTTAAAAAAGGAAAATGGCAGACTCTCTGCACATCCGAGTGGCCCACTTTCGGAGCGGGATGGCCAGTGAATGGCACATTTAATAAGATCATTATTTTACAGGTTAAAGATCGGGTCGTCCACGGACATCCTGACCAGGTTTCTTATATTATCACTTGAGAGAGTCTCGCCTTAAACCCCCCCCCCGGGCGGAACCCTTCGTGGACCCGAATTGGCCTCCCCTCAACCCCCAGCCTGTCCCCTCGGCCCCGCCCGGTCCGCCTGCCACGTCTTCCTCTCTCTACCTTTGTGAAATCAGAGCCTTCTAAAAAAACCTGCCCTCCCGGCAGACCCAAACTCCCCTCTCATAGATCTTCTCTCTGACAGGCCCGGCTAAAACGGAGGAGGCAGAGCCGCCGGCCAGATCAGTTGCCGGGCCACAGTCTGATAAGGGTTTCTCCCTTGTCGCAGGGAGATTGCACAATAAGCGCGAGGTGATGCCAGATTCAACCTCCCAGGCTTTAACCGGTGGCCAGACCCAATACTGGCCGTTTTCAGCAGCTGACATTTACAATTGGAAACAAAACAACCCTTCTTTCTCCAAAGATCCGGTGGCACTCACCGACCTAATAGAATCTGTTTTACTTACCCACCAGCCTACTTGGGATGACTGCCAACAGCTCTTACAGGCCCTCTTAACCTCAAAAAAAAAAAAAAAAAAAACAAAGAGTGTTCCTAGAGGCCAGAAAGCATGTTCTGGGAGATGATGGGCGTCCCACCCAGCTGCCTGAGGACCAAACTGGGATTTTAATACAGCTGAAGGTAAGGGACACCTACGCCTTTATCGCCAGTTGCTTCTAACGGGACTCCGAGGGGCTATACGACGCCCTACTAATTTGGCTCAGGTAAAACAGGTATTACAGGAAGCAGGGGAAACTCCCTCCGCCTTTCTAGAGAGACTTAAGGAGGCCTACCGTATGTACACTCCCTATGACCCAGATGACCCAGGACAAATGACGAGTGTCTCTATGTCCTTCATCTGGCAGGCTGCTCCAGATATCAGGACTAAGTTACAGAGGTTAGAAAATTTGCAGGGCTATACATTACAGGATTTACTTAAAGAAGCTGAAAAGATTTTTAATAAGAGAGAGTTAAAAAAAGAAACTAAGAATTGAGTCGAATCTTGGCCACCGTAGTTCAGGGCCAAGAAAGGAAGGGAGATGGGGGGGAGCTCGAAAGGGGCTGAAGCTGGATAAAGATCAATGTGCCTATTACAAAGAGAAAGGGCACTGGGCCAGAGAGTGCCCCAAGAAGCCTGGCGGACCCCGAAAGCCTCGACCACGAACCTCCCTCTTGGCTCTAGATAAAGATTAGGGAGGTCAGGGCCAGGAGCCCCCCCCCTGAGCCCAGGGTAACGCTTAAAGTTGGGGGGCAGCCGGTTGCTTTCCTGATAGACACAGGAGCCCAGCATTCAGTCCTCACTCAAGCTTCAGGACAACTCAGCGACCGGACAGCCTGGGTACAAAGAGCTACTGGTGAGAAACAATACCGATGGACTACGGACCACCAGGTTCAGCTGGCTACCGGTAAGGTGACCCATTCCTTCTTACATGTTCCGGACTGCCTGTACCCTCTGCTGGGCCGTGACCAAACTAAAAACACAAATTCATTTTGAGAAAGGAGGGGCCCAAATAACTGGCCCCCACGGAACTCCCCTTCAAGTTCTAACCCTACAATTAGAGGATGAATATAGACTATATGAACCGGGACAGGACAAGCCACAATCCCTAGAAATAGACACTTGGGTCACGAATTTTCCACTGGCTTGGGCAGAGACTGGTGGGATGGGGTTGGCACTCCAACAGCCCCCCTTAATTATACAGTTAAAGGCCACTACAACTCCAGTCTCCATAAAACAATACCCCCTGTCACATGAAGCTTATCAAGGTATAAGGCCTCACATTACGAGGCTTCTAGATCAAGGCATCCTAGTCCCCTGCTGGTCGCCTTGGAATACGCCTCTTCTGCCTGTTAAGAAACCCGGCACTGGAGATTATAGGCCAGTACAAGACTTGAGAAAGGTCAACAAGAGGATAGAAGATATTCATCCGACTGTTCCAAACCCTTACAATTTGCTCAGTAACTGTTCATCGATGAGAAACAGGGGTATGCTAAAGGGGTCCTAACACAAAGGTTGGGACCCTGGAAACGCCCTGTGGCCTACCTGTCTAAGAAATTGGACCCTGTGGCCTCCGGCTGGCCACCGTGCCTAAGGATGGTGGCTGCTATTGCTGTCCTGATCAAGGATGCTAGAAAATTGACTATGGGACAGCCACTCACCATCCTAGCACCCCACGCAGTGGAGGCCTTGGTAAAGCAGCCCCCAGACCGCTGGCTCTCTAATTCTCGCATGACCCACTACCAAGCCTTGTTACTGGATGCAGAACGGGTTCAGTTTGGACCCGTAGTCGCCCTCAATCCTGCCACCTTACTTCCTCTACCAGAGGAGGCAGAACAACATGACTGCCTACAAATCCTCGAAGAAGTATATGGAACCAGGCCGGACCTATTGGACCAGCCTCTTCAGAATGCTGACCACACATGGTACACGGATGACAACAGCTTCTTGGCAGAGGGAGAGCGAAAGGCTGGAGCTGCGGTCACTACGGAGGACAAAGTGATTTGGGCGAAAGCCCTGCCTGCTGGTACCTCCGCACAACGGGCTGAACTCATCGCCTTGACTCAGGCACTCAAGATGGCAAAAGGTAAGAGGCTAAATGTATATACAGACAGCCGTTATGCCTTTGCCATGGCACAAATCCACGGGGAGATCTATTGGAGGCGGGGGCTGCTCACATCTGAGGGTAAAGATATTAAAAATAAGGCTAAAATTCTGGCCCTCTTAGAAGCCCCATTCTTGCCCAAAAGACTGAGTATTATACATTGTCCAGGACACCAGAAAGGGCACAACCCAGAGGCACGAAGAAACCGGCTGGCCGATGCCACGGCGCGAGAAGCGGCCATGAGCAAACAAATCTTGCCCTTAAATAGCCCAGACCAACCCATGCCCCCACCAGTGGGACAAACCAGTTGGGTTTATGCCCATGAGGACATAGAGCTCCTAAAAAAATGGGGGCCATCTACTGAAAGACCCCAGCTTAGCAGCAGTAATGCCATTTTACAAGGCTGTACTTAAGATGACTGGTTCAGAGAAAGGTTAGAACACTGAGTACACAGCGGCTGCCAAGCCAGATGTGTTTGGTTGAAGGCCTGGCAACAGGACGACTGCAGTTGAGCACCTGACAATGAGAAAAGCCCCGGGAGAGGTCCCACACCCTGGTGGGGGGGCCGAGTCAGCCGTTATGTTCCAGAAAGGTAGCTAAGAAACTTGCCCCCGGGCTGAACCCTTGGGGGGCCGAGTCAGTCGTTATGTTTCAGGAAGGTAGCTTGGAAACTTGCCCCTGGGCTGAACCCTTGCCACATTAGAATCCACCAATTATATCCCTGTAACCATGCATCTGCTTCTGTATGCTTGCTTCTGCTCCCCAAAAATCCTATAAAAGCCTATCCTTGGTTCCGTGGGGCGTGCCAGTCCCCCGAGTGACTGAAGCGCCCGCAGGTGCCTGTGCCTGTGTATCCCAACAATAAACCAAATCCTCTTGCTGATTACATCCTGTGGTGTCTCGGTCTGGTCTTTAGAGTTGGAGGGTCTCCGTCCCGAGGGAAAGTTCTCCCTGAGAGCTTTTCATTTGGTGCGTTGGCCGAGAAAGGAGATCCTCCACCCAGGGACCACCGACCACCCACTGGGAGGTAAGCCGGCCGGCGTCTGTCTGATTCTGTCTCGTTCTGCCTTATTCTGTCTGTTCTGTGAGCGCTCAGCCAGGTTCTGTGAGCGCTCAGCCAGGTCTGTTCTGTGAGCGCTCAGCCAGGTCTGTTCTGTGAGCGCTCAGCCAGGTCTGTTCTGTGAGCGCTCAGCCAGGTTGTTTGGAATTTGGGCGGGATGAAGAAGGAGCTGACGAGCTCGGACTTCTCGCCCCGCAGCCCTGGAAGACGTTCCAAGGGTGTTAGGGGCCCGACTTTTCGGGGCCCAATCTGGGAGAGGAGAAAGATCCGGACTAACGGCACCTCTGTCTGTATTTTTGGCTTTAGAGGGCCCCGGACCTTTGCCACCTCCATCTGACTTTTTGCTTTCAGTTTGGTACCAAAGCCGTGCAGCACGCCTGTCTGTTGTTTGTTTGACTGTTGGTGTTGTTTGTTTTCTCTGTGTTCTAATCTTCCATAGAACTAACATGGGACAGTCCCTAACAATGCCCCTAAGTCTCACTCTTGATCATTAGAAAGACGTCCACGACCGGGCACACAACCAGTCCGTCGAGGTTAAAAAAGGAAAATGGCAGACTCTCTGCACATCCGAGTGGCCCACTTTCGGAGCGGGATGGCCAGTGAATGGCACATTTAATAAGATCATTATTTTACAGGTTAAAGATCGGGTCGTCCACGGACATCCTGACCAGGTTTCTTATATTATCACTTGAGAGAGTCTCGCCTTAAACCCCCCCCCCGGGCGGAACCCTTCGTGGACCCGAATTGGCCTCCCCTCAACCCCCAGCCTGTCCCCTCGGCCCCGCCCGGTCCGCCTGCCACGTCTTCCTCTCTCTACCTTTGTGAAATCAGAGCCTTCTAAAAAAACCTGCCCTCCCGGCAGACCCAAACTCCCCTCTCATAGATCTTCTCTCTGACAGGCCCGGCTAAAACGGAGGAGGCAGAGCCGCCGGCCAGATCAGTTGCCGGGCCACAGTCTGATAAGGGTTTCTCCCTTGTCGCAGGGAGATTGCACAATAAGCGCGAGGTGATGCCAGATTCAACCTCCCAGGCTTTAACCGGTGGCCAGACCCAATACTGGCCGTTTTCAGCAGCTGACATTTACAATTGGAAACAAAACAACCCTTCTTTCTCCAAAGATCCGGTGGCACTCACCGACCTAATAGAATCTGTTTTACTTACCCACCAGCCTACTTGGGATGACTGCCAACAGCTCTTACAGGCCCTCTTAACCTCAAAAAAAAAAAAAAAAAAAAAACAAAGAGTGTTCCTAGAGGCCAGAAAGCATGTTCTGGGAGATGATGGGCGTCCCACCCAGCTGCCTGAGGACCAAACTGGGATTTTAATACAGCTGAAGGTAAGGGACACCTACGCCTTTATCGCCAGTTGCTTCTAACGGGACTCCGAGGGGCTATACGACGCCCTACTAATTTGGCTCAGGTAAAACAGGTATTACAGGAAGCAGGGGAAACTCCCTCCGCCTTTCTAGAGAGACTTAAGGAGGCCTACCGTATGTACACTCCCTATGACCCAGATGACCCAGGACAAATGACGAGTGTCTCTATGTCCTTCATCTGGCAGGCTGCTCCAGATATCAGGACTAAGTTACAGAGGTTAGAAAATTTGCAGGGCTATACATTACAGGATTTACTTAAAGAAGCTGAAAAGATTTTTAATAAGAGAGAGTTAAAAAAAGAAACTAAGAATTGAGTCGAATCTTGGCCACCGTAGTTCAGGGCCAAGAAAGGAAGGGAGATGGGGGGGAGCTCGAAAGGGGCTGAAGCTGGATAAAGATCAATGTGCCTATTACAAAGAGAAAGGGCACTGGGCCAGAGAGTGCCCCAAGAAGCCTGGCGGACCCCGAAAGCCTCGACCACGAACCTCCCTCTTGGCTCTAGATAAAGATTAGGGAGGTCAGGGCCAGGAGCCCCCCCCCTGAGCCCAGGGTAACGCTTAAAGTTGGGGGGCAGCCGGTTGCTTTCCTGATAGACACAGGAGCCCAGCATTCAGTCCTCACTCAAGCTTCAGGACAACTCAGCGACCGGACAGCCTGGGTACAAAGAGCTACTGGTGAGAAACAATACCGATGGACTACGGACCACCAGGTTCAGCTGGCTACCGGTAAGGTGACCCATTCCTTCTTACATGTTCCGGACTGCCTGTACCCTCTGCTGGGCCGTGACCAAACTAAAAACACAAATTCATTTTGAGAAAGGAGGGGCCCAAATAACTGGCCCCCACGGAACTCCCCTTCAAGTTCTAACCCTACAATTAGAGGATGAATATAGACTATATGAACCGGGACAGGACAAGCCACAATCCCTAGAAATAGACACTTGGGTCACGAATTTTCCACTGGCTTGGGCAGAGACTGGTGGGATGGGGTTGGCACTCCAACAGCCCCCCTTAATTATACAGTTAAAGGCCACTACAACTCCAGTCTCCATAAAACAATACCCCCTGTCACATGAAGCTTATCAAGGTATAAGGCCTCACATTACGAGGCTTCTAGATCAAGGCATCCTAGTCCCCTGCTGGTCGCCTTGGAATACGCCTCTTCTGCCTGTTAAGAAACCCGGCACTGGAGATTATAGGCCAGTACAAGACTTGAGAAAGGTCAACAAGAGGATAGAAGATATTCATCCGACTGTTCCAAACCCTTACAATTTGCTCAGTAACTGTTCATCGATGAGAAACAGGGGTATGCTAAAGGGGTCCTAACACAAAGGTTGGGACCCTGGAAACGCCCTGTGGCCTACCTGTCTAAGAAATTGGACCCTGTGGCCTCCGGCTGGCCACCGTGCCTAAGGATGGTGGCTGCTATTGCTGTCCTGATCAAGGATGCTAGAAAATTGACTATGGGACAGCCACTCACCATCCTAGCACCCCACGCAGTGGAGGCCTTGGTAAAGCAGCCCCCAGACCGCTGGCTCTCTAATTCTCGCATGACCCACTACCAAGCCTTGTTACTGGATGCAGAACGGGTTCAGTTTGGACCCGTAGTCGCCCTCAATCCTGCCACCTTACTTCCTCTACCAGAGGAGGCAGAACAACATGACTGCCTACAAATCCTCGAAGAAGTATATGGAACCAGGCCGGACCTATTGGACCAGCCTCTTCAGAATGCTGACCACACATGGTACACGGATGACAACAGCTTCTTGGCAGAGGGAGAGCGAAAGGCTGGAGCTGCGGTCACTACGGAGGACAAAGTGATTTGGGCGAAAGCCCTGCCTGCTGGTACCTCCGCACAACGGGCTGAACTCATCGCCTTGACTCAGGCACTCAAGATGGCAAAAGGTAAGAGGCTAAATGTATATACAGACAGCCGTTATGCCTTTGCCATGGCACAAATCCACGGGGAGATCTATTGGAGGCGGGGGCTGCTCACATCTGAGGGTAAAGATATTAAAAATAAGGCTAAAATTCTGGCCCTCTTAGAAGCCCCATTCTTGCCCAAAAGACTGAGTATTATACATTGTCCAGGACACCAGAAAGGGCACAACCCAGAGGCACGAAGAAACCGGCTGGCCGATGCCACGGCGCGAGAAGCGGCCATGAGCAAACAAATCTTGCCCTTAAATAGCCCAGACCAACCCATGCCCCCACCAGTGGGACAAACCAGTTGGGTTTATGCCCATGAGGACATAGAGCTCCTAAAAAAATGGGGGCCATCTACTGAAAGACCCCAGCTTAGCAGCAGTAATGCCATTTTACAAGGCTGTACTTAAGATGACTGGTTCAGAGAAAGGTTAGAACACTGAGTACACAGCGGCTGCCAAGCCAGATGTGTTTGGTTGAAGGCCTGGCAACAGGACGACTGCAGTTGAGCACCTGACAATGAGAAAAGCCCCGGGAGAGGTCCCACACCCTGGTGGGGGGGCCGAGTCAGCCGTTATGTTCCAGAAAGGTAGCTAAGAAACTTGCCCCCGGGCTGAACCCTTGGGGGGCCGAGTCAGTCGTTATGTTTCAGGAAGGTAGCTAGGAAACTTGCCCCTGGGCTGAACCCTTGCCACATTAGAATCCACCAATTATATCCCTGTAACCATGCATCTGCTTCTGTATGCTTGCTTCTGCTCCCCAAAAATCCTATAAAAGCCTATCCTTGGTTCCGTGGGGCGTGCCAGTCCCCCGAGTGACTGAAGCGCCCGCAGGTGCCTGTGCCTGTGTATCCCAACAATAAACCAAATCCTCTTGCTGATTACATCCTGTGGTGTCTCGGTCTGGTCTTTAGAGTTGGAGGGTCTCCGTCCCGAGGGAAAGTTCTCCCTGAGAGCTTTTCATTTGGTGCGTTGGCCGAGAAAGGAGATCCTCCACCCAGGGACCACCGACCACCCACTGGGAGGTAAGCCGGCCGGCGTCTGTCTGATTCTGTCTCGTTCTGCCTTATTCTGTCTGTTCTGTGAGCGCTCAGCCAGGTTCTGTGAGCGCTCAGCCAGGTCTGTTCTGTGAGCGCTCAGCCAGGTCTGTTCTGTGAGCGCTCAGCCAGGTCTGTTCTGTGAGCGCTCAGCCAGGTTGTTTGGAATTTGGGCGGGATGAAGAAGGAGCTGACGAGCTCGGACTTCTCGCCCCGCAGCCCTGGAAGACGTTCCAAGGGTGTTAGGGGCCCGACTTTTCGGGGCCCAATCTGGGAGAGGAGAAAGATCCGGACTAACGGCACCTCTGTCTGTATTTTTGGCTTTAGAGGGCCCCGGACCTTTGCCACCTCCATCTGACTTTTTGCTTTCAGTTTGGTACCAAAGCCGTGCAGCACGCCTGTCTGTTGTTTGTTTGACTGTTGGTGTTGTTTGTTTTCTCTGTGTTCTAATCTTCCATAGAACTAACATGGGACAGTCCCTAACAATGCCCCTAAGTCTCACTCTTGATCATTAGAAAGACGTCCACGACCGGGCACACAACCAGTCCGTCGAGGTTAAAAAAGGAAAATGGCAGACTCTCTGCACATCCGAGTGGCCCACTTTCGGAGCGGGATGGCCAGTGAATGGCACATTTAATAAGATCATTATTTTACAGGTTAAAGATCGGGTCGTCCACGGACATCCTGACCAGGTTTCTTATATTATCACTTGAGAGAGTCTCGCCTTAAACCCCCCCCCCGGGCGGAACCCTTCGTGGACCCGAATTGGCCTCCCCTCAACCCCCAGCCTGTCCCCTCGGCCCCGCCCGGTCCGCCTGCCACGTCTTCCTCTCTCTACCTTTGTGAAATCAGAGCCTTCTAAAAAAACCTGTCCTCCCGGCAGACCCAAACTCCCCTCTCATAGATCTTCTCTCTGACAGGCCCGGCTAAAACGGAGGAGGCAGAGCCGCCGGCCAGATCAGTTGCCGGGCCACAGTCTGATAAGGGTTTCTCCCTTGTCGCAGGGAGATTGCACAATAAGCGCGAGGTGATGCCAGATTCAACCTCCCAGGCTTTAACCGGTGGCCAGACCCAATACTGGCCGTTTTCAGCAGCTGACATTTACAATTGGAAACAAAACAACCCTTCTTTCTCCAAAGATCCGGTGGCACTCACCGACCTAATAGAATCTGTTTTACTTACCCACCAGCCTACTTGGGATGACTGCCAACAGCTCTTACAGGCCCTCTTAACCTCAAAAAAAAAAAAAAACAAAGAGTGTTCCTAGAGGCCAGAAAGCATGTTCTGGGAGATGATGGGCGTCCCACCCAGCTGCCTGAGGACCAAACTGGGATTTTAATACAGCTGAAGGTAAGGGACACCTACGCCTTTATCGCCAGTTGCTTCTAACGGGACTCCGAGGGGCTATACGACGCCCTACTAATTTGGCTCAGGTAAAACAGGTATTACAGGAAGCAGGGGAAACTCCCTCCGCCTTTCTAGAGAGACTTAAGGAGGCCTACCGTATGTACACTCCCTATGACCCAGATGACCCAGGACAAATGACGAGTGTCTCTATGTCCTTCATCTGGCAGGCTGCTCCAGATATCAGGACTAAGTTACAGAGGTTAGAAAATTTGCAGGGCTATACATTACAGGATTTACTTAAAGAAGCTGAAAAGATTTTTAATAAGAGAGAGTTAAAAAAAGAAACTAAGAATTGAGTCGAATCTTGGCCACCGTAGTTCAGGGCCAAGAAAGGAAGGGAGATGGGGGGGAGCTCGAAAGGGGCTGAAGCTGGATAAAGATCAATGTGCCTATTACAAAGAGAAAGGGCACTGGGCCAGAGAGTGCCCCAAGAAGCCTGGCGGACCCCGAAAGCCTCGACCACGAACCTCCCTCTTGGCTCTAGATAAAGATTAGGGAGGTCAGGGCCAGGAGCCCCCCCCCCTGAGCCCAGGGTAACGCTTAAAGTTGGGGGGCAGCCGGTTGCTTTCCTGATAGACACAGGAGCCCAGCATTCAGTCCTCACTCAAGCTTCAGGACAACTCAGCGACCGGACAGCCTGGGTACAAAGAGCTACTGGTGAGAAACAATACCGATGGACTACGGACCACCAGGTTCAGCTGGCTACCGGTAAGGTGACCCATTCCTTCTTACATGTTCCGGACTGCCTGTACCCTCTGCTGGGCCGTGACCAAACTAAAAACACAAATTCATTTTGAGAAAGGAGGGGCCCAAATAACTGGCCCCCACGGAACTCCCCTTCAAGTTCTAACCCTACAATTAGAGGATGAATATAGACTATATGAACCGGGACAGGACAAGCCACAATCCCTAGAAATAGACACTTGGGTCACGAATTTTCCACTGGCTTGGGCAGAGACTGGTGGGATGGGGTTGGCACTCCAACAGCCCCCCTTAATTATACAGTTAAAGGCCACTACAACTCCAGTCTCCATAAAACAATACCCCCTGTCACATGAAGCTTATCAAGGTATAAGGCCTCACATTACGAGGCTTCTAGATCAAGGCATCCTAGTCCCCTGCTGGTCGCCTTGGAATACGCCTCTTCTGCCTGTTAAGAAACCCGGCACTGGAGATTATAGGCCAGTACAAGACTTGAGAAAGGTCAACAAGAGGATAGAAGATATTCATCCGACTGTTCCAAACCCTTACAATTTGCTCAGTAACTGTTCATCGATGAGAAACAGGGGTATGCTAAAGGGGTCCTAACACAAAGGTTGGGACCCTGGAAACGCCCTGTGGCCTACCTGTCTAAGAAATTGGACCCTGTGGCCTCCGGCTGGCCACCGTGCCTAAGGATGGTGGCTGCTATTGCTGTCCTGATCAAGGATGCTAGAAAATTGACTATGGGACAGCCACTCACCATCCTAGCACCCCACGCAGTGGAGGCCTTGGTAAAGCAGCCCCCAGACCGCTGGCTCTCTAATTCTCGCATGACCCACTACCAAGCCTTGTTACTGGATGCAGAACGGGTTCAGTTTGGACCCGTAGTCGCCCTCAATCCTGCCACCTTACTTCCTCTACCAGAGGAGGCAGAACAACATGACTGCCTACAAATCCTCGAAGAAGTATATGGAACCAGGCCGGACCTATTGGACCAGCCTCTTCAGAATGCTGACCACACATGGTACACGGATGACAACAGCTTCTTGGCAGAGGGAGAGCGAAAGGCTGGAGCTGCGGTCACTACGGAGGACAAAGTGATTTGGGCGAAAGCCCTGCCTGCTGGTACCTCCGCACAACGGGCTGAACTCATCGCCTTGACTCAGGCACTCAAGATGGCAAAAGGTAAGAGGCTAAATGTATATACAGACAGCCGTTATGCCTTTGCCATGGCACAAATCCACGGGGAGATCTATTGGAGGCGGGGGCTGCTCACATCTGAGGGTAAAGATATTAAAAATAAGGCTAAAATTCTGGCCCTCTTAGAAGCCCCATTCTTGCCCAAAAGACTGAGTATTATACATTGTCCAGGACACCAGAAAGGGCACAACCCAGAGGCACGAAGAAACCGGCTGGCCGATGCCACGGCGCGAGAAGCGGCCATGAGCAAACAAATCTTGCCCTTAAATAGCCCAGACCAACCCATGCCCCCACCAGTGGGACAAACCAGTTGGGTTTATGCCCATGAGGACATAGAGCTCCTAAAAAAATGGGGGCCATCTACTGAAAGACCCCAGCTTAGCAGCAGTAATGCCATTTTACAAGGCTGTACTTAAGATGACTGGTTCAGAGAAAGGTTAGAACACTGAGTACACAGCGGCTGCCAAGCCAGATGTGTTTGGTTGAAGGCCTGGCAACAGGACGACTGCAGTTGAGCACCTGACAATGAGAAAAGCCCCGGGAGAGGTCCCACACCCTGGTGGGGGGGCCGAGTCAGCCGTTATGTTCCAGAAAGGTAGCTAAGAAACTTGCCCCCGGGCTGAACCCTTGGGGGGCCGAGTCAGTCGTTATGTTTCAGGAAGGTAGCTAGGAAACTTGCCCCTGGGCTGAACCCTTGCCACATTAGAATCCACCAATTATATCCCTGTAACCATGCATCTGCTTCTGTATGCTTGCTTCTGCTCCCCAAAAATCCTATAAAAGCCTATCCTTGGTTCCGTGGGGCGTGCCAGTCCCCCGAGTGACTGAAGCGCCCGCAGGTGCCTGTGCCTGTGTATCCCAACAATAAACCAAATCCTCTTGCTGATTACATCCTGTGGTGTCTCGGTCTGGTCTTTAGAGTTGGAGGGTCTCCGTCCCGAGGGAAAGTTCTCCCTGAGAGCTTTTCATTTGGTGCGTTGGCCGAGAAAGGAGATCCTCCACCCAGGGACCACCGACCACCCACTGGGAGGTAAGCCGGCCGGCGTCTGTCTGATTCTGTCTCGTTCTGCCTTATTCTGTCTGTTCTGTGAGCGCTCAGCCAGGTTCTGTGAGCGCTCAGCCAGGTCTGTTCTGTGAGCGCTCAGCCAGGTCTGTTCTGTGAGCGCTCAGCCAGGTCTGTTCTGTGAGCGCTCAGCCAGGTTGTTTGGAATTTGGGCGGGATGAAGAAGGAGCTGACGAGCTCGGACTTCTCGCCCCGCAGCCCTGGAAGACGTTCCAAGGGTGTTAGGGGCCCGACTTTTCGGGGCCCAATCTGGGAGAGGAGAAAGATCCGGACTAACGGCACCTCTGTCTGTATTTTTGGCTTTAGAGGGCCCCGGACCTTTGCCACCTCCATCTGACTTTTTGCTTTCAGTTTGGTACCAAAGCCGTGCAGCACGCCTGTCTGTTGTTTGTTTGACTGTTGGTGTTGTTTGTTTTCTCTGTGTTCTAATCTTCCATAGAACTAACATGGGACAGTCCCTAACAATGCCCCTAAGTCTCACTCTTGATCATTAGAAAGACGTCCACGACCGGGCACACAACCAGTCCGTCGAGGTTAAAAAAGGAAAATGGCAGACTCTCTGCACATCCGAGTGGCCCACTTTCGGAGCGGGATGGCCAGTGAATGGCACATTTAATAAGATCATTATTTTACAGGTTAAAGATCGGGTCGTCCACGGACATCCTGACCAGGTTTCTTATATTATCACTTGAGAGAGTCTCGCCTTAAACCCCCCCCCCGGGCGGAACCCTTCGTGGACCCGAATTGGCCTCCCCTCAACCCCCAGCCTGTCCCCTCGGCCCCGCCCGGTCCGCCTGCCACGTCTTCCTCTCTCTACCTTTGTGAAATCAGAGCCTTCTAAAAAAACCTGCCCTCCCGGCAGACCCAAACTCCCCTCTCATAGATCTTCTCTCTGACAGGCCCGGCTAAAACGGAGGAGGCAGAGCCGCCGGCCAGATCAGTTGCCGGGCCACAGTCTGATAAGGGTTTCTCCCTTGTCGCAGGGAGATTGCACAATAAGCGCGAGGTGATGCCAGATTCAACCTCCCAGGCTTTAACCGGTGGCCAGACCCAATACTGGCCGTTTTCAGCAGCTGACATTTACAATTGGAAACAAAACAACCCTTCTTTCTCCAAAGATCCGGTGGCACTCACCGACCTAATAGAATCTGTTTTACTTACCCACCAGCCTACTTGGGATGACTGCCAACAGCTCTTACAGGCCCTCTTAACCTCAAAAAAAAAAAAAAAAAAAACAAAGAGTGTTCCTAGAGGCCAGAAAGCATGTTCTGGGAGATGATGGGCGTCCCACCCAGCTGCCTGAGGACCAAACTGGGATTTTAATACAGCTGAAGGTAAGGGACACCTACGCCTTTATCGCCAGTTGCTTCTAACGGGACTCCGAGGGGCTATACGACGCCCTACTAATTTGGCTCAGGTAAAACAGGTATTACAGGAAGCAGGGGAAACTCCCTCCGCCTTTCTAGAGAGACTTAAGGAGGCCTACCGTATGTACACTCCCTATGACCCAGATGACCCAGGACAAATGACGAGTGTCTCTATGTCCTTCATCTGGCAGGCTGCTCCAGATATCAGGACTAAGTTACAGAGGTTAGAAAATTTGCAGGGCTATACATTACAGGATTTACTTAAAGAAGCTGAAAAGATTTTTAATAAGAGAGAGTTAAAAAAAGAAACTAAGAATTGAGTCGAATCTTGGCCACCGTAGTTCAGGGCCAAGAAAGGAAGGGAGATGGGGGGGAGCTCGAAAGGGGCTGAAGCTGGATAAAGATCAATGTGCCTATTACAAAGAGAAAGGGCACTGGGCCAGAGAGTGCCCCAAGAAGCCTGGCGGACCCCGAAAGCCTCGACCACGAACCTCCCTCTTGGCTCTAGATAAAGATTAGGGAGGTCAGGGCCAGGAGCCCCCCCCCCTGAGCCCAGGGTAACGCTTAAAGTTGGGGGGCAGCCGGTTGCTTTCCTGATAGACACAGGAGCCCAGCATTCAGTCCTCACTCAAGCTTCAGGACAACTCAGCGACCGGACAGCCTGGGTACAAAGAGCTACTGGTGAGAAACAATACCGATGGACTACGGACCACCAGGTTCAGCTGGCTACCGGTAAGGTGACCCATTCCTTCTTACATGTTCCGGACTGCCTGTACCCTCTGCTGGGCCGTGACCAAACTAAAAACACAAATTCATTTTGAGAAAGGAGGGGCCCAAATAACTGGCCCCCACGGAACTCCCCTTCAAGTTCTAACCCTACAATTAGAGGATGAATATAGACTATATGAACCGGGACAGGACAAGCCACAATCCCTAGAAATAGACACTTGGGTCACGAATTTTCCACTGGCTTGGGCAGAGACTGGTGGGATGGGGTTGGCACTCCAACAGCCCCCCTTAATTATACAGTTAAAGGCCACTACAACTCCAGTCTCCATAAAACAATACCCCCTGTCACATGAAGCTTATCAAGGTATAAGGCCTCACATTACGAGGCTTCTAGATCAAGGCATCCTAGTCCCCTGCTGGTCGCCTTGGAATACGCCTCTTCTGCCTGTTAAGAAACCCGGCACTGGAGATTATAGGCCAGTACAAGACTTGAGAAAGGTCAACAAGAGGATAGAAGATATTCATCCGACTGTTCCAAACCCTTACAATTTGCTCAGTAACTGTTCATCGATGAGAAACAGGGGTATGCTAAAGGGGTCCTAACACAAAGGTTGGGACCCTGGAAACGCCCTGTGGCCTACCTGTCTAAGAAATTGGACCCTGTGGCCTCCGGCTGGCCACCGTGCCTAAGGATGGTGGCTGCTATTGCTGTCCTGATCAAGGATGCTAGAAAATTGACTATGGGACAGCCACTCACCATCCTAGCACCCCACGCAGTGGAGGCCTTGGTAAAGCAGCCCCCAGACCGCTGGCTCTCTAATTCTCGCATGACCCACTACCAAGCCTTGTTACTGGATGCAGAACGGGTTCAGTTTGGACCCGTAGTCGCCCTCAATCCTGCCACCTTACTTCCTCTACCAGAGGAGGCAGAACAACATGACTGCCTACAAATCCTCGAAGAAGTATATGGAACCAGGCCGGACCTATTGGACCAGCCTCTTCAGAATGCTGACCACACATGGTACACGGATGACAACAGCTTCTTGGCAGAGGGAGAGCGAAAGGCTGGAGCTGCGGTCACTACGGAGGACAAAGTGATTTGGGCGAAAGCCCTGCCTGCTGGTACCTCCGCACAACGGGCTGAACTCATCGCCTTGACTCAGGCACTCAAGATGGCAAAAGGTAAGAGGCTAAATGTATATACAGACAGCCGTTATGCCTTTGCCATGGCACAAATCCACGGGGAGATCTATTGGAGGCGGGGGCTGCTCACATCTGAGGGTAAAGATATTAAAAATAAGGCTAAAATTCTGGCCCTCTTAGAAGCCCCATTCTTGCCCAAAAGACTGAGTATTATACATTGTCCAGGACACCAGAAAGGGCACAACCCAGAGGCACGAAGAAACCGGCTGGCCGATGCCACGGCGCGAGAAGCGGCCATGAGCAAACAAATCTTGCCCTTAAATAGCCCAGACCAACCCATGCCCCCACCAGTGGGACAAACCAGTTGGGTTTATGCCCATGAGGACATAGAGCTCCTAAAAAAATGGGGGCCATCTACTGAAAGACCCCAGCTTAGCAGCAGTAATGCCATTTTACAAGGCTGTACTTAAGATGACTGGTTCAGAGAAAGGTTAGAACACTGAGTACACAGCGGCTGCCAAGCCAGATGTGTTTGGTTGAAGGCCTGGCAACAGGACGACTGCAGTTGAGCACCTGACAATGAGAAAAGCCCCGGGAGAGGTCCCACACCCTGGTGGGGGGGCCGAGTCAGCCGTTATGTTCCAGAAAGGTAGCTAAGAAACTTGCCCCCGGGCTGAACCCTTGGGGGGCCGAGTCAGTCGTTATGTTTCAGGAAGGTAGCTTGGAAACTTGCCCCTGGGCTGAACCCTTGCCACATTAGAATCCACCAATTATATCCCTGTAACCATGCATCTGCTTCTGTATGCTTGCTTCTGCTCCCCAAAAATCCTATAAAAGCCTATCCTTGGTTCCGTGGGGCGTGCCAGTCCCCCGAGTGACTGAAGCGCCCGCAGGTGCCTGTGCCTGTGTATCCCAACAATAAACCAAATCCTCTTGCTGATTACATCCTGTGGTGTCTCGGTCTGGTCTTTAGAGTTGGAGGGTCTCCGTCCCGAGGGAAAGTTCTCCCTGAGAGCTTTTCATTTGGTGCGTTGGCCGAGAAAGGAGATCCTCCACCCAGGGACCACCGACCACCCACTGGGAGGTAAGCCGGCCGGCGTCTGTCTGATTCTGTCTCGTTCTGCCTTATTCTGTCTGTTCTGTGAGCGCTCAGCCAGGTTCTGTGAGCGCTCAGCCAGGTCTGTTCTGTGAGCGCTCAGCCAGGTCTGTTCTGTGAGCGCTCAGCCAGGTCTGTTCTGTGAGCGCTCAGCCAGGTTGTTTGGAATTTGGGCGGGATGAAGAAGGAGCTGACGAGCTCGGACTTCTCGCCCCGCAGCCCTGGAAGACGTTCCAAGGGTGTTAGGGGCCCGACTTTTCGGGGCCCAATCTGGGAGAGGAGAAAGATCCGGACTAACGGCACCTCTGTCTGTATTTTTGGCTTTAGAGGGCCCCGGACCTTTGCCACCTCCATCTGACTTTTTGCTTTCAGTTTGGTACCAAAGCCGTGCAGCACGCCTGTCTGTTGTTTGTTTGACTGTTGGTGTTGTTTGTTTTCTCTGTGTTCTAATCTTCCATAGAACTAACATGGGACAGTCCCTAACAATGCCCCTAAGTCTCACTCTTGATCATTAGAAAGACGTCCACGACCGGGCACACAACCAGTCCGTCGAGGTTAAAAAAGGAAAATGGCAGACTCTCTGCACATCCGAGTGGCCCACTTTCGGAGCGGGATGGCCAGTGAATGGCACATTTAATAAGATCATTATTTTACAGGTTAAAGATCGGGTCGTCCACGGACATCCTGACCAGGTTTCTTATATTATCACTTGAGAGAGTCTCGCCTTAAACCCCCCCCCCGGGCGGAACCCTTCGTGGACCCGAATTGGCCTCCCCTCAACCCCCAGCCTGTCCCCTCGGCCCCGCCCGGTCCGCCTGCCACGTCTTCCTCTCTCTACCTTTGTGAAATCAGAGCCTTCTAAAAAAACCTGCCCTCCCGGCAGACCCAAACTCCCCTCTCATAGATCTTCTCTCTGACAGGCCCGGCTAAAACGGAGGAGGCAGAGCCGCCGGCCAGATCAGTTGCCGGGCCACAGTCTGATAAGGGTTTCTCCCTTGTCGCAGGGAGATTGCACAATAAGCGCGAGGTGATGCCAGATTCAACCTCCCAGGCTTTAACCGGTGGCCAGACCCAATACTGGCCGTTTTCAGCAGCTGACATTTACAATTGGAAACAAAACAACCCTTCTTTCTCCAAAGATCCGGTGGCACTCACCGACCTAATAGAATCTGTTTTACTTACCCACCAGCCTACTTGGGATGACTGCCAACAGCTCTTACAGGCCCTCTTAACCTCAAAAAAAAAAAAAAAAAAAAACAAAGAGTGTTCCTAGAGGCCAGAAAGCATGTTCTGGGAGATGATGGGCGTCCCACCCAGCTGCCTGAGGACCAAACTGGGATTTTAATACAGCTGAAGGTAAGGGACACCTACGCCTTTATCGCCAGTTGCTTCTAACGGGACTCCGAGGGGCTATACGACGCCCTACTAATTTGGCTCAGGTAAAACAGGTATTACAGGAAGCAGGGGAAACTCCCTCCGCCTTTCTAGAGAGACTTAAGGAGGCCTACCGTATGTACACTCCCTATGACCCAGATGACCCAGGACAAATGACGAGTGTCTCTATGTCCTTCATCTGGCAGGCTGCTCCAGATATCAGGACTAAGTTACAGAGGTTAGAAAATTTGCAGGGCTATACATTACAGGATTTACTTAAAGAAGCTGAAAAGATTTTTAATAAGAGAGAGTTAAAAAAAGAAACTAAGAATTGAGTCGAATCTTGGCCACCGTAGTTCAGGGCCAAGAAAGGAAGGGAGATGGGGGGGAGCTCGAAAGGGGCTGAAGCTGGATAAAGATCAATGTGCCTATTACAAAGAGAAAGGGCACTGGGCCAGAGAGTGCCCCAAGAAGCCTGGCGGACCCCGAAAGCCTCGACCACGAACCTCCCTCTTGGCTCTAGATAAAGATTAGGGAGGTCAGGGCCAGGAGCCCCCCCCCTGAGCCCAGGGTAACGCTTAAAGTTGGGGGGCAGCCGGTTGCTTTCCTGATAGACACAGGAGCCCAGCATTCAGTCCTCACTCAAGCTTCAGGACAACTCAGCGACCGGACAGCCTGGGTACAAAGAGCTACTGGTGAGAAACAATACCGATGGACTACGGACCACCAGGTTCAGCTGGCTACCGGTAAGGTGACCCATTCCTTCTTACATGTTCCGGACTGCCTGTACCCTCTGCTGGGCCGTGACCAAACTAAAAACACAAATTCATTTTGAGAAAGGAGGGGCCCAAATAACTGGCCCCCACGGAACTCCCCTTCAAGTTCTAACCCTACAATTAGAGGATGAATATAGACTATATGAACCGGGACAGGACAAGCCACAATCCCTAGAAATAGACACTTGGGTCACGAATTTTCCACTGGCTTGGGCAGAGACTGGTGGGATGGGGTTGGCACTCCAACAGCCCCCCTTAATTATACAGTTAAAGGCCACTACAACTCCAGTCTCCATAAAACAATACCCCCTGTCACATGAAGCTTATCAAGGTATAAGGCCTCACATTACGAGGCTTCTAGATCAAGGCATCCTAGTCCCCTGCTGGTCGCCTTGGAATACGCCTCTTCTGCCTGTTAAGAAACCCGGCACTGGAGATTATAGGCCAGTACAAGACTTGAGAAAGGTCAACAAGAGGATAGAAGATATTCATCCGACTGTTCCAAACCCTTACAATTTGCTCAGTAACTGTTCATCGATGAGAAACAGGGGTATGCTAAAGGGGTCCTAACACAAAGGTTGGGACCCTGGAAACGCCCTGTGGCCTACCTGTCTAAGAAATTGGACCCTGTGGCCTCCGGCTGGCCACCGTGCCTAAGGATGGTGGCTGCTATTGCTGTCCTGATCAAGGATGCTAGAAAATTGACTATGGGACAGCCACTCACCATCCTAGCACCCCACGCAGTGGAGGCCTTGGTAAAGCAGCCCCCAGACCGCTGGCTCTCTAATTCTCGCATGACCCACTACCAAGCCTTGTTACTGGATGCAGAACGGGTTCAGTTTGGACCCGTAGTCGCCCTCAATCCTGCCACCTTACTTCCTCTACCAGAGGAGGCAGAACAACATGACTGCCTACAAATCCTCGAAGAAGTATATGGAACCAGGCCGGACCTATTGGACCAGCCTCTTCAGAATGCTGACCACACATGGTACACGGATGACAACAGCTTCTTGGCAGAGGGAGAGCGAAAGGCTGGAGCTGCGGTCACTACGGAGGACAAAGTGATTTGGGCGAAAGCCCTGCCTGCTGGTACCTCCGCACAACGGGCTGAACTCATCGCCTTGACTCAGGCACTCAAGATGGCAAAAGGTAAGAGGCTAAATGTATATACAGACAGCCGTTATGCCTTTGCCATGGCACAAATCCACGGGGAGATCTATTGGAGGCGGGGGCTGCTCACATCTGAGGGTAAAGATATTAAAAATAAGGCTAAAATTCTGGCCCTCTTAGAAGCCCCATTCTTGCCCAAAAGACTGAGTATTATACATTGTCCAGGACACCAGAAAGGGCACAACCCAGAGGCACGAAGAAACCGGCTGGCCGATGCCACGGCGCGAGAAGCGGCCATGAGCAAACAAATCTTGCCCTTAAATAGCCCAGACCAACCCATGCCCCCACCAGTGGGACAAACCAGTTGGGTTTATGCCCATGAGGACATAGAGCTCCTAAAAAAATGGGGGCCATCTACTGAAAGACCCCAGCTTAGCAGCAGTAATGCCATTTTACAAGGCTGTACTTAAGATGACTGGTTCAGAGAAAGGTTAGAACACTGAGTACACAGCGGCTGCCAAGCCAGATGTGTTTGGTTGAAGGCCTGGCAACAGGACGACTGCAGTTGAGCACCTGACAATGAGAAAAGCCCCGGGAGAGGTCCCACACCCTGGTGGGGGGGCCGAGTCAGCCGTTATGTTCCAGAAAGGTAGCTAAGAAACTTGCCCCCGGGCTGAACCCTTGGGGGGCCGAGTCAGTCGTTATGTTTCAGGAAGGTAGCTAGGAAACTTGCCCCTGGGCTGAACCCTTGCCACATTAGAATCCACCAATTATATCCCTGTAACCATGCATCTGCTTCTGTATGCTTGCTTCTGCTCCCCAAAAATCCTATAAAAGCCTATCCTTGGTTCCGTGGGGCGTGCCAGTCCCCCGAGTGACTGAAGCGCCCGCAGGTGCCTGTGCCTGTGTATCCCAACAATAAACCAAATCCTCTTGCTGATTACATCCTGTGGTGTCTCGGTCTGGTCTTTAGAGTTGGAGGGTCTCCGTCCCGAGGGAAAGTTCTCCCTGAGAGCTTTTCATTTGGTGCGTTGGCCGAGAAAGGAGATCCTCCACCCAGGGACCACCGACCACCCACTGGGAGGTAAGCCGGCCGGCGTCTGTCTGATTCTGTCTCGTTCTGCCTTATTCTGTCTGTTCTGTGAGCGCTCAGCCAGGTTCTGTGAGCGCTCAGCCAGGTCTGTTCTGTGAGCGCTCAGCCAGGTCTGTTCTGTGAGCGCTCAGCCAGGTCTGTTCTGTGAGCGCTCAGCCAGGTTGTTTGGAATTTGGGCGGGATGAAGAAGGAGCTGACGAGCTCGGACTTCTCGCCCCGCAGCCCTGGAAGACGTTCCAAGGGTGTTAGGGGCCCGACTTTTCGGGGCCCAATCTGGGAGAGGAGAAAGATCCGGACTAACGGCACCTCTGTCTGTATTTTTGGCTTTAGAGGGCCCCGGACCTTTGCCACCTCCATCTGACTTTTTGCTTTCAGTTTGGTACCAAAGCCGTGCAGCACGCCTGTCTGTTGTTTGTTTGACTGTTGGTGTTGTTTGTTTTCTCTGTGTTCTAATCTTCCATAGAACTAACATGGGACAGTCCCTAACAATGCCCCTAAGTCTCACTCTTGATCATTAGAAAGACGTCCACGACCGGGCACACAACCAGTCCGTCGAGGTTAAAAAAGGAAAATGGCAGACTCTCTGCACATCCGAGTGGCCCACTTTCGGAGCGGGATGGCCAGTGAATGGCACATTTAATAAGATCATTATTTTACAGGTTAAAGATCGGGTCGTCCACGGACATCCTGACCAGGTTTCTTATATTATCACTTGAGAGAGTCTCGCCTTAAACCCCCCCCCCGGGCGGAACCCTTCGTGGACCCGAATTGGCCTCCCCTCAACCCCCAGCCTGTCCCCTCGGCCCCGCCCGGTCCGCCTGCCACGTCTTCCTCTCTCTACCTTTGTGAAATCAGAGCCTTCTAAAAAAACCTGTCCTCCCGGCAGACCCAAACTCCCCTCTCATAGATCTTCTCTCTGACAGGCCCGGCTAAAACGGAGGAGGCAGAGCCGCCGGCCAGATCAGTTGCCGGGCCACAGTCTGATAAGGGTTTCTCCCTTGTCGCAGGGAGATTGCACAATAAGCGCGAGGTGATGCCAGATTCAACCTCCCAGGCTTTAACCGGTGGCCAGACCCAATACTGGCCGTTTTCAGCAGCTGACATTTACAATTGGAAACAAAACAACCCTTCTTTCTCCAAAGATCCGGTGGCACTCACCGACCTAATAGAATCTGTTTTACTTACCCACCAGCCTACTTGGGATGACTGCCAACAGCTCTTACAGGCCCTCTTAACCTCAAAAAAAAAAAAAAACAAAGAGTGTTCCTAGAGGCCAGAAAGCATGTTCTGGGAGATGATGGGCGTCCCACCCAGCTGCCTGAGGACCAAACTGGGATTTTAATACAGCTGAAGGTAAGGGACACCTACGCCTTTATCGCCAGTTGCTTCTAACGGGACTCCGAGGGGCTATACGACGCCCTACTAATTTGGCTCAGGTAAAACAGGTATTACAGGAAGCAGGGGAAACTCCCTCCGCCTTTCTAGAGAGACTTAAGGAGGCCTACCGTATGTACACTCCCTATGACCCAGATGACCCAGGACAAATGACGAGTGTCTCTATGTCCTTCATCTGGCAGGCTGCTCCAGATATCAGGACTAAGTTACAGAGGTTAGAAAATTTGCAGGGCTATACATTACAGGATTTACTTAAAGAAGCTGAAAAGATTTTTAATAAGAGAGAGTTAAAAAAAGAAACTAAGAATTGAGTCGAATCTTGGCCACCGTAGTTCAGGGCCAAGAAAGGAAGGGAGATGGGGGGGAGCTCGAAAGGGGCTGAAGCTGGATAAAGATCAATGTGCCTATTACAAAGAGAAAGGGCACTGGGCCAGAGAGTGCCCCAAGAAGCCTGGCGGACCCCGAAAGCCTCGACCACGAACCTCCCTCTTGGCTCTAGATAAAGATTAGGGAGGTCAGGGCCAGGAGCCCCCCCCCTGAGCCCAGGGTAACGCTTAAAGTTGGGGGGCAGCCGGTTGCTTTCCTGATAGACACAGGAGCCCAGCATTCAGTCCTCACTCAAGCTTCAGGACAACTCAGCGACCGGACAGCCTGGGTACAAAGAGCTACTGGTGAGAAACAATACCGATGGACTACGGACCACCAGGTTCAGCTGGCTACCGGTAAGGTGACCCATTCCTTCTTACATGTTCCGGACTGCCTGTACCCTCTGCTGGGCCGTGACCAAACTAAAAACACAAATTCATTTTGAGAAAGGAGGGGCCCAAATAACTGGCCCCCACGGAACTCCCCTTCAAGTTCTAACCCTACAATTAGAGGATGAATATAGACTATATGAACCGGGACAGGACAAGCCACAATCCCTAGAAATAGACACTTGGGTCACGAATTTTCCACTGGCTTGGGCAGAGACTGGTGGGATGGGGTTGGCACTCCAACAGCCCCCCTTAATTATACAGTTAAAGGCCACTACAACTCCAGTCTCCATAAAACAATACCCCCTGTCACATGAAGCTTATCAAGGTATAAGGCCTCACATTACGAGGCTTCTAGATCAAGGCATCCTAGTCCCCTGCTGGTCGCCTTGGAATACGCCTCTTCTGCCTGTTAAGAAACCCGGCACTGGAGATTATAGGCCAGTACAAGACTTGAGAAAGGTCAACAAGAGGATAGAAGATATTCATCCGACTGTTCCAAACCCTTACAATTTGCTCAGTAACTGTTCATCGATGAGAAACAGGGGTATGCTAAAGGGGTCCTAACACAAAGGTTGGGACCCTGGAAACGCCCTGTGGCCTACCTGTCTAAGAAATTGGACCCTGTGGCCTCCGGCTGGCCACCGTGCCTAAGGATGGTGGCTGCTATTGCTGTCCTGATCAAGGATGCTAGAAAATTGACTATGGGACAGCCACTCACCATCCTAGCACCCCACGCAGTGGAGGCCTTGGTAAAGCAGCCCCCAGACCGCTGGCTCTCTAATTCTCGCATGACCCACTACCAAGCCTTGTTACTGGATGCAGAACGGGTTCAGTTTGGACCCGTAGTCGCCCTCAATCCTGCCACCTTACTTCCTCTACCAGAGGAGGCAGAACAACATGACTGCCTACAAATCCTCGAAGAAGTATATGGAACCAGGCCGGACCTATTGGACCAGCCTCTTCAGAATGCTGACCACACATGGTACACGGATGACAACAGCTTCTTGGCAGAGGGAGAGCGAAAGGCTGGAGCTGCGGTCACTACGGAGGACAAAGTGATTTGGGCGAAAGCCCTGCCTGCTGGTACCTCCGCACAACGGGCTGAACTCATCGCCTTGACTCAGGCACTCAAGATGGCAAAAGGTAAGAGGCTAAATGTATATACAGACAGCCGTTATGCCTTTGCCATGGCACAAATCCACGGGGAGATCTATTGGAGGCGGGGGCTGCTCACATCTGAGGGTAAAGATATTAAAAATAAGGCTAAAATTCTGGCCCTCTTAGAAGCCCCATTCTTGCCCAAAAGACTGAGTATTATACATTGTCCAGGACACCAGAAAGGGCACAACCCAGAGGCACGAAGAAACCGGCTGGCCGATGCCACGGCGCGAGAAGCGGCCATGAGCAAACAAATCTTGCCCTTAAATAGCCCAGACCAACCCATGCCCCCACCAGTGGGACAAACCAGTTGGGTTTATGCCCATGAGGACATAGAGCTCCTAAAAAAATGGGGGCCATCTACTGAAAGACCCCAGCTTAGCAGCAGTAATGCCATTTTACAAGGCTGTACTTAAGATGACTGGTTCAGAGAAAGGTTAGAACACTGAGTACACAGCGGCTGCCAAGCCAGATGTGTTTGGTTGAAGGCCTGGCAACAGGACGACTGCAGTTGAGCACCTGACAATGAGAAAAGCCCCGGGAGAGGTCCCACACCCTGGTGGGGGGGCCGAGTCAGCCGTTATGTTCCAGAAAGGTAGCTAAGAAACTTGCCCCCGGGCTGAACCCTTGGGGGGCCGAGTCAGTCGTTATGTTTCAGGAAGGTAGCTAGGAAACTTGCCCCTGGGCTGAACCCTTGCCACATTAGAATCCACCAATTATATCCCTGTAACCATGCATCTGCTTCTGTATGCTTGCTTCTGCTCCCCAAAAATCCTATAAAAGCCTATCCTTGGTTCCGTGGGGCGTGCCAGTCCCCCGAGTGACTGAAGCGCCCGCAGGTGCCTGTGCCTGTGTATCCCAACAATAAACCAAATCCTCTTGCTGATTACATCCTGTGGTGTCTCGGTCTGGTCTTTAGAGTTGGAGGGTCTCCGTCCCGAGGGAAAGTTCTCCCTGAGAGCTTTTCATTTGGTGCGTTGGCCGAGAAAGGAGATCCTCCACCCAGGGACCACCGACCACCCACTGGGAGGTAAGCCGGCCGGCGTCTGTCTGATTCTGTCTCGTTCTGCCTTATTCTGTCTGTTCTGTGAGCGCTCAGCCAGGTTCTGTGAGCGCTCAGCCAGGTCTGTTCTGTGAGCGCTCAGCCAGGTCTGTTCTGTGAGCGCTCAGCCAGGTCTGTTCTGTGAGCGCTCAGCCAGGTTGTTTGGAATTTGGGCGGGATGAAGAAGGAGCTGACGAGCTCGGACTTCTCGCCCCGCAGCCCTGGAAGACGTTCCAAGGGTGTTAGGGGCCCGACTTTTCGGGGCCCAATCTGGGAGAGGAGAAAGATCCGGACTAACGGCACCTCTGTCTGTATTTTTGGCTTTAGAGGGCCCCGGACCTTTGCCACCTCCATCTGACTTTTTGCTTTCAGTTTGGTACCAAAGCCGTGCAGCACGCCTGTCTGTTGTTTGTTTGACTGTTGGTGTTGTTTGTTTTCTCTGTGTTCTAATCTTCCATAGAACTAACATGGGACAGTCCCTAACAATGCCCCTAAGTCTCACTCTTGATCATTAGAAAGACGTCCACGACCGGGCACACAACCAGTCCGTCGAGGTTAAAAAAGGAAAATGGCAGACTCTCTGCACATCCGAGTGGCCCACTTTCGGAGCGGGATGGCCAGTGAATGGCACATTTAATAAGATCATTATTTTACAGGTTAAAGATCGGGTCGTCCACGGACATCCTGACCAGGTTTCTTATATTATCACTTGAGAGAGTCTCGCCTTAAACCCCCCCCCGGGCGGAACCCTTCGTGGAC
Organism: Rattus norvegicus; assembly: GCF_021556685.1. NCBI lineage: Eukaryota > Metazoa > Chordata > Mammalia > Rodentia > Muridae > Rattus > Rattus norvegicus. The sequence goes on along the minus strand of NC_141555.1, from coordinate 1,725,119 downwards.
CCGAATTGGCCTCCCCTCAACCCCCAGCCTGTCCCCTCGGCCCCGCCCGGTCCGCCTGCCACGTCTTCCTCTCTCTACCTTTGTGAAATCAGAGCCTTCTAAAAAAACCTGTCCTCCCGGCAGACCCAAACTCCCCTCTCATAGATCTTCTCTCTGACAGGCCCGGCTAAAACGGAGGAGGCAGAGCCGCCGGCCAGATCAGTTGCCGGGCCACAGTCTGATAAGGGTTTCTCCCTTGTCGCAGGGAGATTGCACAATAAGCGCGAGGTGATGCCAGATTCAACCTCCCAGGCTTTAACCGGTGGCCAGACCCAATACTGGCCGTTTTCAGCAGCTGACATTTACAATTGGAAACAAAACAACCCTTCTTTCTCCAAAGATCCGGTGGCACTCACCGACCTAATAGAATCTGTTTTACTTACCCACCAGCCTACTTGGGATGACTGCCAACAGCTCTTACAGGCCCTCTTAACCTCAAAAAAAAAAAAAAAAAAAAACAAAGAGTGTTCCTAGAGGCCAGAAAGCATGTTCTGGGAGATGATGGGCGTCCCACCCAGCTGCCTGAGGACCAAACTGGGATTTTAATACAGCTGAAGGTAAGGGACACCTACGCCTTTATCGCCAGTTGCTTCTAACGGGACTCCGAGGGGCTATACGACGCCCTACTAATTTGGCTCAGGTAAAACAGGTATTACAGGAAGCAGGGGAAACTCCCTCCGCCTTTCTAGAGAGACTTAAGGAGGCCTACCGTATGTACACTCCCTATGACCCAGATGACCCAGGACAAATGACGAGTGTCTCTATGTCCTTCATCTGGCAGGCTGCTCCAGATATCAGGACTAAGTTACAGAGGTTAGAAAATTTACAGGGCTATACATTACAGGATTTACTTAAAGAAGCTGAAAAGATTTTTAATAAGAGAGAGATAAAAAAAAGAAACTAAGAATTGAGTCGAATCTTGGCCACCGTAGTTCAGGGCCAAGAAAGGAAGGGAGATGGGGGGGGAGCTCGAAAGGGGCTGAAGCTGGATAAAGATCAATGTGCCTATTACAAAGAGAAAGGGCACTGGGCCAGAGAGTGCCCCAAGAAGCCTGGCGGACCCCGAAAGCCTCAACCACGAACCTCCCTCTTGGCTCTAGATAAAGATTAGGGAGGTAAGTGCCAGGAGCCCCCCCCCTGAGCCCAGGGTAACGCTTAAAGTTGGGGGGCAGCCGGTTGCTTTCCTGATAGACACAGGAGCCCAGCATTCAGTCCTCACTCAAGCTTCAGGACAACTCAGCGACCGGACAGCCTGGGTACAAAGAGCTACTGGTGAGAAACAATACCGATGGACTACGGACCGCCGGGTTCAGCTGGCTACTGGTAAGGTGACCCATTCCTTCTTACATGTTCCGGACTGCCCGTACCCTCTGCTGGGCCGTGACCTGCTCACCAATCTCAAAGCACAAATTCATTTTGAGGAAGGAGGGGCCCAAATAACTGGCCCCCAACGGAACTCCCGTTCAAGTTCTAACCCTATGAACCGGGACAGGACACTGGCTTGGACAGAGACTGGTGAGATGGGGTTGGCGCTCCAACAGCCCCCCTTAATTACAACTCCAGTCTCCATAAAACAATACCCCCTGTCACATGAAGCTTATCAAGGTATAAGGCCTCACATTACGAGGCTTCTAGATCAAGGCATCCTAGTCCCCTGCCGGTCGCCTTGGAATACGCCTCTTCTGCCTGTTAAGAAACCCGACACTAGAGATTATAGGCCAGTACAAGACTTGAGAGAGGTCAACAAGAGGATAGAAGATATTCATCCGACTGTTCCAAACCCTTACAATTTGCTCAGTAACTGTTCATCGATGAGAAACAGGGGTATGCTAAAGGGTCCTAACACAAAGGTTGGGACCCTAGAAACGCATTGTGGCCTACCTGTCTAAGAAATTGGACCCTGTGGCCTCCAGCTGGCCACCGTGCCTAAGGATGGTGGCTGCTATTGCTGTCCTGATCAAGGATGCTAGAAAATTGACTTTGGGACAGCCACTCACCATCCTAGCACCCCACACAGTTTAGGCCTTGGTAAAGCAGCCCCCAGAACGCTGGCTCTCTAATTCCCACATGACCCACTACCAAGCCTTGTTACTGGATGCAGAACAGGTTCAGTTTGGACCCGTAGTCACCCTCAATCCTGCCACCTTGCTTCCTCTACCAGAGGAGGCAGAACAACATGACTGCCTACAAATCCTCACAGAAGTACATAGAACCAGGCCGGACCTATCGGACCAGCATCTTCAGAATGCTGACCACACATGGTACACGGATGACAACAGCTTCTTGGCAGAGGGAGAGCGAAAGGCTGGAGCTGCGGTCACTACGGAGGACAAAGTGATTTGGGCGAAAGCCCTGCCTGCTGGTACCTCCGCACAACGGGCTGAACTCATCGCCTTGACTCAGGCGCTCAAGACGACAAAAGGTAAGAGGCTAAATGTATATACAGACAGCTGTTATGCCTTTGCCATGGCACACATCCACGGGGAGATCTATTGGAGGCGGGGGCTGCTCACATCTGAGGGTAAAGATATTAAAAATAAGGCTAAAATTCTGGCCCTCTTAGAAGCCCTATTCTTGCCGAAAAGACTGAGTATTATACATTGTCCAGGACACCAAAAAGGGCACAACCCAGAGGCACGAAGAAACCGGCTGGCCGATGCCACGGCACGAGAAGCGGCCATGAGCAAACAAATCTTGACCTTAAATAGCCCAAACCAACCCATGCCCCCACCAGTGGGACAAACCAGTTGGGTTTATGCCCATGAGGACATAGAGCTCCTAAAAAAAAAAATGGGGGCCATCTACCACCCTCAACTAAAACAGTGGGTCTACAAATGACTTTTAAATTGATCTCCTTTTTACATAAATTAACCCATTTGGGGTTTAAGAAGATAAAAACCTTACTAGATCGGGAAGAGATAAATCTGTGTTTTTTTGAATCGGGACAAAGCGATACAAAAGGTGACTGAGAGTTACAAAGTGTGCGCTCAGGTTAACCCGCGAAGGACCAGGATTGGACAAGGAGTTCGTCCTAGGGGACACCGTCCCAACATCCATTGGGAAATTGATTTTACTGAAAATTAAACCAGATATATATGGATACAAGTATCTCCCAGTTTTTGTAGACACCTTCTCAGGATGTGTCGAAGCCTTCCCCACAAAACACTAGACTACAAAAATGGTCACCAAGAAGCTCCTCGAGGAAATCTTTCCCAGGTATGACATGCCTCAAGCGTTGGGGTCGGACAACGGGCCCGCTTTCGTCTCCCAAGTAAGTCAGTTGGTGGCCAAATTGCTGGGGATTGATTGGAAATTACATTGTGCCTATAGACCCCAGAGTTCAGGTCAGGTAGAACGCATGAATAGAACAATTAAGGAGACTTTATCCAAACTTATGCTTGCAACTGGCTCTAAGGATTGGGTGGCCCTCCTTCCCCTAGTTCTATATCGGGCCTGGAATACCCCGGGCCCCCATGGTCTAACTCCTTTTAAAATAATGTATGAAACACCACCCCCATTTGTCCATTTCTTTGATTCAAACATTGCTGATTTTGCTGACAGCCCTTCTCTGAGGGCCCATTTACAGGCCCTACAGATTGTACAGAGAGATGTCTGGAGACCTTTGGCTGCTGCTTACCAGGACAAGTTTGAGCATCCGGTGGTGCCACACCCGTTCCAGATTGGAGACACCGTGTGGGTGCACAGACACCAGACCAAGAATCTCGAGCCACGGTGGAAAGGACCCTACACCGTCCTCCTGACTACCCCGACCGCCCTAAAAGTAGACGGAGTCGCGGCTTAGATCCACGCACCACACGTCAAGGCAGTCTGGTCTGAGGAATTGACTAATCACAACACTACACCCCAGACATGGAGAGTTCAGCGCACTCCAAACCCCTTAAAGTTAAAACTCCTACGTGGCTCCTCCTAGCCCTTTTGTGGCCTAGAGTCAGTGGGGAAATAAGCCCCCACCAGACAGAAATTTCTTGACCAAGTCGAGTGAAAGATTTCACTCAAAGTTAGCAAAAAAAAAAATGGGGGAATGAAAGACCCCAGCTTAGCAGCAGTAACGCCATTTTACAAGGCTGTACTTAAGATGACTGGTTAAGAAAGGTTAGAACACTGAGTACACAGCGGCTGCCAAGCAAGATGTGTTTGGTTGAAGGCCTGGCAACAGGACGACTGCAGTTGAGCACCTGACAATGAGAAAAGCCCCGGGAGAGGTCCCACACCCTGGTGGGGGGGCCGAGTCAGCCGTTATGTTCCAGAAAGGTAGCTAAGAAACTTGCCCCCAGGCTGAACCCTTGGGGGGCCGAATCAGTCCTTATGTTTCAGGAAGGTAGCTAGGAAACTTGCCCCCGGGCTAAACCCTTGCCACATTAGAATCCACCAATTATATCCCTGTAACCATGCATCTGCTTCTGTATGCTTGCTTCTGCTCCCCAAAATCCTATAAAAGCCTATCCTTGGTTCCGTGGGGCGCGCCAGTCCCCCGAGTGACTGAAGCGCCCGCAGGTGCCTGTGCCTGTGTATCCCGACAATAAACCAAATCCTCTTACTGATTGCATCCTGTGGTGTCTCGGTCTGGTCTTTGGAGTTGGAGGGGCTCCATCCCGAGGGAAAGTTCTCCCTGAGAGCTTTTCATTACCACCCTCAACTAAAACAGTGGGTCTACAAAGGACTTTTGAATTGATCTCCTTTTTACACAAATTAACCCATTTGGGGTTTAAGAAGATAAAAACCTTACTAGATCGGGAAGAGATAAATCTGTGTTTTTTTTTATCGGGACAAAGCGATACAAAAGGTGACTGAGAGTTACAAAGCGTGCGCTCAGGTTACCCGGGAAGGACTAGGATTGGACAAGGAGTTCGTCCTAGGGGACACCGTCCTGACATCCATTGAGAAATTGATTTTACTAAAATTAAACCAGATATATATGGAAACAAGTATCTCCTAGTGTTTGTAGACACCTTCTCAGGATGGGTCAAAGCCTTCCCCACGAAGCAGGAGACTACAAAAATGGTCACCAAGAAGCTCCTCAAGGAAATCTTTCCCAGGTATGACATGCCTCAAGCGTTGGGGTCGGACAACGGGCCCGCTTTCATCTCCCAAGTAAGTCAGTTGGTGGCCAAATTGCTGGGGATTGATTGAAAATTACATTGTGCCTATAGACCCCAGAGTTCAGGTCAGGTAGAACACATGAATAGAACAATTAAGGAGACTTTATCCAAACTTACGCTTACAACTGGCTCAAAAGATTGGGTGGCCCTCCTTCCCCTAGTTTTAATGTATGAAACACCACCCCCATTTGTCCATTTCTTTGATTCAAACATTGCTGATTTTGCTGACAGCCCTTCTCTGATGGCCCATTTACAGGCCCTACAGATTGTGCAGAGAGCCGTCTGGAGACCTTTGGCCGCTGCTTACCAGGACAAGCTTGAGCATCCGGTGATGCCACACCCGTTCCAGATTGGAGACACCATGTGGGTGCACAGACACCAGACCAAGAATCTCGAGCCATGGTGGAAAGGACCCTACACCGTCCTCCTGACTACCCCGACCGCCCTAAAAGTAGACGGAGTCGCGGCTTAGATCCACGCACCACACGTCAAGGCAGTCCGGTCTGAGGAATTGACTAATCACAACACTACACCCCAGACATGGAGAGTTCAGCGCACTCCAAACCCCTTAAAGTTAAAACTCCTACGTGGCTCCTCCTAGCCCTTTTGTGGCCTAGAGTCAGTGGGGAAATAAGCCCCCACCAGACAGAAATTACTTGACCAAGTCGAGTGAAAATTTCACTCAAAGTTAACAAAAAAAAATGGGGGAATGAAAGACCCCAGCTTAGCAGCAGTAACGCCATTTTGCAAAGCTGTACTTAAGATGACTGGTTCAGGGAAAGGTTAGAACACTGAGTACACAGCGGCTGCCAAGCAGGATGTGTTTGGTTGAAAGCCTGGCAACAGGATGACTTTGGTTGAGCACCTGACAATGAAAAAAAAAGCCCCGGGAGAGGTCCCACACCCTGGTGGGGGGCCGAGTCAGTCGTTATGTTCCAAGAAGGTAGCTAGGAAACTTGCCCCCAGGCTGAACCCTTGGGGGGCCGAGTCAGTCGTTATGTTTCAGGAAGGTAGCTAGGAAACTTGCCCCCGGGCTGAACCCTTGCCACATTAGAATCCACCAATTATATCCCTGTAACCATGCATCTGCTTCTGTATGCTTGCTTCTGCTCCCCAAAATCCTATAAAAAGCCCATCCTTGGTTCCGTGGGGCGCGCCAGTCCCCCGAGTGACTGAAGCGCCCGCAGGTGTCTGTGTCTGTGTATCCCGACAATAAACCAAATCCTCTTGCTGATTGCATCCTGTGGTGTCTCGGTCTGGTCTTTGGAGTTGGAGGGTCTCCATCCCGAGGGAAAGTTCTCCCTGAGAGCTTTTCAAAGGTATGTCAGTAAGTGAATGCTTAGCAAGCAAACAGGGCAAAGAGACCTAGAGAGTTTAATGAAAAGTCGAAGTGAACTTCACTGAGATAAAACCAGAAAAATATAATCACAAGTATCTCCTAGTGCTTGTAGATACTTTTTCAGGAATAGATAGAAGCTTTCCTCACCAAACGAGAGACGGTCTCTGCAATCATCAAGAAGATACTGGAAGAAATCTTCCCCAGGTCTGGAATGCCCAAGGTAATCTGGTCAGACAACGGGCCTACTTTCGTTGCCAAGGTAAGCCAGGGTGTGGCCAAGTATTTAGAGGTTGATTGGAAATTACATTGTATTTACAGACCTCAAAGTTCAGGACAGGTAGAGTAAATAAAACTCTAAGAGAGACCCTGACCAAATTAAATTAACCATAGAGACTGGAGCAGACTGGGTGACACTCCTTCCCTCTTGCTCTCTTCAGAGCAAGAAATACCCCTTCCAGATTCAGCCTTACCCCCTTTGAGATCTTATATGGGGCCTCAGCTCCCCTGACTGTATTCCATAATAATAATGATTTGTGTGCCAGGCTAAAAGACCTACAGGTGATACAGAAAGAAATCTGCTCACAGCTGACAGCAGCCTATGCCCCGGAGACCCCTGAGACATCCCACAAGTTCCAGGTCGGAGACTGCAGCTACACTGAGCCCAGACACTCGAGCCTCGCTGGAAAGGACTGTACCTGGTGCTGCTGACCACCCTGACAGCCATCAATTCTCAGCCCTCACCAACAGCATACTAGCTGTTGGGGCTGAGAGCTGGGACCTACAGGGAAATTCAGTCATGTTTGTCCTGGGTTCTATCAAGATAGGTGTGGGATAGGCTTGATTTCCATTACAAATGATGTAACATTGCATATGTTAGTACTCCTAACACTTCTTGGGACTGTGCCTCAGAGATCACAGTCTGTATAAGCTTAGAAGTTCTAAAAGCTAGTCATGACCTTGGTGTGTATGTAGGTTTAGATAGTGTCCAGATTGGAATCCTGATGCTAAAGACTTAGTAAGACAAAAAAAAAAGAGTTGAGAATTACTTAAGGCTATCTAGGTGCTACAACGGCAGCACAAGGACATCTGCCCTTGCCTTGCAATGCAAGGCTTATAGAGAATTTAGAACTGCCATTGACTCAGATATAAAAAGAGTGAAAGACTTTTTAGCTGACATCCAAGAATACCTAACCTCCCTCTCAGAGGTAGTCCTTCAGAATAGGAGGAGATAAGACCTGATATTCCTTGAAGAAGGAGTCTGTGTGCTACACTGAAAGAAGAATGTTGCTTCTATACAGACCATTCAGGAGTAATTAAAGACTCCATGAATAAACTTAGAGAAAGGTTAGACAAAAGACAGAGAGACAGAGAAGCACATAAGGGATGGTTCAAGAGCTGGTTTAGTAGATCTCCTTGGATGACTACTCTGATATCTTCCCTTATGGGACCCTTCTTAATTTTGCTTCTGATTATAGGTCCACGTGTGTTAAATAAACTAGTTAATAGGTTTGACTCCTACAAAAAGATAGAGACGCCCAACAAGGTTGGTTTGAGTCTTGGTTCACTCGGTCTCCCTGGATGACACCCTACTCTCTGCTATAAGGCTGGGCCATTACTAATAATTTTCTTGGTTTTAGTTTCTGAACCCTGCATGACATACAGGTTAATTGCTTTTGTTAAAAATCAAGTGGGTGCTGTGCAGTTGATGGTTCTGAGACAACAGTACCAGTCAGTTAGGACAACTGGTGAGACCAAATATGAGACTTGATATCAAAAGTCTAAGATTAGAATTACTTAGTAGAAGAAGAGGGGAATGAAAGGAAAATTATACAGATTTGAGGTTTAAAAATATGAAGTTAAAAGAATAAGTTTTAAATTCAGACTCAGGGCTAAACACTGTGAAAAGCAACTCTAGGCAGCCCCGCCCTGCCGCTAGGACTAACAGACCATAAAGATAAAGAAAAGGAGTGCAGGAACCAGCCCGAGTTATGAGGACTGACTCAAACCATCTGGCAGAAGGGCACCTCCCCCAGCTTACTCAGAGTCACACCTTAACCAGATGTCCTTCAAACCCTGATACGCCCCTAGCTCCTAAAATCTTGTACGCTCCAGTCAATACATACTTTCCTGCTGTACTGTAATCTCACTGCCATGTTTAAATGAGCCAATCACTTATAGCCGCGCCAGAAATTAGCCAATCATGTGTAACCTCGCGAATGCCCCTAACCTCCCCTATATAAACCCCTGACTTTTAAGCTTCGGGGTCGATTCCTCTGTCTCCTGTGTGGGATACGTATCGACCCGGGATCCCACTAATAGGGATCTCGTTAATAAAGTTACCTCCTGCTGTTACATCAAAAAAAAAAGAGTCAATGGATATTCATGAAGGCTTAACCATGATTGCTTATAGAGCTAGTGTACAAGGTTTACCAGTATCGTATCTTCACTGATCTTTACATTGCTTCGAAAGGCCTGACTGAGAACTTCTCAGTATTCCTGCTAGTTCCTCCTTCTAACTAGTGCTGAGGAAGTGGCCTGGCTGTCTGTGCTCATTAATTCTACAGGAGCTGATTCTTGTTTGCTCTTCTGACTCTATTGACCTGAATTGTTTGTATTGAAAGACACCAGCTTAACAGCAGTAACGCCATTTTGCAAGGCTGTACTTAAGATGACTGGTTCAGGGAAAGGTTAGAACATTGAGTACACAGCGGCTGCCAAGCAGGATGTGTTTGGTTGAAGGCCTGGCAACAGGACACTTCGGTTGAGCACCTGACAATGAAAAAAAGCCCCGGGAGAGGTCCCACACCCTGGTGGGGGGCCGAGTCAGTCGTTATGTTCCAAGAAGGTAGCTAAGAAACTTGCCCCCGGGCTGAACCCTTGGGGGGCCGAGTCAGCCGTTATGTTTCAGGAAGGTAGCTAGGAAACTTGCCCCCGGGCTGAACCCTTGCCACATTAGAATCCACCAATTATATCCCTGTAACCATGCATCTGCTTCTGTATGCTTGCTTCTGCTCCCCAAAATCCTATAAAAAGCCCATCCTTGGTTCCGTGGGGCGCGCCAGTCCCCCGAGTGACTGAAGCGCCCGCAGGTGCCTGTGCCTGTGTATCCCGACAATAAACCAAATCCTCTTGCTGATTGCATCCTGTGGTGTCTTGGTCTGGTCTTTGGAGTTGGAGGGTCTCCATCCCGAGGGAAAGTTCTCGCTGAGAGCTTTTCATTTGGTGCATTGGCCGAGAAAGGAGATCCTCCACCCAGGGACCACCGACCACCCACTGGAAGGTAAGCCGGCCGGCGCCTGTCCATCTGTCTGATTCTGTCTCGTTCCTCCTTATTCTGTCTGTTCTGTGAGTGCTCGGCCAGGTCTGTTCTGTGAGTGCTCAGCCAGGTTGTTTGGAATTTGGGCGGGACGAAGAAGGAGCTGACGAGCTCGGACTTCTCGCCCCGCAGACCTGGAAGACGTTCCAATGTTGTTAGGGCCCGACTTTTCGGGGCCCAATCTGGGACTCTGCTTAGAGGAGAAAGATCCGAACTAATGGCACCTCTGTCTGTATTTTTGGCTTTCAGAGGGCCCCGGACAGGGAACCGGTGGCCAGACCCAATACTGGCCGTTTTCAGCAGCTGACATTTACAATTGGAAACAAAACAACCCTTCTTTCTCCAAAGATCCGGTGGCACTCACCGACCTAATAGAATCTGTTTTACTTACCCACCAGCCTACTTGGGATGACTGCCAACAGCTCTTACAGGCCCTCTTAACCTCAGAAAAAAAAAAAAAAAACAAAGAGTGTTCCTAGAGGCCAGAAAGCATGTTCTGGGAGATGATGGGCGTCCCACCCAGCTGCCTGAGGACCAAACTGGGATTTTAATACAGCTGAAGGTAAGGGACACCTACGCCTTTATCGCCAGTTGCTTCTAGCGGGTCTCCAAGGGGCTATACGACGCCCTACTAATTTGGCTCAGGAAAACAGGTATTACAGGAAGCAGGGGAAACTCCCTCCGCCTTTCTAGAGAGACTTAAGGAGGCCTACCGTATGTACACTCCCTATGACCCAGATGACCCAGGACAAATGACGAGTGTCTCTATGTCCTTCATCTGGCAGACTGCTCCAGATATCAGGACTAAGTTACAGAGGTTAGAAAATTTGCAGGGCTATACATTACAGGATTTACTTAAAGAAGCTGAAAGGATTTTTAATAAGAGAGAGATAAAAAAAAAACAAAAAATTGAGTCAAATCTTGGCCGCCGTAGTACAGGGCCAAGAAAAGAAGGGAGATAGTGGGGAGCTCGAAAGGGGCTAAAGCTGGATAAAGATCAATGTGCCTATTACAAAGAGAAAGGACACTGGGCCAGAGAGTGCCCCAAGAAGCCTGGCGGACCCCGAAAGCCTTGACCACGAACCTCCCTCTTGGCTCTAGATAAAGATTAGGGAGGTCAGGGCCAGGAGCCCCCCCTCTGAGCCCAGGGTAACGCTTAAAGTTGGGGGGGCAGCAGGTTACTTTCCTGGTAGACACAGGAGCCCAGCATTCAGTCCTCACTCAAGCTTCAGGACAACTCAGCGACCGGACAGCCTGGGTACAAGGAGCTACTGGTGAGAAACAATACCGATTGGACTACGGACCGCTGGGTTCAGCTGGCTACTGGTAAGGTGACCCATTCCTTCTTACATGTTCCGGACTGCCCGTACCCTCTGCTGGGCCGTGACCTGCTCACCAAGCTCAAAGCACAAATTCATTCTCAGGTAAGAGGGGCCCAAATAACTGGCCCCCACGGAACTCCCCTTCAAGTTCTATGAATATAGACTATATGAACTGGGACAGGACAAACCACAATCCCTAGAAATAGACACTTGGGTCACGAATTTTCCACTGGCTTGGGCAGAGACTGGTGGGTTGGGGTTGGCGCTCCAACAGCCCCCCTTAATTATACAGTTAAAGGCCACTACAACTCCAGTCTCCATAAAACAATACCCCCTGTCACATGAAGCTTATCAAGGTATAAGGCCTCACATTACGAGGCTTCTAGATCAAGGCATTCTAATCTCCTGCCGGTCGCCTTAGAATACGCCTCTTCGGCCTGTTAAGAAACCCGGCACTGGAGATTATAGGCCAGTACAAGACTTGAGAAAGGTCAACAAGAGGATAGAAGATATTCATCCGACTGTTCCAAACCCTTACAATTTGCTCAGTAACTGTTCATCGATGAGAAACAGGGGTATGCTAAAGGGGTCCTAACACAAAGGTTGGGACTCTGAAAACGCCCTGTGGCCTACCTGTCTAAGAAATTGGACCCTGTGGCCTCCGGCTGGCCACCGTGCCTAAAGATTGGTGGCTGCTATTGCTGTCCTGATCAAGGATGCTGTAAAATTGACTTTGGGACAGCCACTCACCATCCTAGCACCCCACACAGTGGAGGCCTTGGTAAAGCAGCCCCCAGACCGCTGGCTCTCTAATTCTCGCATGACCCACTACCAAGCCTTGTTACTGGATGCAGAACGGGTTCAGTTTGGACCCGTAGTCGCCCTCAATCCTGCCACCTTGCTTCCTCTACCAGAGGAGGCAGAACAACATGACTGCCTACAAATCCTCGAAGAAGTATATGGAACCAGGCCGGACCTATCGGACCAGCCTCTTCAGAATGCTGATCACACATGGTACACGGATGACAACAGCTTCTTGGCAGAGGGAGAGCGAAAGGCTGGAGCTGCGGTCACTACGGAGGACAAAGTGATTTGGGCGAAAGCCCTGCCTGCTGGTACCTCTGCACAACGGGCTGAACTCATCACCTTGACTCAGGCGCTCAAGATGACAAAAGGTAAGAGGCTAAATATATATACAGACAGCCGTTATGCCTTTGCCACGGCACACATCCACGGGGAGATCTACCGGAGGCGGGAGCTGCTCACATCTGAGGGTAAAGATATTAAAAATAAGGCTAAAATTCTGGCCCTCTTAGAAGCCCTATTCTTGCCCAAAAGACTGAGTATTATACATTGTCCAGGACACCAAAAAGGGCACAACCCAGAGGCACGAAGAAACCGGCTGGCCGATGCCACGGCGCGAAAAGCGGCCATGAACAAACAAATCTTGCCCTTAAATAGCCCAGACCAACCCATGCCCCCACCAGTGGGACAAACCAGTTGGGTTTATGCCCATGAGGACATAGAGCTCCTAGAAAAAATGGGGGCCATCTACCACCCTCAACTAAAACAGTGGGTCTACAAAGAAAAGACAGTTATGCCAATAAAAATGACTTTTGAATTGATCTCCTTTTTACACAAATTAACCCATTTGGGGTTTAAGAAGATGAAAACCTTACTAGATCGGGAAGAGATAAATCTGTGTTTTTTGAATCGAGACAAAGCGATACAAAAGGTGACTGAGAGTTACAAAGCGTGCGCTCAGGTTAACCTGGGAAAGACCATGATTGGACAAGGAGTTCGTCCTAGGGGACACCGTCCCGACATCCATTGGGAAATTGATTTTACTGAAATTAAACCAGGTATATATGGATACAAGTATCTCCTAGTGTTTATAGACACCTTCTCGGGATGGGTCGAAGCCTTCCCCACAAAGCACGAGACTACAAAAATGGTCACCAAGAAGCTCCTCAAGAAAATCTTTCCCAGGTATGACATGCCTCAAGCGTTGGGGTCGGACAACGGGCCCGCTTTCATCTCCCAAGTAAGTCAGTTGGTGGCCAAATTGCTGGGGATTGATTGGAAATTACATTGTGCCTATAGACCCCAGAGTTCAGGTCAGGTAGAACACATAAATAGAACCATTAAGGAGACTTTATCCAAACTTACGCTTGCAACTGGCTCAAGGGATTGGGTGGCCCTCCTTCCCCTAGTTCTATATCAGGCCTGGAATACCCCGGGCCCCCATGGTCTAACTCCTTTTAAAATAATGTATGAAACACCACCCCCATTTGTCCATTTCTTTGATTCAAACATTGCTGATTTTGCTGACAGCCCTTCTCTGAGGGCCCATTTACAGGCCCTACAGATTGTGCAGAGAGCCGTCTGGAGACCTTTGGCTGCTGCTTACCAGGACAAGCTTGAGCATCCGGTGATGCCACACCCGTTCCAGATTAGAGACACCGTGTGGGTGCACAGACACCAGACCAAGAATCTCGAGCCACGGTGGAAAGGACCCTACACCGTCCTCCTGACTACCCCGACCGCCCTAAAGGTAGACGGAGTCTCGGCTTAGATCCACGTACCACACGTCAAGACAGTCCGGTCTGAGGAATTGACTAATCACAACACTACACCCCAGACATGGAGAGTTCAGCGCACTCCAAACCCCTTAAAGTTAAAACTCCTACGTGGCTCCTCCTAGCCCTTTTGTGGCCTAGAGTCAGTGGGGAAATAAGCCCCCACCAGACAGAAATTTCTTGACCAAGTCGAGTGAAAATTTCACTCAAAGTTAACAAAAAAAAATGGGGGAATGAAAGACCCCAGCTTAGCAGCAGTAACGCCATTTTGCAAAGCTGTACTTAAGATGACTGGTTCAGGGAAAGGTTAGAACACTGAGTACACAGCGGCTGCCAAGCAGGATGTGTTTGGTTGAAGGCCTGGCAACAGGACACTTCGGTTGAGCACCTGACAATGAAAAAAAGCCCCGGGAGAGGTCCCACACCCTGGTGGGGGGCCGAGTCAGTCGTTATGTTCCAAGAAGGTAGCTAAGAAACTTGCCCCCGGGCTGAACCCTTGGGGGGCCGAGTCAGCCGTTATGTTTCAGGAAGGTAGCTAGGAAACTTGCCCCCAGGCTAAACCCTTGCCATATTAGAATCCACCAATTATATCCCTGTAACCATACATCTGCTTCTGTATGCTTGCTTCTGCTCCCCAAAATCCTATAAAAACCCATCCTTGGTTCCGTGGGGCGCGCCAGTCCCCCGAGTGACTGAAGCGCCCGCAGGTGCCTGTGCCTGTGTATCCCGACAATAAACCAAATCCTCTTGCTGATTGCATCCTGTGGTGTCTCGGTCTGGTCTTTGGAGTTGGAGGGTCTCCATCCCGAGGGAAAGTTCTCCCTGAGAGCTTTTCAGTATAGCAGTAAAATGTTTGTGAGTGGATCACTAGTCTTTGCTGACCTCTGAACTGAACTTCTGATGTCCTGAAAACAGAGAAGAGCTATAATTGAAAAATAAATTCTAAACAGGTTACTTTCTTTCGCAGTAACTATTGTGGTTGGGTGACTTTCTTCTCTTCATTGTCCAAACTCGTCTTTAAAATTAGTATCTTGTGCCAAGAAATTTAGCTTGAACTATCATGGATCTAAGTTATATTCTAAGATTAACTGCCTGGGAGACTGCAACTGTTTAATGTAGGCAAGACTATAGAGAACATAAGATGTTGATGATTGCTGTAAAAATTTGTCCTTTGTATTTGTCATGGCTAATGCTCACATGATATTTTGATTCAGTTACAAATCCCTTTCTTAATAGTAGTGGAGTGACTCCAATTTATCACAGACAAAAAGAGCTGTTCACAACTTTATCTGTTTAAGAGGAGGATCATTTGTGGTAGGAACCCCATATCTTTGTGGATTAACTTTAAGCAGTGATCAGAATCAAATTGATGTATTTTGTATTAAAAACGATCTGTTTAATCTGCCAGTAATAATAATTAGTATTTTGTTCTTCAGGGCCCTCCTGGGACCCTGTCCCCCACTCCATATTTAAAAGAACAGCAGGACATAGGTGCAGATTATTTTCTGAAACATAAAATTCCCAAATGCACAGTGATAAAGCCATTATATTCATGGCTAGGATACTCTTAGTGAGTTTAAGGCATGCACATAGTATATTTTTAAGCTAGTTCTATTGATATGAAGTCTCTCTTCAATTGTGTGCATAATCTACTATATTTATGACAACTCAGAATGTGTAAGATAAAATGAAGTGATATTTTATTTTTGCTAAATTTAAGTGAAAACTTAACTTTTTTGTGATTTTGTACTCTTGAATCTTTTTTTTCAGTTCAGTCAACCCCCTGTTGGTATGCACTCCCAGACCACTCCCTATTTCACACCTCACTTGGCCCATATTCAAGAGGATGACTGTACTCCTCACCCCTACCTCACTACATCTCCCCATTCTCTGGGGACACAAGTATTTGGAGGATTAAATGCCTCTTCTCTCTGAGAGCAGGCTGGGTAGTCCTGTGCTGTACAAATGTCAGGGGCCTTGTGTCATTTTTTGTATGCTACCTGTTGATGGCTCCAAGCAATTTATCAAAGATTATATACAAAATCCTTTTAAAACTATCATTTCTTATAATTTTTTCTATAATATTGGTCCAACACTCTGTGCTCCTATGCTCCAGTGGGCCAGTATCCAAAGACCTTGAGTACAAGGGGCTACTGACAACAAACAATACTTATGGACTGGCCGAAGAACAGTGGACCTTGGCGTGGGCCGGGTAACCCACTAGTTCATGGTCATCCCTGACTGCCCCCATCCCTTGCTCATGAGAAATTTGCTTTCCAAAATGGCTTGCATCGACTGAAGGATGAGGCCATGTGTATGCATATC
This sequence comes from Rattus norvegicus, assembly GCF_021556685.1. NCBI lineage: Eukaryota > Metazoa > Chordata > Mammalia > Rodentia > Muridae > Rattus > Rattus norvegicus. The sequence goes on along the minus strand of NC_141555.1, from coordinate 1,709,079 downwards.
TGCAGACTGTGTACGTGGGGCTTAAGACCTGTCTCAGTACACCAGTACCTGATGCTGGGAGATGTGTGGCTTAGTGCCATTCAGCCTGGAACACACCGTTCCTGCCAGCCGGGCACTGACAATTATCACCAAATCCAGGACTTAAACTGTGATAGAGTGGCTGCTGTTTTGCCTTTGAATAGAACGTCCCAAAAGATGGGACCACTGGTCAGCTGCAATGGACTAGATTCTCCACTGGTAGGGGACAATCTTGTCACCTTGCTGCCCAATCCTGACCTGGAGCCACTGCAACATGAGTGTCAAGCACTGGCAGAAGCCCATGGGTGGAGGAAAGACCTCTGTGACTGGTTGATTGACCCCTGCTGAAAGCGGAGGCTACCTTGTCTACAGACAGGAACAGTTCTCTTCATGAAGGTCAGAGATAAGTGGGTGCTGCCATGGTGGACAACACAATGTCATCTGGGATGGCTGAACCTCAACTCCCCAGCACATCAGTGCCGCAGATGCCTTTGCCATCTCTTAGATGCCCTGGTGAAGCCAACAACTGTGAGTACTATTCATTGCTCAGGATATCAGGAAGGAAGAGATTCAGTGGCACGAGGCAGTAACAAAGCACATAAAGTGGCTCGGGAAATGGCTATACAGGAGCCTATTCTGGTTACAGGCCTACAAGAGACAGCCAAGGGGAACTGGGATTGGACTAAAGGGATGGCCCCATTTAGAATGTACAGTAGAAGAAAAGGCCCAAGTTGCTTAAAGGCACACTTGAGGGGAAAGCTATACTCCCCAGAGAACAAAGAAAAGACTCACTTTGCCAAATACAGAAAGGGACTCATTTAGGAGATAAAAAGTTTGTCCAAGTAGTTAAGTTATATATAATAGACTTTAAGATTTTAGCCAGAGAGACAGTAAAAAATATAAGGTATGTCAGTAAGTAAATGCTTAGCAAGCAAACAGGACAAAGAGACCTAGAGAGTTTAGTAAAAAGTCGAAGTGAACTTCACTGAGATAAAACTAGGAAAATATGATCACAAGTATCTCCTAGTGCTTGTAGATACCTTTCAAGGAATAGATAGAAGCTTTCCTCACCAAGCAAGAGTAGTCATCAAGAAGATATTGGAAGAAATCTTCCCCAGGTTTCGAGTGCCCAAGGTAATCTGGTCAGACAATGGCCCTACTTTCATTGCCAAGGTAAGGCAGCATGTGGCCAAGTATTTAGAAGTCGATTAGAAATTATGTTGTATTTACAGACCTCAAAGCTCAGGACAGATAAAGTAAATAAATAAAACTCTAAAAGAGACCCTGACCAAATTAAATTGACCATGGAGACTGGCACAGACTGGGTGGCACTCCTTCCCTCTTGCTCTCTTTAGAGCAAGAAATACCCCTTCCAGATTCAGCCTTACCCCCTTTGAGATCTTATATGGGGCCTCAGCTCCCCTGACTGTATTAGATGATGTTACTGAACCAACATGTCATAGTAATAATGATTTATATGCCAGGCTAAAAGACCTACAGGTGATAAGGAAAGAAGACTGGTCACAGCTGGCAGCAGCCTAAACCCCAGGGACCCTCGAGACATCTCATCAGTTCCAGGTCAGAGACTACAGCTACATATAATGACAAGGAGCCCAGACACTCGAGCCTCACTGGAAAGGAACGTACCTGGTGCTGCTGACCACCCTGACGGCCGTCAATTCTCAGCCCTCACCAACCGTGTAGTAGCTGTTGGGGCTTAGAGCTGGGACCTAGAGGGAAACTCAGACCTTCAAAAAGCTCCCTAGACTTAATTTCATGTTTGCTCTGGGTTCTATCAAGATAGGTGTGGGGATAGGCTTGATTTCTATTACAAATAATGTAACATTGCATATGTTAGTACTCCTAACATTTCTTGGGACTGTGCCTCAGGGATCACAATCTGTATAAGTTTAGAAGTTCTAAAAGCTAGTCATGACCTTGGTGTGTAGGTTTAGATAGTGTCCAGATTGGAATCCTGATGCTAAAGACTTAGTAAGACAAAAAAAAAAAGAGTTGAGAATTACTTATGGCTATCTAGGTGCTACAAGGGCAGCACAAGGACATCTGCCATTGCCCTGCAATGAAAGGGTTATACAGAATTCAGAACTGCCATTGACTCAGATATAAAAAGAGTGAAAGACTTTTTAGCTGACCTCCAAGAATACCTAACCTCCCTCTCAGAGGTAGTCCTTCAGAATAGGAGGAGATTAGACCTGATATTCCTTAAAGGAGTCTGTGTGCTACACTGAAAGAAGAGTGTTGCTTCTATGCAGACCATTCAAGAGTAATTAAAGACTCCATGAATAAACTTAGAGAAAGGTTAGACAAAAGACAGAGAGACAGAGAAGCAAATCAGGGATGGCTCGAGAGCTGGTTTAGTAGATCTCCTTGGATGACTACTCTTATATCTTCCCTTATGGGACCCTTCTTAGTTTTGCTTCTGCTTCAGATTATAGGTCCATGTGTGTTAAAGAAACTAGTTAATAGGTTTGACTCCTATAAAAGATAGAGGCCCCGCCGTTAAAACTGACAGACCACAAAGATAAGGAAGAAAGAATGCAGAACCAGCCCAAGGTATCGGAACTGACTCATAGGCCATCTGGCAGGAAGGGATAAGGCCCTACCTCCTGACATTCCGGACTCTTTTGCTGCGTAACCCTGCATCCGCGCCTCATTTGAATCCACCAATCAAGTCCCTTTAACCATGCATCTGCTTCTGTACACCCGCTCCTGCTTCCCCAAACCCTATAAAAGCCCCATGCTGGAGCTGCTGGGCACGCAAGTCCTCCGAAGAGACTGTGTGCCTGCAGGTACCTGTGTTTTCCAATAAACCCTCTTGCTGATTGCATCCGAGTGGACTCGGCCTGGTCGTTGGGCTTGGGGATCTCCTTCCCGAAGGAAGATTCTCTCTGAGGGTCTTTCAGCATCAGGTAGGGTGGGAAGATATCCCAGTGATTAAGCAGGCAGAAAATGTTAGAGTGACATGGGAAGAAGATTGTTTATTGGTCTATATTTATGGCTTGCTCAGCCTGTGTTTTTATAAAAGCTAGAACAATAAACCCAGGAGTGGGACAACCTACAGGGAGCTGGGCCCTCCAACAAAATTATTGATCAAGAAAGTGCCCACAGGATTTTCATAGGACAATCTTATGAAGAATTTTTTCTCAGTTAAGATTTCTTCTTCCAAGTTATCTCTAGTTTTATATCACATTGATAAAAAACCTTCCTGTATAGTTTGTAGGTGAGAGTTTGTGGATTTATATCTCTAAGCTTGTGTATTGCTTGTGTATTGAAGTGATATCATTAAAAATTTTACAAAAGAAAAAAAAAAGAGCACCAGTGGAATGGGAAGCCCTTGGTCCTGCCAAGACTGAACCCCAGTGAACGTGATTGTTGTTGGGAGTGTTTTAATGGGGGGAATATGGGGTGGGGAAGCCCATATAGAAGGGGACGGGGAGGTGTTAGGAGGATGTTGGCCTGGAAACCGGGAAGGGGAATAACAATTGAAACGTAAATAAGAAATACTCAAGTTAATGAAGATTTTAAAAAAAAGGAATGCTCAACAGTAAATTGGGCAAGGAAAAAATACAGTAAGAAAGTAAAGACTTTTTGTAATGTAATGAAATGGAAGATACAACATACCCAAACTTGTTGGATCCAATGAAAGCAGTTCTAGGAGGAAAACTAATAGATCTCAGTGTTTCCACAAATAACTTCAGAGGAGCATATGCTAGCAGCTAGCAAATCCCCTAAAGTCTCTAAGAAAAAAGAAGGAAATACAACAAATGGTAATAGACATCAGGATATAATCAAACTCAGGACTGAAATCAACCATGTGGGAACAAAAAGAAGTATACAACAATCAACAAAACCAGGAGCTGGTTCTTTTAGAAAATAAACGAGAATGATAAACCCTAAGGTAAACTAATCAGAAATCATAGAAAGTGTTTCCAAATTAACAAAATCAAAAAGAAAAGGAAAGAAAAAAACAACAGAATCTGGAGAAATTAAAAAAAACATCAAATATGATTACAAAAACCTATGTCCAACAAAACTGGAAAAATCTGTATGAAATAGACAATTTTCTAGACAAATATGAGGTACAAAAGTTAAATCAGGATCAGATAATACATCTAAAGCACAGCATATCTCCTAAAGGGATAGAAGCAGTTATGAAAAGTCTGTCAACCAAAAAAGGTCCAGGAACAGATGGGTTTAACGCAGAATTCTATCAGACCTTCATAGAAGATCTCATACCAATACTGCCCAAATTATTCCACAAAATAGAAATGAAAGGAACATTACCCGTTTACTTTTATGAAGCCACAATTATGTTTATATTTAAACCACACAAAGATACAATAAAAAAGATAATTCAGACAAAATTCCCTTATGAATATCAATTCAAAAATACTCAATAAAATTCTTGCAAACTGTTTTTAACAACACAACAAAATGAATATCAACCATAGTCAGGCAGGCTTCATTGCAGAGATTCAGGGATGGTTCGATATACAGAAATCCATCAATATAATATAAGAAAATTCAAAGGAAACAAACACATGATCATCTCATTAGATGCTGAGAAAGCATTTGACAAAATTCAACACCTCTTCATGTTAAGTCTTGGATCAATCAGCAATTCAAAACAAATACCTAAACACACTAAAAGCAATATACAGCAAACCAATAGCGAATATCAGCCTAAACGAAGAGAAAATTGAAACAATTCCACTATAATCAGGGACTCGACATTGCTTCCTACTCTATAACTTTTTTTATTCAATATAGTACTCAAAGTCCTATCCCAATCAATCAGACAAAAAAGAGGTTAAATTTATACAAATTGGAAAAGATGTCAAAATATCACTATTTGCTGATGATATGGTAAGATAATTAACTGAATCCAAAAGTTCCAGAAAAGAACTATTAAGCCCAATAAATAACTTCAGCAAAGTGGCTGGATATAAAATTAAGACTAACAAATAAGTAGCCTTGCTTCACACAAAAGAGAAACAGACTGAGAAAGTAATTAGGGAAATGACACCCTTCACAATATTCACAAATAATATAGAATACTCGGTGTGATTCTAACCAAGCAAGTGAAAGATTTGTACGACAAGAACTTCAAGTATCTAAAGAAAACAAATGAAGATCTCCGAACATGGAAAGATCTTTATGCTCATGAATTGGCATGGTTATTAGTGTAAAAATGAACTTCTTGCCGAAAACAATCTACAGATTCAATGCCATCTCCATCAAATTTCCATCTAAATTCTTCTTATAATTAGAAAGAGCAACTTGTTAATTCATTTGGAATAACAAAAAGCCCAGGAGAGCACAAACTTTCCCCTCAGTAAGAGAATTTCTGGGGAAATCACCATCACTGACCTCAAGAGCTATACTAATTAAAACCTCTATGGTATTGGTACAGAGGGAGGCAAGTAGATTAACGAAGTAGAATTGAAGACCCCAAAATGTCTTAGTCACACATCGATAGTCACCTGATCTTTAGTTGACAAAGCAGCTAAAACCATCCAGTGGGGAAAAGATATTTTCAAAATTTTATGCTGGTTCACCAGGCAGTCACTATGTAGAAAAAAAAAGAAATCAAACTATTTTTGTCACTCAGTACAAATCTAAAATCCAAGTGGATCTTCCAAAATATTTTTGATTAAAGGATTGATTTAACCTAAAACTACTTATATTTCATTTGACAAGGAATTTCATGAACTCTTCACCAAATTAATATGGTCAATGAGGATAGCTTTCCACAAAATGCAGGGTACCCAAAATAAAATATTATTTATTCATAAGATAATTTTAATTTCAGTACTTTAAGATTTGAAAAGAAAAACCAATGTTTTTGTGATTTACTCTAATTCCAGATATATTTTTCTTTGAGAAACAAAGCCATGGATTTAGCATTTAAAAAGATATCTTGTGTGTTCCATCTATATAGAAATTCCCTTTATTTACTGGGACTGCATATTTTGTACCATTTCTTATATGAACTCTAAAGAGATAACAATTAGAAACCTGTTAATGTCTGAAGTGAAGATCTCTCCATTTCGTTGTATAGAGAGCAGCATACTTTCATTTCTAAATTTAGTTTATTTGGAATTTTATTCTCTGTATTTGGAACACATTAACATTTTTGTATTTTACACTGAGATCAGAAACCTCATTTCTTCTCCATAAATGCAAGCATATACACACACACACACACACACACACACACACACACACACACACATACACAAGTTTAAACATTAGAGGTTTAATGTGTACTGCCCAAATATTGTTGTGTGGCCTTTCACTTCAGAATGGTCAAAATACTGGGGGCCTCATTAGTCATTTTCTTTTTCAGAATTATTCCAAAACACTATAGTCATGCTATGGTCTTGTATTCATTATATGCAATGCTTTGTCATTTAACAGATTCTTAAAATGATATTTTCATTACATAAACACATGAGGAATCTAGGTCATCATTCTGGAAAAACCATGGTTATACATGTAAATAGATTGTCTCATATGTGTTAGACAGTTTGTATTCCTTGTAAGAAATATAAGTGTAGCTATATTTCCAACATATGTAGTGAAATACTAATGTGTTTATTTGTAGAAGAGAAGACATATTTCTTTATTTCTCTGCAATATTGGGCATACAAAACACTTAAGTTTTTAAATACAGTGACTGGTATATATGCCGCTCAGTAAAGGCCTCAGACATTCCTGACATAAAAATGGTATGAAACATTATTTAAAAGTTTTATGTACTAAAAAGTTTGACTTTGTACTTCCTTGAAGACAAGTATTGCCACATAATCAGATGTATTAATCCAGATGTTGAATATGTCCTTATTTTACAAAAGGATTGTAAACACCCAAATTTAGGTATGCTACATACAAAATGCTGCACTCAAGTTTCGAATTCTTTTATTTCCTTCAAAAATTCAACTGTATTATGTGAATGGTACTTGATACAAAATGAATTAAAGACTAAATTGAACCGGAGAATGAGAAGAAATATATGGACTAGATAACATGAATGAATTCTGTCATTTATTGTGATATTGGTATATGTGTTGGTGTATGTGTATTGTTGCAATTTCTCAAGCATAAATTAAATAGAATATTTTAAAATTTTATTCCAATTTATTAACTAACTGACAACAACATGACTTTACTAATCTTGAAATAACACTGTAATTTTTATGGTAAAGTAATATATAAGAAATTTATTGTAATAAATTTCTATCAAGCATTGGTAATAAAATTTTGCTTTAACACATAAAGTAGTATGTACATATGATTTTGTTTGTGTGTGTGTGTGTGACATAATTCTACTAAAAATGTACATTTTATGTCATAAATACTTTAATAGGAGGATCTGTTCCAAGACGCGAAGTGCTATGAGAAAAGGATAAATAAATGAATCTCTCCTGCTTTCATTTGCCTTCTCAAATAATTTGCTAAAACTATCATTTCAATTATTAACAAGAGTATGAATTACATATGCTGTATACATTTTTGCTTATCTGAATATGAAAGATTCTGAATGAGCTGAATGTTATAATACCAAACTTTTGAAAGAGAACTGAATACAGTTGACATCCATACTTGTGCTAAATACAAAGTATTATTATTCTATTTTTAGCAGTCAATATTTCAAATAAACCTCATGTCATACACATAGATATTTACATTATATTAAATATATAAGAAAGGAAGGATGATCATGCAAATGTGCTCATTCATGTTACCTGAACAGATTTTTGTGACCAAATTAAAAACTTTTATATGTAAATATACTGAAATTGTGATAAGACATACTGATCATTCACACCAACTACAAATTAGACTTAATACCTTGATCAGATCGATAGATTTACTCTTATATTAGTACCTTTCTATGAAGGATTTTGAAAAAGTAAGTGTAAAGGTCATACTGAGAAATGTAATTTTGTATCTAGGATGTATATGATTCACTCTGAGTCACATTCTGCTCATTCATAACTTTCCCACTATTATAAAATCAACTAATTATCCCTAATTAACTTTGACCATGCATAATGAAAATTTAAATGTGTTCTACAGTGTTACAGTTTGATACTGACACAGTCCTTGCATCTATAAACATAAGGTAAATTATTGACTAGGCCTGAATTAGTGGTCAGAATTGAATACTAATATCTCTAACATATATATCAAATACAGGTTTGTTAAATTTTAAGTATTGTAATTATAGGTATACATCAAACATTTTATCATTAAGTGGAAAATGCATGCTCCTCTCAACCCAAGTCATGATAAGAAAAGAAAAGATAAGATAATACTGTCTCTATTTAAGAAAATTCTGCTTCTGGGTTTTTTCACCTAGAAAGCCAAGCTATTTTTAATTGAGGTACACTCACAGGTTCTTATGTTGAACAAAACCTCTCAATAAACAATATACCACAAGACAGCCAGATGTTAATTCATTAACTTAGGAAATATTGGACAAAGCCATGTCTCTTACCTAAAAAGAAAACTGAACTGGGTTGGAGTTTGTACAATATTAACAGTAACTAAGACACAATTCTTCTGAAAATGACACTATCATACATGGGAAAAATAAAATCCTTTTGTTTGCTGGAATGAAATACACATGCATCAGAAATAAAAGTATTGACGCTAGGTTAAGAACAATGTCATATTCACATAATATACAACAGCAATATATTCTTTGGAAACTGCTAAAATATTTTCAGCAATAGACTTGCCATCGATTCTAGGTTGACCCACTATGCAATCAGTCTTCCGTAGTGATACTGACAAAATGTATCATGAATTCTTGGGACCAGAAGATAAATGAAATTGGACAGATGCCAGAGTGCATTAAAAAAAAACCTCCTTCTCACTCCCCCTACCTGAAAGCCTTAAAAGCTGTAACGTTCATCCCAATAAACAAGACCTTGACAATAGAAAAAAAAAAAAAACCTCCTTCTTCAACCATGAATGAGTCAAACAATATTTCATGAATCTGCTGAGAGCAGGTACCCAGTGTAAAACTCAACCTCTTGAAGAAACCTTGGAGAAATTCAGTTTGCCAGTATATATTTAAGTTTTACTATATGATTGATACACATATATATATACATGATTGATACAAATATATATACACACACACACACACACACACACACACACACACAAATATATTTATATCCACCAAACATCCATTCACCAAACAAGACTCTGTGTACTTGGTCCACAGAGAACAGACATTGTCATCAAGTTCTCATTCTGAGTTTTAGTAGCAGCTCTAAACCAGGTTCTGAGCCTTGTATCAGGGTTGGTTGGGAGCATCACCATATACATATTCTGACATAGAAGGCTGTAGTACATATTTATATTAGCATAATAAAATACAGAAAGATATCCTGCATCTTCCCATCTTCCGCATCTTGTTTTTTGCCCCAAATTTTTTCACTACTTTTGCTAGGCAACTATTAGTATCTCATTGTCTCTAACACTCTACTCTATGACAACTCCCTTTGGCACACCTGACCCAAGGACACATGCCTCCTCAGTATATGCTTATTCAATTTCTCAAAAACATACTTATATGTTCGTGAGTTGTCATTTTTTTACTTCTCACAAAACAGTGGTACCTACTATAACTACCATAAAGCACACATACAGGATATGGAATCAAAAGGCCATTCTGGTATATTGATGGACACAGTCTGTCCACAGATTCCAGTTATTACATCTGCACAATAGAGAAAAACCCCACCCTTGTGCTATTGCACTACACACTTTTAAAACAGCACTATTTATTGTATTTTTATGAAAAATGAATTCCAGTTGCAGGGTGTAAATCAGTGGAGGAAGTAGGTAAAACTAATTCTTACAGAACACACAGACACACAAAAACAAACACATAAATATACTCTCTCTCTCTCCCTCCCTCTCTCTCTCTCTCTCTCTCTCTCTCTCTCACACACACACACACACACACAAACTCCCTGAGAGAGAGAGAGAGAGAGAGAGAGTGAAAGAGCGTACCCCTAAACGGGGAGCCGTTTCTCTCGCTCCAATCGCGGGGTGGGGTGCCCCCAGGAATCAGGAGTAGCCATTCTTGATGTAACAGCAGGAGGTAGGTTTATTAACGAGATCCCTATTAGAGGGATCCCGGGTCGACATGTATCTCACACAGGAGACAGAGGAATCGACCCCGAGCTTCCAAACTCGGGAGTTTATATAGGGGAGGTTAGGGGCATTCGCGTGGTTACACATGATTGGTCAATTCAAATGGTGCACAGTTACTTTCGACGCAAAATTACAACAGCAAGGAGTACGTGCTCTCTAGCAGCTCAGCAGCACAGGTAGGGTGGCTCATCTCACTCATGGGGGTGAAGGAAGGGGAGGGGGTGGCTACAGATGGTCAATGTCCTACAGATGGTATATGTCCTGGTTTGGCAAGTCCTATCTCTGGCTCTCCCTCAGGCACATCCAGACTCTGACAATGAGTAACCTTTTTAAAACTCTAGTTCTACAAGAGAGAGAGAGAAACAGAGACAGACAGAGAGACAGAGGACAGAGAGAGACAGGGACAGAGGTAGGGAGAAGAAACACACTCAAGTATTTCCACACATTATGGCCATACAACACATAAATGACACATGATCACAAACATGCATGCTCACTTAGATTCTCCATACTTCATGTTAGCATACTATGGGTGAAAGCTAGACTTCAACAACAGAAAGAGAAATCGATAGAACATCAACATCAATGAGCACTGGGTCAAAGAAGAAATTTAAATAAATAAATAAATAAATAAATAAATAAATAAATCCTTCCTTGGATTCAATGAAAATGAAGTCACCACATTCCCAAACACATGGAACACAATGAAGCTACATCATGAAGAAACTGGAAAGATCTCATACTAACAAATAAACAACACACTTGTAAGATATAGAACAAAAGGAAGCAAACAGGCCCCAGGGTAATAAATGACAGGAAGAAGTCAAACTCTATGCTGAAATCAATAAACTAAGAATCAGAAAAGAGCAATTCAAATAAAAAAAACCAAAACCTACACCTGGTTCTTTGAGAAAACTCAACAAGATACAGGAACGCTTATCCAACTAACTAAAAGGAGGAGAGACAATATCCAATTTAATAAAATAAGAAATGGAAATGAGGCATAAATGCAGACTCTAAGAAAATGAAAAAAATTCTTTAGGTTTCACTTCATAAGCCTGTACTCCACAAAGTCAGAAAATCCAATGAACAATTTTCTTGATACATTCTATTTCCTAATTAAATTAATATCCTGTTGGGGGTCTGCTTCTGTCCCAGTGCCTGTCATGGCCTCTTGGAGGGATGGGAACAGAGGGAGTTTGACTGTGTTTATCCCACACTAAGAAGATAATTTCGAGGACTAAGAACCTTCATAGTAATAAAGTTGACCAACTCTAATACTAGCAATTTAAAGAGAGCTATGAGGGAAAAAAGGCAAACAAATCGAAGAAGATAAGGTGAGCCCAAGAGAAAAAGTGTGAGTCTCATTCAGAAATTATTAGATGTTTATTGAGAAAGGGAACTGGAGAAAGGGAACTGGTTAGTAAAACGAACTTGAAAGAGTGCTCTTTTCACATTTGCGGTAGCCCACTGCCCTCCAAGAGGGAGCAGGAAAATGACACCTTAAGGCCGGAAAGTCGAGGCACCTTCTGCCAGAAAGGGGCCAGCAGGGGCGTGAAGCAAGCAATGAAATTCTAATGCTCCTTTTGAAATTGAACACTCTGCATTTCACGCCCTAAAGGAAACAGGAAGGAGCAGGAATATGACACCTTAAGACACTACCTGCAGATGAAGATCCTGACTACATCCTACTGGGAAAACAAACCATCCCAGGAGGTGATGTTTCAGAACAGTGACTACAGTGGGATGATGAGGAGTAAATTGGGGTTGCAGACGCAGAGCAATTATGTCATAAAGACGCGCGGGAAAGGGCGGGCAGGGCTTGTTCTGAATCCCAGAATCTACCCTGGGCTTCCCTAGTTAAGGAGTCGCTCTAAACTGCGTAGTTGGGTGAACTGTCAACCACAGGCACTGCTTAGGCCAGCCCCCACCACCTCGCCATTGGCTCAGTCTCATTGAGTGACAACCTCATATGACGCCTTTGTCTAGGGATTGGCTGGAAATACTTTCACCATGGAAGTACTGTGGCCACACAGAAGTGGACCAGTTTGTGCCCTGGAATGGAGGACTGGACTTCACTCGCCTGAGGGGTGGGACTAAGTGATGGAAGTATTAGGAAGACAGCTGTCAATCACAACTCCTAGTTAGGCATTCAGTCACTAAGCTATCAATCACAAGTCATGGATGTACTAAGCTTGAACACATGATCGCATGTACGAAAAACACACTACACGTATGTATTTCTTTCTGAGCCACTACCGTGAAACAAGTACACCTTGCTACGTCCTGTGGGTTTCTGAATATTTACCACCTGGTAGCAGTGACCACAGTGCACAAGCGAGGGTGGGGCTTATTGTGTGAAGACAAGGGCTTCCAATGGCCCCAGCCAGGGCACTGGTGTTATCACTGCTGCTGACAGCACAAGAGGTGATGGAGCTGAGGGGGGATAAGTTGATATCCCCACTGTAGTATAGCAATCTCACTTCAGTAGTCTCTGAGAAGTACAATATAGCTAAAACACACAAGAACGGCTTCAAAATAGGTATCATGGAAATCTTAGAAATCTTTAAAGAGAATATGATTAAATCCATTAATTAAATCTGTGAATACACAAACAGTAGAGTAAAATAAAAAAAACAGTTAAAGAGTGAAAGTAGAAATAAAATCAATGAAATATTCAAACTAGAAGAAATCTGGAAGTGAAAAATTTAAAAAGTCATACAGAAAACTCAGAGGTATGCCTCACCAAGAGCATAAAAGAGATGGAAGAGAAAATCTCGAACATGAAAGTTAAGAAAGAAAAAATCAATACCACAGTAGAAGAAAGTGTTTTGGTTTTAAGGTTGTTTTGGATTTGGTTGTGTTTTTGATTTTTTGTTTCGTTTTGGTTTATTTTGCTTTGTTTGAGGCACAAAACATCTAGGAAGTCTGGGCTATTATGAAAAGACCAAGTCTATAAATATTATTTATTAAAGAAAGAAAATGAACCATGTCAAATGCACAGCAAATATATTTAATAAAAACAAAGATAAGTTCCTTAACCTAAGGTAGGAGATGCCTATTAAGGTAAAAGAAGCAAAGGGAACAAAAAATTAGATGAGAACATAAAACCAAGTCGTCTCTGAGTTTAATAATCTAAACTAGATGTACAGGACAAAGAAAAAATATTAAAAGCTTCAAGAAATAATAAGCCAACAAAATGTACAGTCCAACCTATGAGGATAATACCAGACTTTTGAATAGAGATGTTAAAAGTCAGAAGTGTGTATAGAGATGTTATACAATCTCTAAGACACTACAGATGACAGACCAAATTACAATGTTCAATATAACTGTCAAATCAAAGAGATGGATAAATATAGGCACTTCATGATAAAACAAAGTTCTACCAAAATTTATAAACACAGCCATACTTAAGGAAATGGATGTAAAACTTCATGCAGGAAGTTTGAAACACACCAAACTTAAGTTTTGTATGTTATATCCTAGGTGTTCTGTGTTTTGGAGAAAATATCCACTTATTAGTGAGTACATAAATCACATGTCCTTTTGGGTGTGTGTTAACTCACTTAAGATGGCATTTCCTATTCCCTCCCATGTTCCTGAAAATACCCATGATTTCCTTACTCTTAATAGCTGTATAATATTACATTGTGTAATTATTCATACTTTCTGTATCCAATCTTCCTTTGAGGAACAACTGGGTTATTTCCAGCTTTTTCTATTACCAGTAAGGCTGCTATTTACATAGTGGAGCATATATCCATGGGGAATGGTGAGGGACATTTTGGTTATATGCCCCAAAGCAGATATAGCTGTGTCCTCAATTAGAACTAGTTCAAATTTTCTGAGGAATGGTTAGATTGGTTCACAGAGTCCTTGAACTATCTTGCACTCCCACCACAAGTGGTGGGGTGCTCTTCGATCTGCACATCCACACCAGCATGTGGAATCATCTGTATTTTTTATCTTAGTCATTTTAATTTGTGTAATTTGGAAATTCAGGGTTATTTTGCTTGCATTGCCTTTTCAACTAAAGAGTGTGAAGCTTTCTTTAAGTATAAATTTGGCCCTATTCAGAACCACATGAAATATGTCATCCACCTTGATCAAGTAGGCTTAATACCAGGGATGTGGGAATGGCTCAATATATGAAAATCAATCAACATAATTCACCAGATTAACAAACTGAAAGAAAATAATCACATGATCATCTCATAGTATACTGAAAAGATCTTTGCCAAAATCCACTACAACTTCATGGTAAAAGTCTTAGAGAGAACAGGAATACAAGGCATATACAAAACATAATCAAAGTAGTATATGGGAAGCCAATAGCCAACATGAAACTAAATGTAGAGAAAGTGAAAACAGTTCCACTAAATAAGGGACTAGACAAGGCTCCCATTGTCTACATATTGTCTACACACTTTTTCCCTATTTATTTAATAAAGTATTTGAAGTTCCAGTCAGAGCAATAAGACAAAAAAAGAAGTGTACAAGAATAGAAATTGGAGAAGAAGAAATCAATCTATCACTATTTGCTGATGATATGATAGCAAACATAAGAAAGCTGATAAACAGCTCTAGAAAAGTAGGTGAATACAAAGTTAGCTCAAAGTTATAAGTAGCCCTAAGGGTTCAAGAAAGAAATTAGGAAGAGTACACTCTTTACAATAACCAAGAACAACAAACAATGTATTTGTGTAAATCTAACCAGGCAAATGAAATAACTGTATGAGAAGAACTGCAATTCTCTGAAGAAAAACTGAGGACCATACCAGCAAAATGGAAAGATCACCCATGCTCATGAGCATTATTATTAACAAATTGAATATGAGCTTCTGACCAAAAGCAATTTACAAATTCAATTCACCCCTCAAAGTTCCAACAGAATTCTCAACAGACATTGAAAACCCAATTCTAAGATTCAGATAAACAAAAACCCAGGATATTATTACAATCCTGAACAATAAAAGAACTCCTGAACCTATCACCATCCCTGACCTCAAGCAATATTAGAGAGCAATAATTTTAAAACCTGCATGGACTTCTTAATTAAACATATTGATGGAGTAATTTGGTTTAATTTGAAGACCCTTAAATAACCCCACAAACCAATGAAAACTTGATTTTTGATAAAAAAAATTAAAGCTAAACAAGAAAAAATAGCATCTTCAACAAGTGGTGCTGGTCTAACTGGATGTCTGTTTGGAGAAGAATGGACATAGATCCATAGTTACCATCCTGCACATGACTCAAGCTCACATGGAGCAAAGCCATGAACATGAAAAGAGATACATTAAATCTCATAAAAGCAAAAGGAACAAATAGGTTCAACATATTGGTACAGGAAACAACTTCCAAAAGAGAACATCAGTGGCTCAGGAACTACATTTATTAATTAAACTAATTAATAAATTTGACTTCATGAAACTGCAAAGTTTCTCTAAAGTGAAGGATGCTCTCAATAGGAAAAAGAAAATAGCACCTTACTGATCAGGAAAGAATTTCCACCAACTATCTATCTGACCTAGGGCTAATATCCAAAATTTACAAAGAATTCAAGAAGGTAAATTCTATAAAACCAAATTGTACCGTTGAAAAATGGAATATAGAGCTAAACAGATAATTCACAAGAGAAAATTTTCAAATAGTCAGGAAAAACTTAAAGAAGTGTTCAATGACCTTTGCTGTCAGGGAAATGCAAATCAAAGGAACTCTGACAATCTTCAGAGTGGCTAAGGCCAAAATTTCAAATTCTAACTCATGTTGGAGAGGAGGTAGAGAAAGGGGAACATTCCTCCATTATGGGCAGTTCAGGACATCTTTAGAATGAAACTGAAACCTGGCATAAAGGAAGTGTGGAAGAGTCAATAGGGGTGACCTTAACTGCAGCTCAGAACATTGAGTATGGAACCTGAAGAAGTCACCCCTTATAACTAGGCAGGAAACCTTAGTGAAGCTAGCATCACGCCAATACATTCCCAAAACTTTTGACCCAAAATTTCTCCTATGAGAAATGCATGGACAAGGGATAGAGCAGATATCAAGACCAATGCACCAACTAGAGACCTGTCCCCTGGGTAACCACCAATATCATGAACTCTTATGGAAAAGATGGGGGAAGGACTAAGAAACACGAAAGGGAATAAAACTTCCAAAGTAAGATCAGCACAATCATCTAAATTGGACAAGTGAGGCTTTCAGATACTGAACTACAAATCAATTAGGACTGATGGGCTTAACCTGGGGCTATGGACACAAGCAGCAGAGTGCAGCTCAGATATCAGTACATACTCCATGGTATTTACTGCCATTTGTATCAGTGATATTATCCAAAACCCATAGGGCAGAACAAATTCGTGCATGTAAATCACTTCTATAAAGGAAGGATCATTGACATCAACAGAATATCTGGTGTCAAAAAGAATCTTTTACTTAATATGGTCTACATTGAAGGCTATATGCATGGATCAGGTAATTCATCATAGATTCTTCTAGCAGGTAGAATCTCAATAATATCTACGGACACCATCCATATGTAACAGCAGGCCATTTTAATATCATAAGATAATAATATATACAGATATGTATATGATAAATAATATGATATATATGATATATATGGATATATATAGATTCCAGTTGCAAGTATAATTGCCCACATCTCTCAGTTGGCACTCAGAACACCTAGCATGAAGTTGGCAGTGATATTGTCCATGAACTTCAAGATAGACTCTGCTAGAAAGAGAACTTAGACATATTGCCAAACTCATGAGAGTGAACACTAAGTAGGGACATCAATATAGGTTACTGCAGGCAGCAGGATTAAATGACATAGAATATTTTCTTTGCAATTAAAACCAATGATATAATAAATATGGTCCAAAGTGGGAGCAGGGATCCATAATATCCTAGTGGCCAGTTGAAGCCATGACCAGGGCGAAACCAACCTGTTGGCTTCCAGGAGGCATCGGTGACATGCACACAGTTTCAGAGGGTATAACATACGTGTCCAGAAATGTCTTCTCAAGTGGCAGGATAAAACTTTGAAACCACATTCATTTCAGCTGGCAGTACACATATGTATCATGGTGTGAAATGGTAGAAGTGTATATCACTGACATTAGTCTAAATTTGGGTGGCAATTGGAGTTATTCATATTAATGTTGTATCAATTGGCATCAGAGAACACTGCCATCTAGACTGCTCTTACCATCAAAGACATGGCCATATAAAGGTATTTTTCCACAATATATCAGTGACCTCAATATAACACATCTCAAAGCAGTTCATAACATGACGTCAAGTTGTAGTACTTACCGTGAACTTCATAGTAGACCCTGGTGGCAACAGAACTCTTTGATATTAACAATCAGAAACAATGTGGACTATGTATAAACATAGGTACTCATGGCACCATGGGTAATAGAAATGAACATAATTTCTGTGGGCAGTTGGCAGATATTAGTATAACTTCCAGTGGCAGCAGGCTATTCTGGCAACAAGGTTGCCTGTAGCCGTATGGACCTAGGGTTATACTGTCATATATATTGCAAGGTATATCAGGGACATCAGTAAATACCCCAAGGGAGAGAGTTTATAGACACTTCTTGAGTCACAGGAGCATTTGTTAAGAAACAATACCACCGGGAAGCCCCACACCCGCGGATCCCAGCCCGCAGCAGGTCTCTGCTCCCAAAGCCCGTGGGAGAGAGACCTCACCACCTGATCAGGTGGGCACTCCTGAGGCTGCAGAGCGGAGGAGACCACCAACACTGCCCACCCCTGCCCACATCCCTGGCCCAAGAGGCAACTGTATAAGGCCTCTGGGTTCCCGTAGGGGAGGGCCCAGGAGCGGCAGGACCCCTGCGCCTGAGACACCGCTGGAACCTGAAGGAAACAGACCGGATAAACAGTTCTCTGCACCCAAATCCCATGGGAGGGAGAGCTAAACCTTCAGAGAGGCAGACAAGCCTGGGAAACCAGAAGAGACTGCACTCTGCACACATCCAGACGCCAGAGGAAAACACCAAACGCCATCTGGAACCCTGGTGCACGGAGGCTCCCTGAAAGAGTGGCGCAGATCTTCCCGGTTGCTGCCGCCGCGGAGAGGACTTAGGCAGTACCCCACGAGCAAACTTGAGCCTTGGAACCGCGGGTAGGACCAACTTTTCCCCTGCAAGAAACCTGCCTGGTGAACTCAAGACACGGGCCCACAGGAACAGCTGAAGGCCTGTAGAGAGGAAAAACTACACGCCTGAAAGCAGAACACTCTGTCCCCATAACTGGCTGAAAGAAAACAGGAAAACAGGTCTACAGCACTCCTGACCCACAGGCTTATAGGACAGTCTAGCCACTGTCAGAAATAGCAGAACAAAGTAACACTAGAGATAATCTGATGGCGAGAGGCAAGCGCAGGAACACAAGCAACAGAAACCAATACTACATGGCATCATCGGAGCCCAATTCTCCCACCAAAGCAAACACGGAATATCCAAACACACCAGAAAAGCAAGATCTAGTTTCAAAATCATATTTGATCATGATGCTGGAGGACTTCAAGAAAGACATAAAGAACTCCCTTAGAGAACAAGTAGAAGCCTACAGAGAGGAATTGCAAAAATCCCTGAAAGAATTCCAGGAAAACACAATCAAACAGTTGAAGGAATTAAAAATGGAAATAGAAGCAATCAAGAAAGAACACATGGAAACAACCCTGGACATAGAAAATCAAAAGAAAAGACAAGGAGCTGTAGATACAAGCTTCACCAACAGAATACAAGAGATGGAAGAGAGAATCTCGGGAGCAGAAGATTCCATAGAAATCATTGACTCAATTGTCAAAGATAATGTAAAGCAGAAAAAGCTACTGGTCCAAAACATACAGGAAATCCAGGACTCAATGAGAAGATCAAACCTAAGGATAATAGGTATAGAAGAGAGTGAAGACTCCCAGCTCAAAGGACCAGTAAATATCTTCAACAAAATCATAGAAGAAAACTTCCCTAACCTAAAAAAAGAGATACCCATAGGCATACAAGAAGCCTACAGAACTCCAAATAGATTGGACCAGAAAAGAAACACCTCCCATCACATAATTGTCAAAACACCAAATGCACAAAATAAAGAAAGAATATTAAAAGCAGTAAGGAAAAAAGGTCAAGTAACATATAAAGGCAGACCTATCAGAATCACACCAGACTTTTCGCCAGAAACTATGAAGGCCAGAAGATCCTGTACAGATGTCATACAGACCCTAAGAGAACACAAATGCCAGCCCAGGTTACTGTATCCTGCAAAACTCTCAATTAACATAGATGGAGAAACCAAGATATTCCATGACAAAACCAAATTTACACAATATCTTTCTACAAACCCAGCACTACAAAGGATAATAAAGGGTAAAGCCCAACATAAGGAGGCAAGCTATACCCTAGAAGAAGCAAGAAACTAATCGTCTTGGCAACAAAACAAAGAGAATGAAAGCACACAAACATAACCTCACATCCAAATATGAATATAACGGGAAGCAATAATCACTATTCCTTAATATCTCTCAATATCAATGGCCTCAACTCCCCAATAAAAAGACATAGATTAACAAACTGGATACGAAACGAGGACCCTGCATTCTGCTGCCTACAGGAAACACACCTCAGAGACAAAGACAGACACTACCTCAGAGTGAAAGGCTGGAAAACAACTTTCCAAGCAAATGGTCAGAAGAAGCAAGCTGGAGTAGCCATTCTAATATCAAATAAAATCAATTTCCAACTAAACGTCATCAAAAAAGATAAGGAAGGACACTTCATTTTCATCAAAGGAAAAATCCACCAAGGTGAACTCTCAATCCTCACCTTCGGTTGGTTTATATACAAGTGTGCAATTTCTAGGCTTGAAAGTAAAATGATGCTATCTGGTGCTGGATAGAGGAGCCTTATTTTTTATTATGGCAGCTTGCTATTTTTGTAACATGGTGACTTGGTTGAATACAATAAAGTACAGTAGTAACTGATCTCCCCTTCTTCCTGGATGAGTGAGGAGATGATTAAATGTTGATGTCAGCATCCTTGAGCATATTCAGATGAGCTTCTGCTTCTGTTGAAAAGGATGCTGTGTTTGATTGTGGTCCGAAGCTTTGAAGCACTACTTGGCATCTCCTTCCTTGGAGGTCTCACTGTTTAAACATAACAGATTTGATAGCTTGTTGGTAAGGTGAGGTCCAGCTTGTCTCCAACAGGTCATCTTCATGTGAATCCGGTGGTTATATGGTTTTGTTCTAGGGATATTTCATTTTTTTAATAACGGTTTTAGCTGACATCCATGGAGAGAATGAATCCTTAGAACTGTGCCACTAGTGAAAGGAAATCCTGTCTAGAGTATGTTTCTTTACAAAGCTGTGTCACACCATCCTTTTGGCCCTCTGCTGGAAAAGTAGAATGAAGTCTCAAATAATGCCTTTTAAATTGTATCCTCTAGTATTATAGATGTAGGACAGTACTGTATCATACCTCTGTGGATGTAAAATAGCTTGTACCTGCTTTATGATACGTAGTAGTGACCGTGCTTTATCAGAGCTGTTTTTAATGATGTTGCTCAGAATGTTTTCTTTCCAGATGATGATTGAGAAGCTAATTTAAAAAAAAAATGGTGCCAGGTACCACAAGAGTAACAGAACTGTGCTGTTTTCTCAGGTTTTGTTTTTTTACTTTTTTTTTTAATGGAGTGTGCTGGATGTCTCTACAGTTTTGTTCAGATGACTGCAGAACCTGGAAAAGCTGTTGCCGCTGTTGATGCATAACACACTGCTATTATTGGTCTTTTTATATAAATATAAATATATATATACAGATATATAATTTGAATTTTTTGAAACTTTAGCTGTGCTGTCAACTTTGGAAAAAAGTATCCCCGTTTACTGTGTTGAGTTGGCACTGTACAGAAATTAACAGCCATATTGGTCTAGAAATGTTGAACTTAAGTTTTTTCCATTTGTACAGGGGTAACACACTGTATTAAATATGTAAGGTCTTATCTACGTGGGTTTGATTACAAAAACTAATAAAGTATTCTCTAAATTTAAAAAAAAAAGAAACAATACCACCTCTGGTATTTGGATTTATAACATTGCATCCTGGGATCAATAACATCTTGATCAGTTCTGGTTGCAGAGAGGACCTTATACATAATGTAGTCAACAGCAGGAGCTTCATGCATGCATTCAGGCATTTACACACTCCTGTGTTTGTAGGATTTTAACGGGAACAACAAATCCCAATATGGTTACTGATGTCAATAGACAGCACTGACATCAACACTTACTTAGGTCGCAGGTCAGGTCACAGTCAAGAAACTCATCTCTAGTTGGATCATAGTATACTTAATCAACATAACTTTGGCAGCCATTTTGAAAATGAACTTCAATGCAGATCCTTCTAGCACCAGGAATAGTAGACATCGAAAAGTTCTTCAGATACAGCAATATATATGAATATCAATATATTTATGGAAGCAACTTGGATGGGTGACATCACTATATTTCTACTGACAGATGGGATTACTGATATCATCATCCTGGTCCAAAGTGAAAGTACACCTCTTTAATATGATGTTTGCTATTGGCAGCAGGGACTTTAGATATATTATGGTATCTGCTGACCATTGTATCACTGACATAAGTGTAGACTCATAGGACAGATGTAATTATGGACATAAATCTCTTATCTAGAGGCAGGCATGATCAATTTCATCAAATCTCTTCTTTGAGTAGCAAGGACACATAGGAAGGTGAAAAAAAAAGAAAATGCATTTATTTATCAGAGGCAAAAGCACAATTTCTGTGGCAGGCACATCTCAGAAATCAATCTTCTACCCAGTGCCAGCACAGAACACTCACCACAATACAAACATGCATATCAAAACAGACCTTGGAATTCAGCCTGTTCTCCTTCATCAACACAGATCATTGCCATCAACAGTCTTCCTAGGAAATAGAAATGGTGGATAACATCATTTTTCCTTGGTTCATCACAAAGCATAAAAAAATAACATAGGTTAATATTTGTAGGTTCTATTAGAGGTTAGAAAATAGTTTCCAATTGCAGCACATACTATGTACCACATTATGGTCTTAGATAGCAGTTTTGACTATGGAGTTTCACAATTGAAACTCTGGCTAAAGTTATCATAAACATCATGAAGCACTTCAGAGACAACACTTACTATGGATTCAATTAAGTAATAAATGTACCATGGATAAGTAAAAAAATCAATATATTTCTGTTAGCAAATAGGAAAATTGATATGACATTCTGGTCCAAAGTGTCAGGAGTGATCACTAAAATCATGGTTGCCTACGGCATCAGGAATCTTGGATAGTTGATTTTGTCCATTGCCAGAAGGTATCAGGAATGAAATGATACTTTAACTATGCCAATTATATATCAATGACATCACCATATATTAAAAGGGTAAAAAATATGGCCATAAACTTCTCCAGTGGCAGAATTGATGATTCATAACAGCATAGTTCTAGGAACAGCGATAACCTTGTACATTACATGGGAGAACCATGAAATAAAGTCACATCTCTAGAGTCAGGACAGATTCTTGACTTCAAAATTACTATAGCTAAGAATATACTTCCCAAAAGTACATTCTCACAGGTGGCAGAAGTATGCTTCACTGACATCAGTATAGATTTCAATGAGAGTTGTAATCACTTATATTAATATGGCCCAAAGAAAAAGAAAGAATCAATGCCAGCATTATTGTTTGTGCCATCAAAGTGTATAAAATATAATTCTGTCTCTTCTTATGATATATATTTCAGTGAAACCATTGTCCAGAGCAGAAGAATGCATAAATCTGCAACATCATTAAAATTTCACATGGCAGGTAGGATCTCAGATATCAATATGATCTCCATTGACAACTCAGAATAAATACCTCACTATGTGGTCCAGTGTCACTATGGCTCTTAATATTAAGCAAAACTTCAAGCAGCTGCAGAAATCATAGCCATAATCAGGCTCTCTATCCAAAATAAAAACAATGGATCACATCATGATTGCTAATTTATACACACAGCATTGATATAAACATAGGTTCGGGTTTCAGTTAGAATAACAGGCATCAAATCTGTATTTTTCTGTGATTGAGTTACCTCACTCAGGACGATATTTTCTAGTTCAATCCATTTGCCTATGAATTTTTTTAAGTTATTGTTTTTGATAGGTGAGTAGTACACCATTGTTTAGAGGTACAACATTTTTTGAATCTATTCCTCTTTTGAATAGTCTCTCAGTTCTTTCCAGCTACTGACTATTATTAAAAAGCTGCTATCAACATAGTGGAGCATGTGTCTTTGTTGTATGTTGGAGCATCGTTTGGGTATATGCCAGGAGAGGTATAGGTGGGTCCTCAGGTAGTGGAATGTCCAATTTTCGAAGGAACCTCCTGACTGATTTGAAGAATGGTTGTAATAGTTTGCAATCCCATGAACTGTGGAGGAGTGTTCCTCTTTCTCCACATCCTCACCAGCATCTGCTGTCACCTGAGATTTTTATCTTAGCCATTCTGACTGGTGTGAGGTGGAATCGCAGAGTTGTTTTGATTTCTGTATTCCTAGTGACTAAGGATGTTGACGATTTCTTTAGATACTTTTTGATCATTTGACAATTGTCTGCTGAGAATGCTTTATTTAGGTCTGAACCTCATTTTTTAATAGGGTTACTTGGCTCTCTGGAGTCTAACTTCTTGAGTTCTTTGTATATTTTGGATATTAGCCCTCTATCAGATATAGGATTGGTAAAGATCTTTCCCCAATTTGTTCGTTGCCATTTAGTCCTAATGACAATGTCTTTTGCCTTAGAGAAGCTTTAATGTAGTTTAATGAGGTTCATTTGTTGATTCTTGATCTTAGAGATTAAGTCATTGGTGTTTTGTCTAGGAAATTTTCCCCAATGCCCATGTGTTCAAGACACTTCCCCACATTTCCTTCTATTAATTTGAGTGTATCTAGTTGGATGTGGAGGTGCTTGATCCACTTGGAGTTAAGTTTGTACAAGATGATAAGAATAAATCAATTTGCATTCTTCCACATGCTGACCTGCAGTTGAATGAGGACCATTTGTTGAAAATGCTATCTTTCTTCCATTGGATGATTTCAACTCCTTTGTCAAAGATCAAGTGGCTATAGATGTGTGGGTTCGTTTCTCGGTCTTCAATTCTGTTCTACTGATCTACCTGCCTGTCTCTGTACCAATACCATACAGTTTTTATCACTATTTCTCTGTAATACTGCTTGAAGTGAGGGATGGTGATTCTTCCAGAAGTTCTTTTGCTGGTGAGTATAGTTTTTGCTATCATGGGTTTTTTTGTTAATCCAAATGAATTTGCAAATTGTTCTTTCTATCTCTATAAAGAATTGAGTAGGAATTTTGATGGAGATGGCATTGAATCTGTAGATTGCTTTTAGCAAAATGGTCATCTTTACTATATTAATCCTGCCAAACCATGAGCATGGCAGATCTGTCCATCTTTTGAGATCTACTTCCATTTCTTTCTTCAGAGACTTGAAGTTCTTGTCATACAGTTCTTTCACTTGCTTGGATAAAGTCACACTAAGATATTATATATTATTTTGGGACAATTGTGAAGGAAGTAAATTCTATAATATCCTTCTCAGTCTGTTTATCCTTTGAGTGGAAGAAGGCTACTGATTTATTTGAGTTAATTTTATACCCGGACGCTTTGCTGAAGTTGTTTTTCAGGTTAAGTAGTTCTCTGGTAGAACTTTTGGGGTCACTTAAGTACACCATCATATCATTTGCAAATAGTGATATTTTGATTTTTTCCCTTCCAATTTGTATCCCTTTGATCTCCTTTCACTGTCTTTTTGCTCTGGCTAGCACTTCAAGTACAATATTCAATAAGTAGGGAAAGAGTGGGCAGCCTTGTCTAGTCCCTGATTTTAATGCTGCTGCTTCAAATTTCTCTCCATTTAGTTTGATGTTAGCTACTGGTTTGCTGCATATTGCTTTTACTATGTTTAGACATGGGGAATATCAAACAATTTTCCTGTTTCAGGTAAGCTTCGAGAAATGAATCTGACCTCCAGGACCAGCTATGAATTTTACCTCAAACAAACCAACAGCATCAGTTTGGACCTTGAGATTCAATGGATTGTCAAGAAGCAACACAGATTATCAGTAGTTGGAATAGTAAATGCCAACATGGTTGCTAGTCACAACATTCAGCACTGGTTTCAACATACCTTCATGATATTGTATGGTCATAAGCATCAAAATGCAATGTATGTTTCATATCAGGGCCTACATATACGCATTGGTGACACGAATAGAACTTCCTGTGGTGGGAAGGATCTCAGAATTTGATATCAAATCCAGCATGAGCTAACCACCCTTATCTCAATATGACATTAGATCCTATTGTTCCCAAGGTCCTTGGAAATCAGCAGTTTCTTTAGAAGCAACACAAATCACTCATAGTCATCATTAAGATTTCCATGCATAATAGGAACAATGGACTCCATTAAGCTTGCTGATCACAGCAGATAGCAATGATATCAGCAGAACTTTTTTGTTCTAGAGCTTTTAGGTGTGCTGTCAAGCTGGTGACATATGCTCTCTCCTGTTTCTTTTTGCAGGCACACAAAACTGAGTTTTTCCTCTTAGTACTGCTTTCATTGTGTCCCATAAGTTTGGGAATGTTGAATCTTCATTTTCACTAAATTCTAAGAAATCTTTTTTCTTTCTTTGTATCTTCCTTGACCAAGTCGTCATTGAGTAAAGCATTGTTCAACTTCCATGTATACGTGGGTTTTCTATAATTATTGTTGATATTGAAAACCAGTCTTAGTGTTTACTGATCTGATAGGAAGAATGGGATAATTTCTATCTTCCTGTATCTGTTGAGTCCTGTTTTGTTATCAGTTATATGGTCAACTTTGCAGAAGGTTCCATGAGGTTCTGAGAAGAAGATATATCCTTTGGTTTTAGGATAGAATGTTCTACAAATATCTGTTAAATCCATTTGGTTCATAACTTCTGTTAGGTTCTCTACATCTCTGTATAATTTCTGTTTCCATGATCTGTCCATTGATGAAATTGGGGTGTTGACATCTCCTATTATTATTGTGTGAGGTGCAATATGTGCTTTGGAAGAAATATGGAGTTCACTTCCATTTCGATTTCATCACATTATGGCAAAAGTCTTGGTACACTGTACTGTATACTCCTCATGTTCTAGTCTCTGATTTCTTGCCTTGCCTCTCACAGTGTGTATAATTTATCCTCCAAAGAATCTTAGGAGATTAGAATAATCTAGACTTGTTATGAGATTTCTGTTTTAAAAATAAAAATAGTGGAATCTGTAGACTATTTTATGTTTATATTGAATACCTCATTCAATTTATTTCATTTTATTTTCTCTTCTCATTAGCTTACCTGTTAGTATATTTCAGTGGGTGTGTTTTTAATATTTATAACTATTTGTTTCAATGTACAGGTATGTACACATGAGTGCTGGTGCCTAATGGGCCAAAAGAAGAAATCCTATCCTTTAGGCAAGTGGTTCTTTCACTTAGTGTTCTAAACCCTTTGGTGGTTGTCTGACCTTTTAACAGGAACTTTCTGAGACCATCATAAACCACAGATATATGCACTTCAACTAATAAGAGTAGCAACATTACACTCATGATTTAGCAACAAATATTTTTATGGTTGAAGGTCAACACAACATTAGGGAATATATTACAGGGTCACATCATTCAGAAATTAAGAATCACTGGCTTAGACCTACATTTGCAGGCAGTTGTAAGCCACAAGACATGGCACTGGGAAGCAAACTCTGGTTCTTAACCAAAACAACAAGGATTGAATTTTAGAGTCTTCAATCATTTTTGTCCTTGTTTGCTTCTTCACTTGCACTCCCCAACACCAACATTATTATTCACATCACCACTTAAGCTCTTTTACACCAAGTACTTTCTGTTCCAATTAACTCCTAATCAAACTTCACATTGCACTCCCTTGGGGCTAGTTTCTAATTTCTTACTATGCAGAACCAGGAAATGTCTTAACTTATGTAATTAGGCCTAATAGTATTCCATCAAAAAGAGTGTCAGGTACCTAATCCTGTGTAGGAGAGAGCAGACCCCCGCAGAAGTGTGGACAATTGAAACCTCAGGTCAGACCACCACTTCTGTCCACTTCTTTTGACTTCTTCCCATATTCTGGCCCAAAAGGAAACTAGATAATGTCTCTGGATACAAGAAGATTGGAATAGTCAGCAGCAGGAACCAGCTGGTTTTTGGCTGTACTGGCAATTGAATGGAATCAGTATCACAGCTCCCTGCACCCAAGTCCCATAGAGGAGAGAAATGGAACCTCAGAATTGTAGACATTCCTGAGAAAAATTAACAAAATCTTTCTACCCACACTTCTGACCCAAGATGAAATTGCATAGTGCCACCTGTCCCCACAGGGAAAAGGGACTAAGGAGCAGTCATGGGGGAAAAACCCTCTTGTTTCTGCCTATTCTGAGTTGAAATTCCGTCTCCAGGAGCACATACACACCTGAGAATAAAGTTCTCTCTTCCCACATCTGGCTGGAAGAAAACAGGTCTACATGAGTGCTGACACATGGGCCTACAGGAGGGTGAAACAACTTTCAAGTCAGCCAAAGAAGTCAACAAAAGAGACAACCTCATGGCGAGAGACAAGCATAGAGAACTAAGCACCAGAAACGAAGACTACTTGACTTCATCAGAGCCCCGTTCTCCCAGCAAAGCAAATACTGGATATCCAAACACACAGGAAATGACACAGGGAGAACATGTCAAATACAGAGGCAAATGCTAGCAGGAAACCATTCTGCGGAGAAAACGACCCCCAATGGAGGAAATAGAGGAAGGATTGGAAGAGCTGAAGGGCTTTGCCACACCCAAAAATGCCAACCAACCAGAGCTCCCAGGGACTAAACCACTATACAAACCTTTACATGGACTTCATGGATCCAGCTGCATATGTAGCAGAGGATGGCCTTATAGAGTAGCAAAGAAGAAGAATCCCTTGGTCATAACATGTTTGGACCCCCAGGCTTAAGGAATGTTGGGGAAGCATGGGAAGGGAGAGATAGCGATGGGAATACCCTTGTAGAAGAATCAGAGGGGGAGGTGATAAATGGCTATGGACAGGAAATCAGGAAAGGGATTAAAATTTGAAATGTAAATAAAGAAATGTTCCTTAAAAATTCAAAAAACACAACAGGAAATAAACAAACAACAAAAAGCAAGCAAACAAACCCCTTTCAGAAAATTGAGAATAGAATAGGATAGGTCAGGAAAAGGAAGGTGATCAGCAGAAGAAAGGTCATGGCAATATACATAATCCAAATGGATTAAATACCTTTGTCCAATGATGCAATGGGGCCCATTATTATGTACAATTTATGCTAATTAAATAAATGAGAATTCTTAAAGTAAGTATCATCATCACATGAAGGATATTCCTTAGGATTTTACCATATTCCACTTAGATGGAAGGCCTTTTAAGTATTGATAGTTTTGTTGTTATTGTTGCTGTTGTTGTTGTTGTTGTTGTAGATGTTGTCATTGCTGTTGTTGTTGCTGCTGCTTTTAATAGTCCTTTGATAATGCATACAATGTGTTTTGTCAAGATTATTTCCCCATCTCCAATACCTTTTAGATTCACTCACCTTCACTTCCCATCCAACTATGTATCACATTTTTTAATCCATCAAGTCAAATTTGTGTTGTCTGTAAATTCTAAACATTGGTAGTTCCCCTACATAGTTTAATTTTAGATGAGTATTGTCACTTTAAGAATCCCAATTTTCCTTCATAATAGTGTGTTTTTATATCAAGATAATTTTGGGGGGAGGAAGACAGAGACACGAACCATTGTTTAAATGTGACATATTAAATCTGCTCTTACACAGAATATATATATATGTACATATATATATTTAGAAAAGTTTCAAGAGAGTCTAAATTCTAGTTCACTTTTTCTATAGTCTTGCCTTCTTTCAGAAATTAACTGAGTGTTTATAGACATGCTATAAATGATCTCAATGCTCTGAGAATTACTTCTTCAGATAACATTTTTAGATTACTATATATTGTAAGTTAGAAATAGAACAAATAGTTATTATATTATTTTATTATGAAAATAAATCCACAAATTTGAAGAAAAGGAACTTTTTTTGTCTGCTTGTTACCTAGCTAACTGGAAAATTTGGTGTTAAAATTCTCTTCAAGTTTTAATGTCTAAAAGTACTCAATAATTTCAGTCCTGGTCCATAACTGAAAGACAGTAAGAGCAGTGGTATCAGAAGTCACATATCTCAGACAAATTTTAAAATAATAATTAATATACCCTTCCTCCATTTCATTTGTTGGATTATGAATCCATAAAAAGAAATAAAAATTTGAAAATACAGTTGAAGTTCAGATAGGTTATATTTTCAAAAGTGGGTACTATGGAGAAACCTACAACCATAACAACCATAACAAAAAAAATTAAATGGAATCATAAGCACTTGAGGCACAATAAATTTTTTTGAATAAGAGTAACTTCTCTTTCAAAGGCAAGATCAATATTTTACACTCTCTGGAAATTTCTGAATTATTACTTATTTTTAGAACTAACTAATCTTTTGAATACTAAAAGTAACTATTGGAAAACAAGTAGGCCAATAATAAAGAATAATTGTATAAAGGGATCATAATATTCAGCACAGTATTTGTTTTTTTCTTAGAAACAAATGCAAACTATTTTTTGTTTCTTGAAAATCGAAATTTGTGTGGTGATTACTCAAAAATAGAAGTAGTACTACCATGTATTATTTGTACCAAAATTAAGGATAAACATGGAAAACACTAAATTATATACCAAATAGTTATGCATACATATTTATTACAACACTATTTTACTGAGTTACCTTGTAGACTACGACAAGGTACACAGGAACTAAT
Organism: Rattus norvegicus; assembly: GCF_021556685.1. NCBI lineage: Eukaryota > Metazoa > Chordata > Mammalia > Rodentia > Muridae > Rattus > Rattus norvegicus. The sequence continues at coordinate 1,678,835 of NC_141555.1, read as the reverse complement.
ATATGTACAAAAATGCCATACATACTTAATATGTAATTTTGTTCAACCACAAAGAATAATAAGAATACCATAAGGAAATGCATTTAGGTAGAGACCCCAATATATTCAGCAAAAATAATTCAGATTCATAAAGATAAATATCATATTTCCATTTTGTAGATTCTAGACTTTTTCATATTTATATATATATATATATATCATTTATTTATCAATATATGGAAGGGAAATAGATGCAATATTGCCTAGGAAGGATATGTTCTAGTGAGTGATGTATGTTGAAAAATAAAAGAATACAAAGTGATGAATATTAAAATGTATTTAATAATATTTCTCAATAATTACAAAATAAAGACATGATCAGAATTTTAAAAATGTATTTAATATACTTGAATGAAAATATTTTTATGAATATCACCACTATGTACAATTAATATGCACTAATACAAATTAACACAATCAAAAAATATGTATCTGGGATAAAGACTATATTTTTGATTAAATAAATACAATTTGAAATCTTTTACTATTTAGTTTTGTATTGAGTCAAAGAGCAGTAGAGGTTAAAAAAGATAAGCTCAATGGTATTTCTATCAAATTTTTGTCCTATGATTCTTTTTGCAATTGTTAACCATTACTGGTCATTTGTTTGTGTCCCATGGTTTCAGATTTTGGAGTTTTGTGGTGTTTGTATTCATCTTGTCCTTTCGTTTTTATTATTTAATTTTGTAAGTTTTTTTTATTTTTTGTTTATTTGTTTGGTTGTTTTATAAAGAATGAGAGAAAAAATATGCTTGAAATTAGAATTTGGGAAATAAGGAAGTGTAAATACTGATCAGAATATGTTGTATGAAAATTATTTTCAGGGCAACCAAATCCTGCGGGGAAGAGAGCAGACCACTCAGGAGTCCAGAAATACTGAGGTCATAGGACAGACTGCCACCTCTGCACAACTTGGCCCACATCCCTGGTCCAAGGGGAAACTGCATAGAGCCTCTGTACAGAAGGATATAGGAACAGACAACCACTGGTACCCAAGGTTCTTGTCTGTGCCCAGGACCCAACTGATCCTGTCAAACAGCTCCATGTAACCAAAACCCTGGAACCTCAAAAGTGTGGATCTTCCTGAGAAGTCAGAGGAGAATACCCTTGGCCCACAGTTCAGACCCAAGAGGGAATCTCATAGTGCCAAGTGCCAAAGGGTGAAAGGACCTATACAAGTATTCAGGGGAAGGACCATTTGAGTCCTGTCCATGCCTAGAGCTGGAAGACATTATCTAGGAGCATCACCACAGCTGAGAGCAGAGCACCTGTTCTCAGGAAAGGCTGAGAGAAAACAGGAAAACAGTTCTACAGGAGGGTGAACACAGAGACCTACAGCAGGGCCTAGTCACTCCCAGAGACAGCAAGACAAGCAAACACCAGAGACAACCCAATGGCTAGAGGCAAGCACAGGAACATAATCAATGGAAACCAAGACTACTTGACATCATCAGAACCCAGTTCTCCCACAAAAGAAAATACTGGATATTCAAACACACTAGAAAACCAAGATTTAGATTCGAATCACATGTTTTCATAATGACAGAGGACTTCAAAAGGCATAAAGAACTCCCTTAGAGAAATGCAAGAAAGCACAAGTAAACAAGTAGAAGTCGTTAGAGAAAAAAAATCCCTGAAAGAATTACAGGAAAATGCAACCAAACAGGAAAGCACAAAGAGAGACAACCCTGGTTATAGAAGACCAAGGGAAGAGACAAGGAGCTGTAGATACAACATTACCAACAGAATACAAGAGATAGAAGAGAGAATCTCAGGAGCAGAAGAAACAATAGAAAACATCAACACAACTGTCAAAGATAATGTAAAATGCAAAAAGCTCCTATCCCAAAACACGCAGGAAATACAGGACACAATGAGACTATCAAACTGAGAATAACAGGTATAGAAGAAAGTGAGGACTCCCAACTTAAGGGCCAGTAAATATATTCAACAATATTATAGAAGAAAACTTCCCTAACATAAAGAAAGAGATGCCCATAAACATACAAGAAGCCTACAGAATTCCAAATAGATTTGCCCAAAAGAGAAATTCCTCCTGTCACATAATAGCTAAATTAGCAAATGCACAAAACAAAGAAAGACTACTAAAAGTAGCAAGGGAAAATAAAGTAGTCAATGACAATAAAGGCAGACCTATAAGAATTACACCAGACTTCTCACCAGAGACTAAGAAAGCCAGAAGATCCTGGACAGATTTCATACAGACCCTAAGAGAACATAAATGCCAGCCCAAGTTACTGTATCTAGCAAATATTTCAATTAACATAGATAGAGAAATCAAGATATTCGAGGACAAAACCAAATTTACACAATATCTTTCTACAAATCCAGCCTTACAAAGGATCATAGATGGAAAACTCCAGCAAAAGGAGAGAAACTACAACATAGAAAAAGGAAAAATAATTTCCCTGCAATGAAACCAAAAGAGAGACAAACAGTTCTACCTCTAACAACGAAAATGACAAGAAGTGACATTCACTATTCCTTCGTTATCTCTCATCATCAAGGGACACAATTCTCCTGTAAAAAGTAATAGACTAACAGATTGGATAAATAAAGAGGACCCAGCATTTTGCTACATGCAGGAAACACACCTCAGAAACAAAGACAGACACTACCTCAGAATAAATAGCTGGAAAACAATTTTCCAAGGAAATGGCCCGAAGAAAAAATCTGGAGATGCCATTCTAATATCAAATAAAATTGACTTTCAACCAAGAGTTCTTAAAAAAGATAAAGAAGGACCCTTCATATTCATCAAAGGGAAAATCCACCAAGATGAACTCTCAATTCTAAATGTCTATGCTCCAAATGCAAGGACACCTACATTCAAAAAGCTCAAAGCACGCATTGCACCAAACACGATAACAGTGGGAGATTCCAACAACCCACTCTCATCACTGAACAGAACATGGAAACAGAAATTAAACAGAAATGTAGAAGTTATGAACCAATTGGATTTACCAGATATTTATAGAACATTCCATTCTAAAAGAGTAAAAGTGGATATACCTTCTTCTTAGCACCTCCTAGAACATTCTCCAAAATTGAGCATATAATTGGTTACAGAACAAGCCTCAACAAGAAGATAGAAATAATCTGATGCATTCTTTCAGATCACCATGCACAAAGATTGGTCTTCAATAACAACAATAATGAGAGAAAGCCCACATATACTTGGAAGTTGAACAATGCTCTACTCAATGACAACTTGGTCAAGGAAGAAATAAAGAAAGGAATTAAAGACTTCTTAGAATTTAACGAAAAAAATACAACTTTCCCAAACTTATGGGACACAATGAATGCAGTACTGAGAATAAAACTCATAGCACTGAGTGCCTACGAAAAGAAACAGGAGAGAGCACATGTCAGCAGCTTGACAGCACATGTAAAAGCTCTAGAACAAAAAGAAATAAATAAACACAAGAGGAGTAGAAAATAGGGCATGATCAAATTCAGAGCTGAAATCAAACAAGTAGAAAGGAAATGTCTATACCAAGAACCAACAAAAGCAGAATTTGGTTCTTTGGGAAAGTCAACAAGATAGATAAACCCTTAGCAATAATAACCACAGGTCAGAGAGAGTGTATCCAAATTAGCAACATCTGAAATGAAAAGGGAGACATACAACTGAAACTGAAGAAATTTAAAAAAATCATCAGATCCTACTACAAAAGCCTATATTCAACAAAGCGGGAAAATCTGGATGAAAGGAACAATTTTCTAGACAGATACCAGATACTAAAGTTAGATCAGGAACAAGTGAATCATTTAAACAATACCATAACTCCAAAAGAAATAGAAGGAGTTATTAAGAGTAACCCAACCAAAAAGAGCCCAGGACCAGATGGATTCAGTGTAGAATTCTATCAGAACTTCATAAAAGACCTCATAGCAATACTGTCCAAATTATTCCACAAAATTGAAATAGACGGAGCACTACCAAATTCCTTCTATGAAGCTACTATTACTCTTATAACAAAACTACACAAAGACCCAACAAAGAAAGAGAACATCAGACCAATTTCCCTTATGAATATTGACACAAAAATACACAATAAAGTTCTTCCAAACCGAATCCAAGAACATATCAAAATGGTCATCCATCATGATCAAGTGGGCTTCATCCCAGGGATGTAGTGATGGTTAAATATATGAAATCCATCAATATAATCCACTATATAAACAAACTCAAAGAACCACATGGCCATTTCATTAGATGCTGAGAAAGCATTTGACAAAATTCAAAACCTCTTCATAATAAAAGTCCTAGAAAGATCAGGAATTCAAGGTCCATATCTAAACTTACATAAAGCAATATACAGCAAATCAGTAGCTACATCAAACTAAAGGGAGAGAAACTTGAAGCAATCCCACTAAAATCAGGGACTGGACAAAGCTGCCCACTCTCTCACTATTTATTAAATACAGTATTCGAAGTCCTATCCAGAGCAATCAGACAGAAAAAGGAGGTTAAAGGGATACAAATTGGCAGGGAAGAAATCAAAATATCACTATTTGCAGTTGATATAACAGTTTACTTAACAACCCCAAAACTACCCAGAGAACTACTTATCTTCAAAAAAAAAAAAAACTTCAGAAGAGTGTTGGGGTAAAAAATTAACACACACACAAAAAAAATCAGTAGCCTTCCTCTACTCAAAGGGTAAACAGGCTGAGAAAGAAATTAAGGAAATGACACCCTTCACAATAGTCCCAAATAACATAAAAAACCTCTATGTAACTTTAACCAAGGAAATTAAAGATCTGTATGACAAGAACTTCAAATCTTTGAAGAAAGAAATTGAGGAAGATTTCAGAAGATGAAAAGATCTTCCATACTCATGGATTGGCAGGATTAATATATTAAAGATGGCCATTTTGCCAAAAGCAATCTTTTGATTCAATGCAATCCCCATCAAAATGCCTACTCAATTCTTTATAGAAATACAAAGAGCAATTTGTAAATTCATTTGGAATAACAAAAAGCCCAGGTTGACAAAAACTATACTCAACAGTAAACGAACTTCTGGAGCAATCACTATCCCTGACTTCAAGCAGTATTACAGAGCAATAGTCATAAAAACTGTATGGTATTGGTACAGAGACAGACAGAAAGACCGGTGGAATAGAATTGAAGACCCAGAAATGAACCCACACACCTATGGTCACTTGATTTTTGACAAAGGAGTTAAAACCATCCAATGAAAGAAAGATAGCATTTTCAGCAAATGGGGCTGATTCAACAGGAGGTCAGCATTTAGAAGAATGCAAATTGATCCATTCTTTTCACCATGTATAAAGCTTAAATCCAAGTGGATCAAGGACCTCCACATAAAACCAGATACACTCAATCAAATAGAAGAAAAAGTGGGGAAGAATCTCGAACACATGGGCACTGGGGAAATTTTTCTGAACAAAACACAAAGGTCTTACACTCTAAGATCAAGAATCGACAAGTGGGACCTCATAAAACTGCAAAGTTTTTGTAAAGCAAAAGACACTGTCATTAGGACAAAATGGCAACCAACAGATTGGGAAAAGACATTTACCAATCCTACATCTGTTAGAGGGCTAATATCCAAAATATACAAAGGAATCAAGAAGTTAGACTGCAGAGAGCCAAATAACCGTGCTAAATATGGGGTGCAGAGATAAACAAAACACTCTCAGCTGAGGATTATTTAATGACCAAAAAGCACCTAAAGAAATCTTCAACAGCCTTAGTCATCAGGAAAATGCAAATCAAAACAACTCTGAGACTCCACCTCACACCAGTCAGAATTGCTAAGATAAAAAACTCAGGTGACAGCAGATGCTGGTGAGGATATGGAGCAAGAGGAACACTCCTCCATTGTTGGTGGGATTGCAAACTGGCACAACTATTCTGGAAATCAGTCTGGGGGTTCCTCAGAAAATTGGACATTACAATACCTGAGGACCGAGCTATACCACTCTTGGGCTTATATCCAAAATATGCTCCAACATTCAACAAAGGCACATGCTCCACTATGTTCCTAGCAGTCTTATTTTTAATAGCCAGAAGCTGGAAAGATCCCAGATGCCCTTCGATAGAGGAATGGGTTCACATTTTTTGAATGTGGTACATCTACACAATGTAGCTACTCAGCTATCAAAAACAATGATTTCATGAAATTTGTATGCAAATGGAATGAAGTAGAAAATATTATCCTGAGTGAGGTATGCACTCATTCATAAGTGGATATTAGCAAAAAGCTAAAATTACCTAAGATGAAATCTAAAGACCACAGGAAGCTCAAAATGTGGATGCTCCCACTCCTCCTTAAAAGGGGGGGAAATATTCATAGGAGGGGATATGGAAGCAAAATTTCGAGCAATGATTCAAGGACTGGTCATTCAGAGCCTGACACACTTGTGGCCCATATATATATCCACCAAAACTACATAATACTGATGAAGCTAAAAATTGCATGCGGAAAGAGACTGGATGTAGATCTCTCCTAAGAGACACAGTCAGAATATGGCAAATACATGGTTGAATGCCAGCAGGAAACTACTGAACTGAGAATAGGACCCCCTTGGGGAAATTACAGGAAGTATTGAAAGAGTTGAAGGAGCTTGCAACCCCATAAAAACAACAATGCCGCCCAGACCCGGTGAGAAAGAGACCCAACCGCCTGGTCAGGTGGGCACTCCTGAGGCTGCAGAGCGGAAGAGACCACCAACACTGCTCACCCCTGCCCACATCCCTGGCCCAAGAGGAAACTGTATAAGGCCTCTGGGCTCCCGTGGGGGAGCGGCAGGACCCCTGCCAGAGACACCGCCGGACCCTGAAGGAAACAGACCGGATAAACAGTTCTCTGCACCCAAATCCCGTGGGAGGGAGAGTTAAACCTTCAGAGAGGCAGACAAGCCTGGGAAACCAGAAGAGACTGCTCCCTGCACACACATCTCGGACGCCAGAGGAAAAAGCCAAAGACCATCTGGAACCCTGGTGCACTGAAGCTCCCGGAAGGGGAGGCACAGGTCTTCCTGGTTGCTGCCGCTGCACAGAGCCCCTGGGCAGCACCCCACGAGCAAACCTGAGCCTCGGGACCACAGGTGAGACCAAATTTTCTGCTGCAAGAAAGCTGCCTGGTGAACTCAAGACACAGGCCCACAGGAACAGCTGAAGACCTGTAGAGAGGAAAAACTACACACCCGAAAGCAGAACACTCTGTCCCCATAACTGACTGAAAGAGAGGAAAACAGGTCTACAGCACTCCTGACACACAGGCTTATAGGACAGTCTAGCCACTGTCAGAAATAGCAGAACAAAGAAACACTAGAGATAATCTGATGGCGAGAGGCAAGCGCAGGAACCCAAGCAACAGAAACCAAGACTACATGCCATCATCGGAGCCCAATTCTCCCACCAAAACAAACATGGAATATCCAAACACACCAGAAAAGCAAGATCTAGTTTCAAAATCATATTTGATCATGATGCTGGAGGACTTCAAGAAAGACATGAACACACTTAGGGAAGCACAGGAAAACATTAATAAACAAGTAAAAGCCTACAGAGAGGAATCGCAAAAATCCCTGAAAGAATTCCAGGAAAACACAATCAAACAGTTGAAGGAATTAAAAATGGAAATAGAAGCAATCAAGAAAGAACACATGGAAACAACCCTGGATATAGAAAACCAAAAGAAGAGACAAGGAGCTGTAGATACAAGCTTCACCAACAGAATACAAGAGATGGAAGAGAGAATCTCAGGAGCAGAAGATTCCATAGAAATCATTGACTCAACTGTCAAAGATAATGTAAAGCGGAAAAAGCTACTGGTCCAAAACATACAGGAAATCCAGGACTCAATGAGAAGATCAAACCTAAGGATAATAGGTATAGAAGAGAGTGAAGACTCCCAGCTCAAAGGACCAGTAAATATCTTCAACAAAATCATAGAAGAAAACTTCCCTAACCTAAAAAAAGAGATACCCATAGACATACAAGAAGCCTACAGAACTCCAAATAGATTGGACCAGAAAAGAAACACCTCCCGTCACATAATTGTCAAAACACCAAACGCACAAAATAAAGAAAGAATATTAAAAGCAGTAAGGGAAAAAGGTCAAGTAACATATAAAGGGAGACCTATCAGAATCACACCAGACTTCTCGCCAGAAACTATGAAGGCCAGAAGATCCTGGACTGATGTCATACAGACCCTAAGAGAACACAAATGCCAGCCCAGGTTACTGTATCCAGCAAAACTCTCAATTAACATTGATGGAGAAACCAAGATATTCCATGACAAAACCAAATTTACACAATATCTTTCTACAAATCCAGCACTACAAAGGATAATAAATGGTAAAGCCCAACATAAGGAGGCAAGCTATACCCTAGAAGAAGCAAGAAACTAATCGTCTTGGCAACAAAACAAAGAGAATGAAAGCACACAAACATAACCTCACATCCAAATATGAATATAACGGGAAGCAATAATCACTATTCCTTAATATCTCTCAATATCAATGGCCTCAACTCCCCAATAAAAAGACATAGATTAACAAACTGGATACGAAACGAGGACCCTGCATTCTGCTGCCTACAGGAAACACACCTCAGAGACAAAGACAGACACTACCTCAGAGTGAAAGGCTGGAAAACAACTTTCCAAGCAAATGGTCAGAAGAAGCAAGCTGGAGTAGCCATTCTAATATCAAATAAAATCAATTTCCAACTAAACGTCATCAAAAAAGATAAGGAAGGACACTTCATATTCATCAAAGGAAAAAGCAACCAAGATGAACTCTCAATCCTAATTATCTATGCCCCAAATACAAGGGCACCTACATACGTAAAAGAAACCTTACTAAAGCTCAAAACACACATTGCACCTCACACAATAATAGTGGGAGATTTCAACACCCCACTCTCATCAATGGACAGATCATGGAAACAGAAATTAAACAGTGATGTAGACAGACTAAGAGAAGTCATGAGCCAAATGGACTTAACGGATATTTATAGAACATTCTATCCTAAAGCAAAAGGATATACCTTCTTCTCAGCTCCTCATGGTACTTTCTCCAAAATTGACCATATAATTGGTCAAAAAATGGGCCTCAACAGGTACAGAAAGATAGAAATAATCCCATGCGTGCTATCGGACCACCACGGCCTAAAACTGGTCTTCAATAACAATAAGGGAAGAATGCCCACATATACGTGGAAATTGAACAATGCTCTACTCAATGATAACCTGGTCAAGGAAGAAATAAAGAAAGAAATTAAAAACTTTTTAGAATTTAATGAAAATGAAGATACAACATACTCAAACTTATGGGACACAATGAAAGCTGTGCTAAGAGGAAAACTCATAGCGCTGAGTGCCTGCAGAAAGAAACAGGAAAGAGCATATGTCAGCAGCTTGACAGCACACCTAAAAGCTCTAGAACAAAAAGAAGCAAATACACCCAGGAGGAGTAGAAGGCAGGAAATAATCAAACTCAGAGCTGAAATCAACCAAGTAGAAACAAAAAGGACCATAGAAAGAATCAACAGAACCAAAAGTTGGTTCTTTGAGAAAATCAACAAGATAGATAAACCCTTAGCCAGACTAACGAGAGGACACAGAGAGTGTGTCCAAATTAACAAAATCAGAAATGAAAAGGGAGACATAACTACAGATTCGGAGGAAATTCAAAAAATCATCAGATCTTACTATAAAAACCTATATTCAACAAAATTTGAAAATCTTCAGGAAATAGACAATTTCCTAGACAGATACCAGGTATCGAAGTTAAATCAGGAACAGATAAACCAGTTAAACAACCTCATAACTCCTAAGGAAATAGAAGCAGTCATTAAAGGTCTCCCAACCAAAAAGAGCCCAGGTCCAGACGGGTTTAGTGCAGAATTCTATCAAACCTTCATAGAAGACCTCATACCAATATTATCCAAACTATTCCACAAAATTGAAACAGATGGAGCCCTACCGAATTCCTTCTACGAAGCCACAATTACTCTTATACCTAAACCACACAAAGACACAACAAAGAAAGAGAACTTCAGACCAATTTCCCTTATGAATATCGACGCAAAAATACTCAATAAAATTCTGGCAAACCGAATTCAAGAGCACATCAAAACAATCATCCACCATGATCAAGTAGGCTTCATCCCAGGCATGCAGGGATGGTTTAATATACGGAAAACCATCAACGTGATCCATTATATAAACAAACTGAAAGAACAGAACCACATGATCATTTCATTAGATGCTGAGAAAGCATTTGACAAAATTCAACACCCCTTCATGATAAAAGTCCTGGAAAGAATAGGAATTCAAGGCCCATACCTAAACATAGTAAAAGCCATATACAGCAAACCAGTTGCTAACATTAAACTAAATGGAGAGAAACTTGAAGCAATCCCACTAAAATCAGGGACTAGACAAGGCTGCCCACTCTCTCCCTACTTATTCAATATAGTTCTTGAAGTTCTAGCCAGAGCAATCAGACAACAAAAGGAGATCAAAGGGATACAGATCGGAAAAGAAGAGGTCAAAATATCACTATTTGCAGATGACATGATAGTATATTTAAGTGATCCCAAAAGTTCCACCAGAGAACTACTAAAGCTGATAAACAACTTCAGCAAAGTGGCTGGGTATAAAATTAACTCAAATAAATCAGTTGCCTTCCTCTATACAAAAGAGAAACAAGCCGAGAAAGAAATTAGGGAAACGACACCCTTCATAATAGACCCAAATAATATAAAGTACCTCGGTGTGACTTTAACCAAGCAAGTAAAAGATCTGTACAATAAGAACTTCAAGACACTGAGGAAAGAAATTGAAGAAGACCTCAGAAGATGGAAAGATCTCCCATGCTCATGGATTGGCAGGATTAATATAGTAAAAATGGCCATTTTACCAAAAGCAATCTACAGATTCAATGCAATCCCCATCAAAATACCAATCCAATTCTTCAAAGAGTTAGACAGAACAATTTGCAAATTCATCTGGAATAACAAAAAACCCAGGATAGCTAAAGCTATCCTCAACAATAAAAGGACTTCAGGGGGAATCACTATCCCTGAACTCAAGCAGTATTACAGAGCAATAGTGATAAAAACTGCATGGTATTGGTACAGAGACAGACAGATAGACCAATGGAATAGAATTGAAGACCCAGAAATGAACCCACACACCTATGGTCACTTGATTTTTGACAAAGGAGCCAAAACCATCCAATGGAAAAAAGATAGCATTTTCAGCAAATGGTGCTGGTTCAACTGGAGGGCAACATGTAGAAGAATGCAGATCGATCCATGCTTATCACCCTGTACAAAGCTTAAGTCCAAGTGGATCAAGGACCTCCACATCAAACCAGACACACTCAAACTAATAGAAGAAAAACTAGGGAAGCATCTGGAACACATGGGCACTGGAAAAAATTTCCTGAACAAAACACCAATGGCTTATGCTCTAAGATCAAGAATCGACAAATGGGATCTGATAAAACTGCAAAGCTTCTGTAAGGCAAAGGACACTGTGGTTAGGACAAAACGGCAACCAACAGATTGGGAAAAGATCTTTACCAATCCTACAACAGATAGAGGCCTTATATCCAAAATATACAAAGAACTCAAGAAGTTAGACCGCAGGGAAACAAATAACCCTATTAAAAAATGGGGTTCAGAGCTAAACAAAGAATTCACAGCTGAGGAATGCCGAATGGCTGAGAAACACCTAAAGAAATGTTCAACATCTTTAGTCATAAGGGAAATGCAAATCAAAACAACCCTGAGATTTCACCTCACACCAGTGCGATTGGCTAAGATCAAAAACTCAGGTGACAGCAGATGCTGGCGAGGATGTGGAGAAAGAGGAACACTCCTCCATTGTTGGTGGGATTGCAGACTGGTAAAACCATTCTGGAAATCAGTCTGGAGGTTCCTCAGAAAATTGGACATTGAACTGCCTGAGGATCCAGCTATACCTCTCTTGGGCATATACCCAAAAGATGCCTCAACATATAAAAGAGACACGTGCTCCACTATGTTCATCGCAGCCTTATTTATAATAGCCAGAAAATGGAAAGAACCCAGATGCCCTTCAACAGAGGAATGGATACAGAAAATGTGGTACATCTACACAATGGAATATTACTCAGCTATCAAAAACAACGAGTTTATGAAATTCGTAGGCAAATGGTTGGAACTGGAAAATATCATCCTGAGTGAGCTAACCCAATCACAGAAAGACATACATGGTATGCACTCATTGATAAGTGGCTATTAGCCCAAATGCTTGAATTACCTTAGATCCCTAGAACAAACGAAACTCAAGACGGATGATCAAAATGTGAATGCTTCACTCCTTCTTTAAATGAGGAAAAAGAATACCCTTGGCAGGGAAGGGAGAGGCAAAGATTAAAACAGAGACTGAAGGAACACCCATTCAGAGCCTGCCCCACATGTGGCCCATACATATACAGCCACCCAATTAGACAAGATGGATGAAGCAAAGAAGTGCAGACCGACAGGAGCCGGATGTAGATCGCTCCTGAGAGACACAGCCAGAATACAGCAAATATAGAGGCGAATGCCAGCAGCAAACCACTGAACTGAGAATAGGTCCCCTATTGAAGGAATCAGAGAAAGAACTGGAAGAGCTTGAAGGGACTCGAGACCCCAAAAGTACAACAATGCCAAGCAACCAGAGCTTCCAGGGACTAAGCCACTACCTAAAGACTATACATGGACTGACCCTGGACTCTGACCCCATAGGTAGCAATGAATATCCTAGTAAGAGCACCAGTGGAAGGGGAAGCCCTGGGTCCTGCTAAGACTGAACCCCCAGTGAACTAGTCTATGGGGGGAGGGCGGCAATGGGGGGGAGGGTTGGGAGGGGAACACCCATAAGGAAGGGGAGGGGGGAGGGGGATGTTTGCCCGGAAACCGGGAAAGGGAATAACACTCGAAATGTATATAAGAAATACTCAAGTTAATAAAAAAAAAAAGGGGGGGGAAATATTCATAAGAGGGGATATGGAAGCAAAGTTTACAGCAGTAACTCAAGGAATGGCATATATATATATATATATATATATATATATATATATATATATAGCCACCAAAGCTAGATAAGATTGATGAAGCTAGGCCCAGGAGCAGCAGGACCCCTGCCAGAGACACCGCCGGAACCTGAAAGAAACAGACCGGATAAACAGTTCTCTGCACCCAAATCCCGTGGGAGGGAGAGCTAAACCTTCAGAGAGGCAGACAAGCCTGGGAAACCAGAAGAGACTGCTCCCTGCACACACATCTCGGATGCCAGAGGAAAAAGCCAAAGACCATCTGGAACCCTGGTGCACTGAAGCTCCCGGAAGGGGCGGCACAGGTCTTCCTGGTTGCTGCCGCTGCAGAGAGCCCCTGGGCAGCACCCCACGAGCACACCTGAGCCTCGGGACCACAGGTAAGACCAAATTTTCTGCTGCAAGAAAGCTGCCTGGTGAGCTTGGGACACACGGAAGCAGAATTTCTCTAGGACCGGGCACGTTCTGTGTTTACCGGAAGTCCCACACCCGCGGATCCCGGCCCGCAGCAGCTCTCTGCTCCCAGACCCGGTGAGAGAGAGACCCAACCGCCTGGTCAGGTGGGCACTCCTGAGGCTGCAGAGCAGAAGAGACCACCAACACTGCTCACCCCTGCCCACATCCCTGGCCCAAGAGGAAACTGTATAAGGCCTCTGGGCTCCCGTGGGGGAGGGCCCAGGAGCAGCAGGACCCCTGCCAGAGACACCGCCGGAACCTGAAAGAAACAGACCGGATAAACAGTTCTCTGCACCCAAATCCCGTGGGAGGGAGAGCTAAACCTTCAGAGAGGCAGACAAGCCTGGGAAACCAGAAGAGACTGCTCCCTGCACACACATCTCGGACGCCAGAGGAAAAAGCCAAAGACCATCTGGAACCCTGGTGCACTGAAGCTCCCGGAAGGGGCGGCACAGGTCTTCCTGGTTGCTGCCGCTGCAGAGAGCCCGTGGGCAGCACCCCACGAGCGAACCTGAGCCTCGGGACCACAGGTAAGACCAAATTTTCTGCTGCAAAACAGCTGCCTGGTGAACTCAAGACACAGGCCCACAGGAACAGCTGAAGACCTGTAGAGAGGAAAAACTACACACCCGAAAGCAGAACACTCTGTCCCCATAACTGACTGAAAGAGAGGAAAACAGGTCTACAGCACTCCTGACACACAGGCTTATAGGACAGTCTAGCCACTGTCAGAAATAGCAGAACAAAGTAACACTAGAGATAATCTGATGGCGAGAGGCAAGCGCAGGAACCCAAGCAACAGAAACCAAGACTACATGCCATCATCGGAGCCCAATTCTCCCACCAAAACAAACATGGAATATCCAAACACACCAGAAAAGCAAGATCTAGTTTCAAAATCATATTTGATCATGATGCTGGAGGACTTCAAGAAAGACATGAACACACTTAGGGAAGCACAGGAAAACATTAATAAACAAGTAAAAGCCTACAGAGAGGAATCGCAAAAATCCCTGAAAGAATTCCAGGAAAACACAATCAAACAGTTGAAGGAATTAAAAATGGAAATAGAAGCAATCAAGAAAGAACACATGGAAACAACCCTGGATATAGAAAACCAAAAGAAGAGACAAGGAGCTGTAGATACAAGCTTCACCAACAGAATACAAGAGATGGAAGAGAGAATCTCGGGAGCAGAAGATTCCATAGAAATCATTGACTCAACTGTCAAAGATAATGTAAAGCGGAAAAAGCTACTGGTCCAAAACATACAGGAAATCCAGGACTCAATGAGAAGATCAAACCTAAGGATAATAGGTATAGAAGAGAGTGAAGACTCCCAGCTCAAAGGACCAGTAAATATCTTCAACAAAATCATAGAAGAAAACTTCCCTAACCTAAAAAAAGAGATACCCATAGACATACAAGAAGCCTACAGAACTCCAAATAGATTGGACCAGAAAAGAAACACCTCCCGTCACATAATTGTCAAAACACCAAACGCACAAAATAAAGAAAGAATATTAAAAGCAGTAAGGGAAAAAGGTCAAGTAACATATAAAGGGAGACCTATCAGAATCACACCAGACTTCTCGCCAGAAACTATGAAGGCCAGAAGATCCTGGACTGATGTCATACAGACCCTAAGAGAACACAAATGCCAGCCCAGGTTACTGTATCCAGCAAAACTCTCAATTAACATTGATGGAGAAACCAAGATATTCCATGACAAAACCAAATTTACACAATATCTTTCTACAAATCCAGCACTACAAAGGATAATAAATGGTAAAGCCCAACATAAGGAGGCAAGCTATACCCTAGAAGAAGCAAGAAACTAATCGTCTTGGCAACAAAACAAAGAGAATGAAAGCACACAAACATAACCTCACATCCAAATATGAATATAACGGGAAGCAATAATCACTATTCCTTAATATCTCTCAATATCAATGGCCTCAACTCCCCAATAAAAAGACATAGATTAACAAACTGGATACGAAACGAGGACCCTGCATTCTGCTGCCTACAGGAAACACACCTCAGAGACAAAGACAGACACTACCTCAGAGTGAAAGGCTGGAAAACAACTTTCCAAGCAAATGGTCAGAAGAAGCAAGCTGGAGTAGCCATTCTAATATCAAATAAAATCAATTTCCAACTAAACGTCATCAAAAAAGATAAGGAAGGACACTTCATATTCATCAAAGGAAAAAGCAACCAAGATGAACTCTCAATCCTAATTATCTATGCCCCAAATACAAGGGCACCTACATACGTAAAAGAAACCTTACTAAAGCTCAAAACACACATTGCACCTCACACAATAATAGTGGGAGATTTCAACACCCCACTCTCATCAATGGACAGATCATGGAAACAGAAATTAAACAGTGATGTAGACAGACTAAGAGAAGTCATGAGCCAAATGGACTTAACGGATATTTATAGAACATTCTATCCTAAAGCAAAAGGATATACCTTCTTCTCAGCTCCTCATGGTACTTTCTCCAAAATTGACCATATAATTGGTCAAAAAATGGGCCTCAACAGGTACAGAAAGATAGAAATAATCCCATGCGTGCTATCGGACCACCACGGCCTAAAACTGGTCTTCAATAACAATAAGGGAAGAATGCCCACATATACGTGGAAATTGAACAATGCTCTACTCAATGATAACCTGGTCAAGGAAGAAATAAAGAAAGAAATTAAAAACTTTTTAGAATTTAATGAAAATGAAGATACAACATACTCAAACTTATGGGACACAATGAAAGCTGTGCTAAGAGGAAAACTCATAGCGCTGAGTGCCTGCAGAAAGAAACAGGAAAGAGCATATGTCAGCAGCTTGACAGCACACCTAAAAGCTCTAGAACAAAAAGAAGCAAATACACCCAGGAGGAGTAGAAGGCAGGAAATAATCAAACTCAGAGCTGAAATCAACCAAGTAGAAACAAAAAGGACCATAGAAAGAATCAACAGAACCAAAAGTTGGTTCTTTGAGAAAATCAACAAGATAGATAAACCCTTAGCCAGACTAACGAGAGGACACAGAGAGTGTGTCCAAATTAACAAAATCAGAAATGAAAAGGGAGACATAACTACAGATTCGGAGGAAATTCAAAAAATCATCAGATCTTACTATAAAAACCTATATTCAACAAAATTTGAAAATCTTCAGGAAATAGACAATTTCCTAGACAGATACCAGGTATCGAAGTTAAATCAGGAACAGATAAACCAGTTAAACAACCTCATAACTCCTAAGGAAATAGAAGCAGTCATTAAAGGTCTCCCAACCAAAAAGAGCCCAGGTCCAGACGGGTTTAGTGCAGAATTCTATCAAACCTTCATAGAAGACCTCATACCAATATTATCCAAACTATTCCACAAAATTGAAACAGATGGAGCCCTACCGAATTCCTTCTACGAAGCCACAATTACTCTTATACCTAAACCACACAAAGACACAACAAAGAAAGAGAACTTCAGACCAATTTCCCTTATGAATATCGACGCAAAAATACTCAATAAAATTCTGGCAAACCGAATTCAAGAGCACATCAAAACAATCATCCACCATGATCAAGTAGGCTTCATCCCAGGCATGCAGGGATGGTTTAATATACGGAAAACCATCAACGTGATCCATTATATAAACAAACTGAAAGAACAGAACCACATGATCATTTCATTAGATGCTGAGAAAGCATTTGACAAAATTCAACACCCCTTCATGATAAAAGTCCTGGAAAGAATAGGAATTCAAGGCCCATACCTAAACATAGTAAAAGCCATATACAGCAAACCACTTGCTAACATTAAACTAAATGGAGAGAAACTTGAAGCAATCCCACTAAAATCAGGGACTAGACAAGGCTGCCCACTCTCTCCCTACTTATTCAATATAGTTCTTGAAGTTCTAGCCAGAGCAATCAGACAACAAAAGGAGATCAAAGGGATACAGATCGGAAAAGAAGAGGTCAAAATATCACTATTTGCAGATGACATGATAGTATATTTAAGTGATCCCAAAAGTTCCACCAGAGAACTACTAAAGCTGATAAACAACTTCAGCAAAGTGGCTGGGTATAAAATTAACTCAAATAAATCAGTTGCCTTCCTCTATACAAAAGAGAAACAAGCCGAGAAAGAAATTAGGGAAACGACACCCTTCATAATAGACCCAAATAATATAAAGTACCTCGGTGTGACTTTAACCAAGCAAGTAAAAGATCTGTACAATAAGAACTTCAAGACACTGAGGAAAGAAATTGAAGAAGACCTCAGAAGATGGAAAGATCTCCCATGCTCATGGATTGGCAGGATTAATATAGTAAAAATGGCCATTTTACCAAAAGCAATCTACAGATTCAATGCAATCCCCATCAAAATACCAATCCAATTCTTCAAAGAGTTAGACAGAACAATTTGCAAATTCATCTGGAATAACAAAAAACCCAGGATAGCTAAAGCTATCCTCAACAATAAAAGGACTTCAGGGGGAATCACTATCCCTGAACTCAAGCAGTATTACAGAGCAATAGTGATAAAAACTGCATGGTATTGGTACAGAGACAGACAGATAGACCAATGGAATAGAATTGAAGACCCAGAAATGAACCCACACACCTATGGTCACTTGATTTTTGACAAAGGAGCCAAAACCATCCAATGGAAAAAAGATAGCATTTTCAGCAAATGGTGCTGGTTCAACTGGAGGGCAACATGTAGAAGAATGCAGATCGATCCATGCTTATCACCCTGTACAAAGCTTAAGTCCAAGTGGATCAAGGACCTCCACATCAAACCAGACACACTCAAACTAATAGAAGAAAAACTAGGGAAGCATCTGGAACACATGGGCACTGGAAAAAATTTCCTGAACAAAACACCAATGGCTTATGCTCTAAGATCAAGAATCGACAAATGGGATCTCATAAAACTGCAAAGCTTCTGTAAGGCAAAGGACACTGTGGTTAGGACAAAACGGCAACCAACAGATTGGGAAAAGATCTTTACCAATCCTACAACAGATAGAGGCCTTATATCCAAAATATACAAAGAACTCAAGAAGTTAGACCGCAGGGAAACAAATAACCCTATTAAAAAATGGGGTTCAGAGCTAAACAAAGAATTCACAGCTGAGGAATGCCGAATGGCTGAGAAACACCTAAAGAAATGTTCAACATCTTTAGTCATAAGGGAAATGCAAATCAAAACAACCCTGAGATTTCACCTCACACCAGTGCGATTGGCTAAGATCAAAAACTCAGGTGACAGCAGATGCTGGCGAGGATGTGGAGAAAGAGGAACACTCCTCCATTGTTGGTGGGATTGCAGACTGGTAAAACCATTCTGGAAATCAGTCTGGAGGTTCCTCAGAAAATTGGACATTGAACTGCCTGAGGATCCAGCTATACCTCTCTTGGGCATATACCCAAAAGATGCCTCAACATATAAAAGAGACACGTGCTCCACTATGTTCATCGCAGCCTTATTTATAATAGCCAGAAAATGGAAAGAACCCAGATGCCCTTCAACAGAGGAATGGATACAGAAAATGTGGTACATCTACACAATGGAATATTACTCAGCTATCAAAAACAACGAGTTTATGAAATTCGTAGGCAAATGGTTGGAACTGGAAAATATCATCCTGAGTGAGCTAACCCAATCACAGAAAGACATACATGGTATGCACTCATTGATAAGTGGCTATTAGCCCAAATGCTTGAATTACCTTAGATCCCTAGAACAAACGAAACTCAAGACGGATGATCAAAATGTGAATGCTTCACTCCTTCTTTAAATGAGGAAAAAGAATACCCTTGGCAGGGAAGGGAGAGGCAAAGATTAAAACAGAGACTGAAGGAACACCCATTCAGAGCCTGCCCCACATGTGGCCCATACATATACAGCCACCCAATTAGACAAGATGGATGAAGCAAAGAAGTGCAGACCGACAGGAGCCGGATGTAGATCGCTCCTGAGAGACACAGCCAGAATACAGCAAATATAGAGGCGAATGCCAGCAGCAAACCACTGAACTGAGAATAGGTCCCCTATTGAAGGAATCAGAGAAAGAACTGGAAGAGCTTGAAGGGACTCGAGACCCCAAAAGTACAACAATGCCAAGCAACCAGAGCTTCCAGGGACTAAGCCACTACCTAAAGACTATACATGGACTGACCCTGGACTCTGACCCCATAGGTAGCAATGAATATCCTAGTAAGAGCACCAGTGGAAGGGGAAGCCCTGGGTCCTGCTAAGACTGAACCCCCAGTGAACTAGTCTATGGGGGGAGGGCGGCAATGGGGGGGAGGGTTGGGAGGGGAACACCCATAAGGAAGGGGAGGGGGGAGGGGGATGTTTGCCCGGAAACCGGGAAAGGGAATAACACTCGAAATGTATATAAGAAATACTCAAGTTAATAAAAAAAAAGGGGGGGGGAAATATTCATAAGAGGGGATATGGAAGCAAAGTTTACAGCAGTAACTCAAGGAATGGCATATATATATATATATATATATATATATATATATATATATATATATATATATATATATATATATAGCCACCAAAGCTAGATAAGATTGATGAAGCTAGGCCCAGGAGCAGCAGGACCCCTGCCAGAGACACCGCCGGAACCTGAAAGAAACAGACCGGATAAACAGTTCTCTGCACCCAAATCCCGTGGGAGGGAGAGCTAAACCTTCAGAGAGGCAGACAAGCCTGGGAAACCAGAAGAGACTGCTCCCTGCACACACATCTCGGATGCCAGAGGAAAAAGCCAAAGACCATCTGGAACCCTGGTGCACTGAAGCTCCCGGAAGGGGCGGCACAGGTCTTCCTGGTTGCTGCCGCTGCAGAGAGCCCCTGGGCAGCACCCCACGAGCACACCTGAGCCTCGGGACCACAGGTAAGACCAAATTTTCTGCTGCAAGAAAGCTGCCTGGTGAGCTTGGGACACACGGAAGCAGAATTTCTCTAGGACCGGGCACGTTCTGTGTTTACCGGAAGTCCCACACCCGCGGATCCCGGCCCGCAGCAGCTCTCTGCTCCCAGACCCGGTGAGAGAGAGACCCAACCGCCTGGTCAGGTGGGCACTCCTGAGGCTGCAGAGCAGAAGAGACCACCAACACTGCTCACCCCTGCCCACATCCCTGGCCCAAGAGGAAACTGTATAAGGCCTCTGGGCTCCCGTGGGGGAGGGCCCAGGAGCAGCAGGACCCCTGCCAGAGACACCGCCGGAACCTGAAAGAAACAGACCGGATAAACAGTTCTCTGCACCCAAATCCCGTGGGAGGGAGAGCTAAACCTTCAGAGAGGCAGACAAGCCTGGGAAACCAGAAGAGACTGCTCCCTGCACACACATCTCGGACGCCAGAGGAAAAAGCCAAAGACCATCTGGAACCCTGGTGCACTGAAGCTCCCGGAAGGGGCGGCACAGGTCTTCCTGGTTGCTGCCGCTGCAGAGAGCCCGTGGGCAGCACCCCACGAGCGAACCTGAGCCTCGGGACCACAGGTAAGACCAAATTTTCTGCTGCAAAACAGCTGCCTGGTGAACTCAAGACACAGGCCCACAGGAACAGCTGAAGACCTGTAGAGAGGAAAAACTACACACCCGAAAGCAGAACACTCTGTCCCCATAACTGACTGAAAGAGAGGAAAACAGGTCTACAGCACTCCTGACACACAGGCTTATAGGACAGTCTAGCCACTGTCAGAAATAGCAGAACAAAGTAACACTAGAGATAATCTGATGGCGAGAGGCAAGCGCAGGAACCCAAGCAACAGAAACCAAGACTACATGCCATCATCGGAGCCCAATTCTCCCACCAAAACAAACATGGAATATCCAAACACACCAGAAAAGCAAGATCTAGTTTCAAAATCATATTTGATCATGATGCTGGAGGACTTCAAGAAAGACATGAACACACTTAGGGAAGCACAGGAAAACATTAATAAACAAGTAAAAGCCTACAGAGAGGAATCGCAAAAATCCCTGAAAGAATTCCAGGAAAACACAATCAAACAGTTGAAGGAATTAAAAATGGAAATAGAAGCAATCAAGAAAGAACACATGGAAACAACCCTGGATATAGAAAACCAAAAGAAGAGACAAGGAGCTGTAGATACAAGCTTCACCAACAGAATACAAGAGATGGAAGAGAGAATCTCGGGAGCAGAAGATTCCATAGAAATCATTGACTCAACTGTCAAAGATAATGTAAAGCGGAAAAAGCTACTGGTCCAAAACATACAGGAAATCCAGGACTCAATGAGAAGATCAAACCTAAGGATAATAGGTATAGAAGAGAGTGAAGACTCCCAGCTCAAAGGACCAGTAAATATCTTCAACAAAATCATAGAAGAAAACTTCCCTAACCTAAAAAAAGAGATACCCATAGACATACAAGAAGCCTACAGAACTCCAAATAGATTGGACCAGAAAAGAAACACCTCCCGTCACATAATTGTCAAAACACCAAACGCACAAAATAAAGAAAGAATATTAAAAGCAGTAAGGGAAAAAGGTCAAGTAACATATAAAGGGAGACCTATCAGAATCACACCAGACTTCTCGCCAGAAACTATGAAGGCCAGAAGATCCTGGACTGATGTCATACAGACCCTAAGAGAACACAAATGCCAGCCCAGGTTACTGTATCCAGCAAAACTCTCAATTAACATTGATGGAGAAACCAAGATATTCCATGACAAAACCAAATTTACACAATATCTTTCTACAAATCCAGCACTACAAAGGATAATAAATGGTAAAGCCCAACATAAGGAGGCAAGCTATACCCTAGAAGAAGCAAGAAACTAATCGTCTTGGCAACAAAACAAAGAGAATGAAAGCACACAAACATAACCTCACATCAAATATGAATATAACGGGAAGCAATAATCACTATTCCTTAATATCTCTCAATATCAATGGCCTCAACTCCCCAATAAAAAGACATAGATTAACAAACTGGATACGCAACGAGGACCCTGCATTCTGCTGCCTACAGGAAACACACCTCAGAGACAAAGACAGATACTACCTCAGAGTGAAACGCTGGAAAACAACTTTCCAAGCAAGTGGTCAGAAGAAGCAAGCTGGAGTAGCCATTCTAATATCAAATAAAATCAATTTCCAACTAAAAGTCATCAAAAAAGATAAGGAAGGACACTTCATATTCATCAAAGGAAAAATCAACCAAGATGAACTCTCAATCCTAAATATCTATGCCCCAAATACAAGGGCACCTACTTATGTAAAAGAAACCTTACTAAAGCTCAAAACACACATTGCACCTCACACAATAATAGTGGGAGATTTCAACACCCCACTCTCATCAATGGACAGATCATGGAAACAGAAATTAAACAGTGATGTAGACAGACTAAGAGAAGTCATGAGCCAAATGGACTTAACGGATATTTATAGAACATTCTATCCTAAAGCAAAAAGATATACCTTCTTCTCAGCTCCTCATGGTACTTTCTCCAAAATTGACCATATAATTGGTCAAAAAACGGGCCTCAACAGGTACAGAAAGATAGAAATAATCCCATGCGTGCTATCGGACCACAACGGCCTAAAACTGGTCTTCAATAACAATAAGGGAAGAATGCCCACATATACGTGGAAATTGAACAATGCTCTACTCAATGATAACCTGGTCAAGGAAGAAATAAAGAAAGAAATTAAAAACTTTTTAGAATTTAATGAAAATGAAGATACAACATACTCAAACTTATGGGACACAATGAAAGCTGTGCTAAGAGGAAAACTCATAGCGCTGAGTGCCTGCAGAAAGAAACAGGAAAGAGCATATGTCAGCAGCTTGACAGCACACCTAAAAGCTCTAGAACAAAAAGAAGCAAATACACCCAGGAGGAGTAGAAGGCAGGAAATAATCAAACTCAGAGCTGAAATCAACCAAGTAGAAACAAAAAGGACCATAGAAAGAATCAACAGAACCAAAAGTTGGTTCTTTGAGAAAATCAACAAGATAGATAAACCCTTAGCCAGACTAACGAGAGGACACAGAGAGTGTGTCCAAATTAACAAAATCAGAAATGAAAAGGGAGACATAACTACAGATTCGGAGGAAATTCAAAAAATCATCAGATCTTACTATAAAAACCTATATTCAACAAAATTTGAAAATCTTCAGGAAATAGACAATTTCCTAGACAGATACCAGGTATCGAAGTTAAATCAGGAACAGATAAACCAGTTAAACAACCTCATAACTCCTAAGGAAATAGAAGCAGTCATTAAAGGTCTCCCAACCAAAAAGAGCCCAGGTCCAGACGGGTTTAGTGCAGAATTCTATCAAACCTTCATAGAAGACCTCATACCAATATTATCCAAACTATTCCACAAAATTGAAACAGATGGAGCCCTACCGAATTCCTTCTACGAAGCCACAATTACTCTTATACCTAAACCACACAAAGACACAACAAAGAAAGAGAACTTCAGACCAATTTCCCTTATGAATATCGACGCAAAAATACTCAATAAAATTCTGGCAAACCGAATTCAAGAGCACATCAAAACAATCATCCACCATGATCAAGTAGGCTTCATCCCAGGCATGCAGGGATGGTTTAATATACGGAAAACCATCAACGTGATCCATTATATAAACAAACTGAAAGAACAGAACCACATGATCATTTCATTAGATGCTGAGAAAGCATTTGACAAAATTCAACACCCCTTCATGATAAAAGTCCTGGAAAGAATAGGAATTCAAGGCCCATACCTAAACATAGTAAAAGCCATATACAGCAAACCACTTGCTAACATTAAACTAAATGGAGAGAAACTTGAAGCAATCCCACTAAAATCAGGGACTAGACAAGGCTGCCCACTCTCTCCCTACTTATTCAATATAGTTCTTGAAGTTCTAGCCAGAGCAATCAGACAACAAAAGGAGATCAAAGGGATACAGATCGGAAAAGAAGAGGTCAAAATATCACTATTTGCAGATGACATGATAGTATATTTAAGTGATCCCAAAAGTTCCACCAGAGAACTACTAAAGCTGATAAACAACTTCAGCAAAGTGGCTGGGTATAAAATTAACTCAAATAAATCAGTTGCCTTCCTCTATACAAAAGAGAAACAAGCCGAGAAAGAAATTAGGGAAACGACACCCTTCATAATAGACCCAAATAATATAAAGTACCTCGGTGTGACTTTAACCAAGCAAGTAAAAGATCTGTACAATAAGAACTTCAAGACACTGAGGAAAGAAATTGAAGAAGACCTCAGAAGATGGAAAGATCTCCCATGCTCATGGATTGGCAGGATTAATATAGTAAAAATGGCCATTTTACCAAAAGCAATCTACAGATTCAATGCAATCCCCATCAAAATACCAATCCAATTCTTCAAAGAGTTAGACAGAACAATTTGCAAATTCATCTGGAATAACAAAAAACCCAGGATAGCTAAAGCTATCCTCAACAATAAAAGGACTTCAGGGGGAATCACTATCCCTGAACTCAAGCAGTATTACAGAGCAATAGTGATAAAAACTGCATGGTATTGGTACAGAGACAGACAGATAGACCAATGGAATAGAATTGAAGACCCAGAAATGAACCCACACACCTATGGTCACTTGATTTTTGACAAAGGAGCCAAAACCATCCAATGGAAAAAAGATAGCATTTTCAGCAAATGGTGCTGGTTCAACTGGAGGGCAACATGTAGAAGAATGCAGATCGATCCATGCTTATCACCCTGTACAAAGCTTAAGTCCAAGTGGATCAAGGACCTCCACATCAAACCAGACACACTCAAACTAATAGAAGAAAAACTAGGGAAGCATCTGGAACACATGGGCACTGGAAAAAATTTCCTGAACAAAACACCAATGGCTTATGCTCTAAGATCAAGAATCGACAAATGGGATCTCATAAAACTGCAAAGCTTCTGTAAGGCAAAGGACACTGTGGTTAGGACAAAACGGCAACCAACAGATTGGGAAAAGATCTTTACCAATCCTACAACAGATAGAGGCCTTATATCCAAAATATACAAAGAACTCAAGAAGTTAGACCGCAGGGAAACAAATAACCCTATTAAAAAATGGGGTTCAGAGCTAAACAAAGAATTCACAGCTGAGGAATGCCGAATGGCTGAGAAACACCTAAAGAAATGTTCAACATCTTTAGTCATAAGGGAAATGCAAATCAAAACAACCCTGAGATTTCACCTCACACCAGTGCGATTGGCTAAGATCAAAAACTCAGGTGACAGCAGATGCTGGCGAGGATGTGGAGAAAGAGGAACACTCCTCCATTGTTGGTGGGATTGCAGACTGGTAAAACCATTCTGGAAATCAGTCTGGAGGTTCCTCAGAAAATTGGACATTGAACTGCCTGAGGATCCAGCTATACCTCTCTTGGGCATATACCCAAAAGATGCCTCAACATATAAAAGAGACACGTGCTCCACTATGTTCATCGCAGCCTTATTTATAATAGCCAGAAAATGGAAAGAACCCAGATGCCCTTCAACAGAGGAATGGATACAGAAAATGTGGTACATCTACACAATGGAATATTACTCAGCTATCAAAAACAACGAGTTTATGAAATTCGTAGGCAAATGGTTGGAACTGGAAAATATCATCCTGAGTGAGCTAACCCAATCACAGAAAGACATACATGGTATGCACTCATTGATAAGTGGCTATTAGCCCAAATGCTTGAATTACCTTAGATCCCTAGAACAAACGAAACTCAAGACGGATGATCAAAATGTGAATGCTTCACTCCTTCTTTAAATGAGGAAAAAGAATACCCTTGGCAGGGAAGGGAGAGGCAAAGATTAAAACAGAGACTGAAGGAACACCCATTCAGAGCCTGCCCCACATGTGGCCCATACATATACAGCCACCCAATTAGACAAGATGGATGAAGCAAAGAAGTGCAGACCGACAGGAGCCGGATGTAGATCGCTCCTGAGAGACACAGCCAGAATACAGCAAATATAGAGGCGAATGCCAGCAGCAAACCACTGAACTGAGAATAGGTCCCCTATTGAAGGAATCAGAGAAAGAACTGGAAGAGCTTGAAGGGACTCGAGACCCCAAAAGTACAACAATGCCAAGCAACCAGAGCTTCCAGGGACTAAGCCACTACCTAAAGACTATACATGGACTGACCCTGGACTCTGACCCCATAGGTAGCAATGAATATCCTAGTAAGAGCACCAGTGGAAGGGGAAGCCCTGGGTCCTGCTAAGACTGAACCCCCAGTGAACTAGTCTATGGGGGGAGGGCGGCAATGGGGGGGAGGGTTGGGAGGGGAACACCCATAAGGAAGGGGAGGGGGGAGGGGGATGTTTGCCCGGAAACCGGGAAAGGGAATAACACTCGAAATGTATATAAGAAATACTCAAGTTAATAAAAAAAAAGGGGGGGGGGGAAATATTCATAAGAGGGGATATGGAAGCAAAGTTTACAGCAGTAACTCAAGGAATGGCATATATATATATATATATATATATATATATATATATATATATATATATATATAGCCACCAAAGCTAGATAAGATTGATGAAGCTAGGCCCAGGAGCAGCAGGACCCCTGCCAGAGACACCGCCGGAACCTGAAAGAAACAGACCGGATAAACAGTTCTCTGCACCCAAATCCCGTGGGAGGGAGAGCTAAACCTTCAGAGAGGCAGACAAGCCTGGGAAACCAGAAGAGACTGCTCCCTGCACACACATCTCGGATGCCAGAGGAAAAAGCCAAAGACCATCTGGAACCCTGGTGCACTGAAGCTCCCGGAAGGGGCGGCACAGGTCTTCCTGGTTGCTGCCGCTGCAGAGAGCCCCTGGGCAGCACCCCACGAGCACACCTGAGCCTCGGGACCACAGGTAAGACCAAATTTTCTGCTGCAAGAAAGCTGCCTGGTGAGCTTGGGACACACGGAAGCAGAATTTCTCTAGGACCGGGCACGTTCTGTGTTTACCGGAAGTCCCACACCCGCGGATCCCGGCCCGCAGCAGCTCTCTGCTCCCAGACCCGGTGAGAGAGAGACCCAACCGCCTGGTCAGGTGGGCACTCCTGAGGCTGCAGAGCAGAAGAGACCACCAACACTGCTCACCCCTGCCCACATCCCTGGCCCAAGAGGAAACTGTATAAGGCCTCTGGGCTCCCGTGGGGGAGGGCCCAGGAGCAGCAGGACCCCTGCCAGAGACACCGCCGGAACCTGAAAGAAACAGACCGGATAAACAGTTCTCTGCACCCAAATCCCGTGGGAGGGAGAGCTAAACCTTCAGAGAGGCAGACAAGCCTGGGAAACCAGAAGAGACTGCTCCCTGCACACACATCTCGGACGCCAGAGGAAAAAGCCAAAGACCATCTGGAACCCTGGTGCACTGAAGCTCCCGGAAGGGGCGGCACAGGTCTTCCTGGTTGCTGCCGCTGCAGAGAGCCCGTGGGCAGCACCCCACGAGCGAACCTGAGCCTCGGGACCACAGGTAAGACCAAATTTTCTGCTGCAAAACAGCTGCCTGGTGAACTCAAGACACAGGCCCACAGGAACAGCTGAAGACCTGTAGAGAGGAAAAACTACACACCCGAAAGCAGAACACTCTGTCCCCATAACTGACTGAAAGAGAGGAAAACAGGTCTACAGCACTCCTGACACACAGGCTTATAGGACAGTCTAGCCACTGTCAGAAATAGCAGAACAAAGTAACACTAGAGATAATCTGATGGCGAGAGGCAAGCGCAGGAACCCAAGCAACAGAAACCAAGACTACATGCCATCATCGGAGCCCAATTCTCCCACCAAAACAAACATGGAATATCCAAACACACCAGAAAAGCAAGATCTAGTTTCAAAATCATATTTGATCATGATGCTGGAGGACTTCAAGAAAGACATGAACACACTTAGGGAAGCACAGGAAAACATTAATAAACAAGTAAAAGCCTACAGAGAGGAATCGCAAAAATCCCTGAAAGAATTCCAGGAAAACACAATCAAACAGTTGAAGGAATTAAAAATGGAAATAGAAGCAATCAAGAAAGAACACATGGAAACAACCCTGGATATAGAAAACCAAAAGAAGAGACAAGGAGCTGTAGATACAAGCTTCACCAACAGAATACAAGAGATGGAAGAGAGAATCTCAGGAGCAGAAGATTCCATAGAAATCATTGACTCAACTGTCAAAGATAATGTAAAGCGGAAAAAGCTACTGGTCCAAAACATACAGGAAATCCAGGACTCAATGAGAAGATCAAACCTAAGGATAATAGGTATAGAAGAGAGTGAAGACTCCCAGCTCAAAGGACCAGTAAATATCTTCAACAAAATCATAGAAGAAAACTTCCCTAACCTAAAAAAAGAGATACCCATAGACATACAAGAAGCCTACAGAACTCCAAATAGATTGGACCAGAAAAGAAACACCTCCCGTCACATAATTGTCAAAACACCAAACGCACAAAATAAAGAAAGAATATTAAAAGCAGTAAGGGAAAAAGGTCAAGTAACATATAAAGGGAGACCTATCAGAATCACACCAGACTTCTCGCCAGAAACTATGAAGGCCAGAAGATCCTGGACTGATGTCATACAGACCCTAAGAGAACACAAATGCCAGCCCAGGTTACTGTATCCAGCAAAACTCTCAATTAACATTGATGGAGAAACCAAGATATTCCATGACAAAACCAAATTTACACAATATCTTTCTACAAATCCAGCACTACAAAGGATAATAAATGGTAAAGCCCAACATAAGGAGGCAAGCTATACCCTAGAAGAAGCAAGAAACTAATCGTCTTGGCAACAAAACAAAGAGAATGAAAGCACACAAACATAACCTCACATCCAAATATGAATATAACGGGAAGCAATAATCACTATTCCTTAATATCTCTCAATATCAATGGCCTCAACTCCCCAATAAAAAGACATAGATTAACAAACTGGATACGAAACGAGGACCCTGCATTCTGCTGCCTACAGGAAACACACCTCAGAGACAAAGACAGACACTACCTCAGAGTGAAAGGCTGGAAAACAACTTTCCAAGCAAATGGTCAGAAGAAGCAAGCTGGAGTAGCCATTCTAATATCAAATAAAATCAATTTCCAACTAAACGTCATCAAAAAAGATAAGGAAGGACACTTCATATTCATCAAAGGAAAAAGCAACCAAGATGAACTCTCAATCCTAATTATCTATGCCCCAAATACAAGGGCACCTACATACGTAAAAGAAACCTTACTAAAGCTCAAAACACACATTGCACCTCACACAATAATAGTGGGAGATTTCAACACCCCACTCTCATCAATGGACAGATCATGGAAACAGAAATTAAACAGTGATGTAGACAGACTAAGAGAAGTCATGAGCCAAATGGACTTAACGGATATTTATAGAACATTCTATCCTAAAGCAAAAGGATATACCTTCTTCTCAGCTCCTCATGGTACTTTCTCCAAAATTGACCATATAATTGGTCAAAAAATGGGCCTCAACAGGTACAGAAAGATAGAAATAATCCCATGCGTGCTATCGGACCACCACGGCCTAAAACTGGTCTTCAATAACAATAAGGGAAGAATGCCCACATATACGTGGAAATTGAACAATGCTCTACTCAATGATAACCTGGTCAAGGAAGAAATAAAGAAAGAAATTAAAAACTTTTTAGAATTTAATGAAAATGAAGATACAACATACTCAAACTTATGGGACACAATGAAAGCTGTGCTAAGAGGAAAACTCATAGCGCTGAGTGCCTGCAGAAAGAAACAGGAAAGAGCATATGTCAGCAGCTTGACAGCACACCTAAAAGCTCTAGAACAAAAAGAAGCAAATACACCCAGGAGGAGTAGAAGGCAGGAAATAATCAAACTCAGAGCTGAAATCAACCAAGTAGAAACAAAAAGGACCATAGAAAGAATCAACAGAACCAAAAGTTGGTTCTTTGAGAAAATCAACAAGATAGATAAACCCTTAGCCAGACTAACGAGAGGACACAGAGAGTGTGTCCAAATTAACAAAATCAGAAATGAAAAGGGAGACATAACTACAGATTCGGAGGAAATTCAAAAAATCATCAGATCTTACTATAAAAACCTATATTCAACAAAATTTGAAAATCTTCAGGAAATAGACAATTTCCTAGACAGATACCAGGTATCGAAGTTAAATCAGGAACAGATAAACCAGTTAAACAACCTCATAACTCCTAAGGAAATAGAAGCAGTCATTAAAGGTCTCCCAACCAAAAAGAGCCCAGGTCCAGACGGGTTTAGTGCAGAATTCTATCAAACCTTCATAGAAGACCTCATACCAATATTATCCAAACTATTCCACAAAATTGAAACAGATGGAGCCCTACCGAATTCCTTCTACGAAGCCACAATTACTCTTATACCTAAACCACACAAAGACACAACAAAGAAAGAGAACTTCAGACCAATTTCCCTTATGAATATCGACGCAAAAATACTCAATAAAATTCTGGCAAACCGAATTCAAGAGCACATCAAAACAATCATCCACCATGATCAAGTAGGCTTCATCCCAGGCATGCAGGGATGGTTTAATATACGGAAAACCATCAACGTGATCCATTATATAAACAAACTGAAAGAACAGAACCACATGATCATTTCATTAGATGCTGAGAAAGCATTTGACAAAATTCAACACCCCTTCATGATAAAAGTCCTGGAAAGAATAGGAATTCAAGGCCCATACCTAAACATAGTAAAAGCCATATACAGCAAACCAGTTGCTAACATTAAACTAAATGGAGAGAAACTTGAAGCAATCCCACTAAAATCAGGGACTAGACAAGGCTGCCCACTCTCTCCCTACTTATTCAATATAGTTCTTGAAGTTCTAGCCAGAGCAATCAGACAACAAAAGGAGATCAAAGGGATACAGATCGGAAAAGAAGAGGTCAAAATATCACTATTTGCAGATGACATGATAGTATATTTAAGTGATCCCAAAAGTTCCACCAGAGAACTACTAAAGCTGATAAACAACTTCAGCAAAGTGGCTGGGTATAAAATTAACTCAAATAAATCAGTTGCCTTCCTCTATACAAAAGAGAAACAAGCCGAGAAAGAAATTAGGGAAACGACACCCTTCATAATAGACCCAAATAATATAAAGTACCTCGGTGTGACTTTAACCAAGCAAGTAAAAGATCTGTACAATAAGAACTTCAAGACACTGAGGAAAGAAATTGAAGAAGACCTCAGAAGATGGAAAGATCTCCCATGCTCATGGATTGGCAGGATTAATATAGTAAAAATGGCCATTTTACCAAAAGCAATCTACAGATTCAATGCAATCCCCATCAAAATACCAATCCAATTCTTCAAAGAGTTAGACAGAACAATTTGCAAATTCATCTGGAATAACAAAAAACCCAGGATAGCTAAAGCTATCCTCAACAATAAAAGGACTTCAGGGGGAATCACTATCCCTGAACTCAAGCAGTATTACAGAGCAATAGTGATAAAAACTGCATGGTATTGGTACAGAGACAGACAGATAGACCAATGGAATAGAATTGAAGACCCAGAAATGAACCCACACACCTATGGTCACTTGATTTTTGACAAAGGAGCCAAAACCATCCAATGGAAAAAAGATAGCATTTTCAGCAAATGGTGCTGGTTCAACTGGAGGGCAACATGTAGAAGAATGCAGATCGATCCATGCTTATCACCCTGTACAAAGCTTAAGTCCAAGTGGATCAAGGACCTCCACATCAAACCAGACACACTCAAACTAATAGAAGAAAAACTAGGGAAGCATCTGGAACACATGGGCACTGGAAAAAATTTCCTGAACAAAACACCAATGGCTTATGCTCTAAGATCAAGAATCGACAAATGGGATCTCATAAAACTGCAAAGCTTCTGTAAGGCAAAGGACACTGTGGTTAGGACAAAACGGCAACCAACAGATTGGGAAAAGATCTTTACCAATCCTACAACAGATAGAGGCCTTATATCCAAAATATACAAAGAACTCAAGAAGTTAGACCGCAGGGAAACAAATAACCCTATTAAAAAATGGGGTTCAGAGCTAAACAAAGAATTCACAGCTGAGGAATGCCGAATGGCTGAGAAACACCTAAAGAAATGTTCAACATCTTTAGTCATAAGGGAAATGCAAATCAAAACAACCCTGAGATTTCACCTCACACCAGTGCGATTGGCTAAGATCAAAAACTCAGGTGACAGCAGATGCTGGCGAGGATGTGGAGAAAGAGGAACACTCCTCCATTGTTGGTGGGATTGCAGACTGGTAAAACCATTCTGGAAATCAGTCTGGAGGTTCCTCAGAAAATTGGACATTGAACTGCCTGAGGATCCAGCTATACCTCTCTTGGGCATATACCCAAAAGATGCCTCAACATATAAAAGAGACACGTGCTCCACTATGTTCATCGCAGCCTTATTTATAATAGCCAGAAAATGGAAAGAACCCAGATGCCCTTCAACAGAGGAATGGATACAGAAAATGTGGTACATCTACACAATGGAATATTACTCAGCTATCAAAAACAACGAGTTTATGAAATTCGTAGGCAAATGGTTGGAACTGGAAAATATCATCCTGAGTGAGCTAACCCAATCACAGAAAGACATACATGGTATGCACTCATTGATAAGTGGCTATTAGCCCAAATGCTTGAATTACCTTAGATCC
Organism: Rattus norvegicus; assembly: GCF_021556685.1. Classification (NCBI taxonomy): domain Eukaryota; kingdom Metazoa; phylum Chordata; class Mammalia; order Rodentia; family Muridae; genus Rattus; species Rattus norvegicus. The sequence continues at coordinate 1,645,496 of NC_141555.1, read as the reverse complement.
CTAGAACAAACGAAACTCAAGACGGATGATCAAAATGTGAATGCTTCACTCCTTCTTTAAATGAGGAAAAAGAATACCCTTGGCAGGGAAGGGAGAGGCAAAGATTAAAACAGAGACTGAAGGAACACCCATTCAGAGCCTGCCCCACATGTGGCCCATACATATACAGCCACCCAATTAGACAAGATGGATGAAGCAAAGAAGTGCAGACCGACAGGAGCCGGATGTAGATCGCTCCTGAGAGACACAGCCAGAATACAGCAAATATAGAGGCGAATGCCAGCAGCAAACCACTGAACTGAGAATAGGTCCCCTATTGAAGGAATCAGAGAAAGAACTGGAAGAGCTTGAAGGGGCTCGAGACCCCAAAAGTACAACAATGCCAAGCAACCAGAGCTTCCAGGGACTAAGCCACTACCTAAAGACTATACATGGACTGACCCTGGACTCTGACCCCATAGGTAGCAATGAATATCCTAGTAAGAGCACCAGTGGAAGGGGAAGCCCTGGGTCCTGCTAAGACTGAACCCCCAGTGAACTAGTCTATGGGGGGAGGGCGGCAATGGGGGGGAGGGTTGGGAGGGGAACACCCATAAGGAAGGGGAGGGGGGAGGGGGATGTTTGCCCGGAAACCGGGAAAGGGAATAACACTCGAAATGTATATAAGAAATACTCAAGTTAATAAAAAAAAAAGGGGGGGGGAAATATTCATAAGAGGGGATATGGAAGCAAAGTTTACAGCAGTAACTCAAGGAATGGCATATATATATATATATATATATATATATATATATATATATATATATATATAGCCACCAAAGCTAGATAAGATTGATGAAGCTAGGCCCAGGAGCAGCAGGACCCCTGCCAGAGACACCGCCGGAACCTGAAAGAAACAGACCGGATAAACAGTTCTCTGCACCCAAATCCCATGGGAGGGAGAGCTAAACCTTCAGAGAGGCAGACAAGCCTGGGAAACCAGAAGAGACTGCTCCCTGCACACACATCTCGGATGCCAGAGGAAAAAGCCAAAGACCATCTGGAACCCTGGTGCACTGAAGCTCCCGGAAGGGGCGGCACAGGTCTTCCTGGTTGCTGCCGCTGCAGAGAGCCCCTGGGCAGCACCCCACGAGCACACCTGAGCCTCGGGACCACAGGTAAGACCAAATTTTCTGCTGCAAGAAAGCTGCCTGGTGAGCTTGGGACACACGGAAGCAGAATTTCTCTAGGACCGGGCACGTTCTGTGTTTACCGGAAGTCCCACACCCGCGGATCCCGGCCCGCAGCAGCTCTCTGCTCCCAGACCCGGTGAGAGAGAGACCCAACCGCCTGGTCAGGTGGGCACTCCTGAGGCTGCAGAGCAGAAGAGACCACCAACACTGCTCACCCCTGCCCACATCCCTGGCCCAAGAGGAAACTGTATAAGGCCTCTGGGCTCCCGTGGGGGAGGGCCCAGGAGCAGCAGGACCCCTGCCAGAGACACCGCCGGAACCTGAAAGAAACAGACCGGATAAACAGTTCTCTGCACCCAAATCCCGTGGGAGGGAGAGCTAAACCTTCAGAGAGGCAGACAAGCCTGGGAAACCAGAAGAGACTGCTCCCTGCACACACATCTCGGACGCCAGAGGAAAAAGCCAAAGACCATCTGGAACCCTGGTGCACTGAAGCTCCCGGAAGGGGCGGCACAGGTCTTCCTGGTTGCTGCCGCTGCAGAGAGCCCGTGGGCAGCACCCCACGAGCGAACCTGAGCCTCGGGACCACAGGTAAGACCAAATTTTCTGCTGCAAAACAGCTGCCTGGTGAACTCAAGACACAGGCCCACAGGAACAGCTGAAGACCTGTAGAGAGGAAAAACTACACACCCGAAAGCAGAACACTCTGTCCCCATAACTGACTGAAAGAGAGGAAAACAGGTCTACAGCACTCCTGACACACAGGCTTATAGGACAGTCTAGCCACTGTCAGAAATAGCAGAACAAAGTAACACTAGAGATAATCTGATGGCGAGAGGCAAGCGCAGGAACCCAAGCAACAGAAACCAAGACTACATGCCATCATCGGAGCCCAATTCTCCCACCAAAACAAACATGGAATATCCAAACACACCAGAAAAGCAAGATCTAGTTTCAAAATCATATTTGATCATGATGCTGGAGGACTTCAAGAAAGACATGAACACACTTAGGGAAGCACAGGAAAACATTAATAAACAAGTAAAAGCCTACAGAGAGGAATCGCAAAAATCCCTGAAAGAATTCCAGGAAAACACAATCAAACAGTTGAAGGAATTAAAAATGGAAATAGAAGCAATCAAGAAAGAACACATGGAAACAACCCTGGATATAGAAAACCAAAAGAAGAGACAAGGAGCTGTAGATACAAGCTTCACCAACAGAATACAAGAGATGGAAGAGAGAATCTCAGGAGCAGAAGATTCCATAGAAATCATTGACTCAACTGTCAAAGATAATGTAAAGCGGAAAAAGCTACTGGTCCAAAACATACAGGAAATCCAGGACTCAATGAGAAGATCAAACCTAAGGATAATAGGTATAGAAGAGAGTGAAGACTCCCAGCTCAAAGGACCAGTAAATATCTTCAACAAAATCATAGAAGAAAACTTCCCTAACCTAAAAAAAGAGATACCCATAGACATACAAGAAGCCTACAGAACTCCAAATAGATTGGACCAGAAAAGAAACACCTCCCGTCACATAATTGTCAAAACACCAAACGCACAAAATAAAGAAAGAATATTAAAAGCAGTAAGGGAAAAAGGTCAAGTAACATATAAAGGGAGACCTATCAGAATCACACCAGACTTCTCGCCAGAAACTATGAAGGCCAGAAGATCCTGGACTGATGTCATACAGACCCTAAGAGAACACAAATGCCAGCCCAGGTTACTGTATCCAGCAAAACTCTCAATTAACATTGATGGAGAAACCAAGATATTCCATGACAAAACCAAATTTACACAATATCTTTCTACAAATCCAGCACTACAAAGGATAATAAATGGTAAAGCCCAACATAAGGAGGCAAGCTATACCCTAGAAGAAGCAAGAAACTAATCGTCTTGGCAACAAAACAAAGAGAATGAAAGCACACAAACATAACCTCACATCCAAATATGAATATAACGGGAAGCAATAATCACTATTCCTTAATATCTCTCAATATCAATGGCCTCAACTCCCCAATAAAAAGACATAGATTAACAAACTGGATACGAAACGAGGACCCTGCATTCTGCTGCCTACAGGAAACACACCTCAGAGACAAAGACAGACACTACCTCAGAGTGAAAGGCTGGAAAACAACTTTCCAAGCAAATGGTCAGAAGAAGCAAGCTGGAGTAGCCATTCTAATATCAAATAAAATCAATTTCCAACTAAACGTCATCAAAAAAGATAAGGAAGGACACTCATATTCATCAAAGGAAAAAGCAACCAAGATGAACTCTCAATCCTAATTATCTATGCCCCAAATACAAGGGCACCTACATACGTAAAAGAAACCTTACTAAAGCTCAAAACACACATTGCACCTCACACAATAATAGTGGGAGATTTCAACACCCCACTCTCATCAATGGACAGATCATGGAAACAGAAATTAAACAGTGATGTAGACAGACTAAGAGAAGTCATGAGCCAAATGGACTTAACGGATATTTATAGAACATTCTATCCTAAAGCAAAAGGATATACCTTCTTCTCAGCTCCTCATGGTACTTTCTCCAAAATTGACCATATAATTGGTCAAAAAATGGGCCTCAACAGGTACAGAAAGATAGAAATAATCCCATGCGTGCTATCGGACCACCACGGCCTAAAACTGGTCTTCAATAACAATAAGGGAAGAATGCCCACATATACGTGGAAATTGAACAATGCTCTACTCAATGATAACCTGGTCAAGGAAGAAATAAAGAAAGAAATTAAAAACTTTTTAGAATTTAATGAAAATGAAGATACAACATACTCAAACTTATGGGACACAATGAAAGCTGTGCTAAGAGGAAAACTCATAGCGCTGAGTGCCTGCAGAAAGAAACAGGAAAGAGCATATGTCAGCAGCTTGACAGCACACCTAAAAGCTCTAGAACAAAAAGAAGCAAATACACCCAGGAGGAGTAGAAGGCAGGAAATAATCAAACTCAGAGCTGAAATCAACCAAGTAGAAACAAAAAGGACCATAGAAAGAATCAACAGAACCAAAAGTTGGTTCTTTGAGAAAATCAACAAGATAGATAAACCCTTAGCCAGACTAACGAGAGGACACAGAGAGTGTGTCCAAATTAACAAAATCAGAAATGAAAAGGGAGACATAACTACAGATTCGGAGGAAATTCAAAAAATCATCAGATCTTACTATAAAAACCTATATTCAACAAAATTTGAAAATCTTCAGGAAATAGACAATTTCCTAGACAGATACCAGGTATCGAAGTTAAATCAGGAACAGATAAACCAGTTAAACAACCTCATAACTCCTAAGGAAATAGAAGCAGTCATTAAAGGTCTCCCAACCAAAAAGAGCCCAGGTCCAGACGGGTTTAGTGCAGAATTCTATCAAACCTTCATAGAAGACCTCATACCAATATTATCCAAACTATTCCACAAAATTGAAACAGATGGAGCCCTACCGAATTCCTTCTACGAAGCCACAATTACTCTTATACCTAAACCACACAAAGACACAACAAAGAAAGAGAACTTCAGACCAATTTCCCTTATGAATATCGACGCAAAAATACTCAATAAAATTCTGGCAAACCGAATTCAAGAGCACATCAAAACAATCATCCACCATGATCAAGTAGGCTTCATCCCAGGCATGCAGGGATGGTTTAATATACGGAAAACCATCAACGTGATCCATTATATAAACAAACTGAAAGAACAGAACCACATGATCATTTCATTAGATGCTGAGAAAGCATTTGACAAAATTCAACACCCCTTCATGATAAAAGTCCTGGAAAGAATAGGAATTCAAGGCCCATACCTAAACATAGTAAAAGCCATATACAGCAAACCACTTGCTAACATTAAACTAAATGGAGAGAAACTTGAAGCAATCCCACTAAAATCAGGGACTAGACAAGGCTGCCCACTCTCTCCCTACTTATTCAATATAGTTCTTGAAGTTCTAGCCAGAGCAATCAGACAACAAAAGGAGATCAAAGGGATACAGATCGGAAAAGAAGAGGTCAAAATATCACTATTTGCAGATGACATGATAGTATATTTAAGTGATCCCAAAAGTTCCACCAGAGAACTACTAAAGCTGATAAACAACTTCAGCAAAGTGGCTGGGTATAAAATTAACTCAAATAAATCAGTTGCCTTCCTCTATACAAAAGAGAAACAAGCCGAGAAAGAAATTAGGGAAACGACACCCTTCATAATAGACCCAAATAATATAAAGTACCTCGGTGTGACTTTAACCAAGCAAGTAAAAGATCTGTACAATAAGAACTTCAAGACACTGAGGAAAGAAATTGAAGAAGACCTCAGAAGATGGAAAGATCTCCCATGCTCATGGATTGGCAGGATTAATATAGTAAAAATGGCCATTTTACCAAAAGCAATCTACAGATTCAATGCAATCCCCATCAAAATACCAATCCAATTCTTCAAAGAGTTAGACAGAACAATTTGCAAATTCATCTGGAATAACAAAAAACCCAGGATAGCTAAAGCTATCCTCAACAATAAAAGGACTTCAGGGGGAATCACTATCCCTGAACTCAAGCAGTATTACAGAGCAATAGTGATAAAAACTGCATGGTATTGGTACAGAGACAGACAGATAGACCAATGGAATAGAATTGAAGACCCAGAAATGAACCCACACACCTATGGTCACTTGATTTTTGACAAAGGAGCCAAAACCATCCAATGGAAAAAAGATAGCATTTTCAGCAAATGGTGCTGGTTCAACTGGAGGGCAACATGTAGAAGAATGCAGATCGATCCATGCTTATCACCCTGTACAAAGCTTAAGTCCAAGTGGATCAAGGACCTCCACATCAAACCAGACACACTCAAACTAATAGAAGAAAAACTAGGGAAGCATCTGGAACACATGGGCACTGGAAAAAATTTCCTGAACAAAACACCAATGGCTTATGCTCTAAGATCAAGAATCGACAAATGGGATCTCATAAAACTGCAAAGCTTCTGTAAGGCAAAGGACACTGTGGTTAGGACAAAACGGCAACCAACAGATTGGGAAAAGATCTTTACCAATCCTACAACAGATAGAGGCCTTATATCCAAAATATACAAAGAACTCAAGAAGTTAGACCGCAGGGAAACAAATAACCCTATTAAAAAATGGGGTTCAGAGCTAAACAAAGAATTCACAGCTGAGGAATGCCGAATGGCTGAGAAACACCTAAAGAAATGTTCAACATCTTTAGTCATAAGGGAAATGCAAATCAAAACAACCCTGAGATTTCACCTCACACCAGTGCGATTGGCTAAGATCAAAAACTCAGGTGACAGCAGATGCTGGCGAGGATGTGGAGAAAGAGGAACACTCCTCCATTGTTGGTGGGATTGCAGACTGGTAAAACCATTCTGGAAATCAGTCTGGAGGTTCCTCAGAAAATTGGACATTGAACTGCCTGAGGATCCAGCTATACCTCTCTTGGGCATATACCCAAAAGATGCCTCAACATATAAAAGAGACACGTGCTCCACTATGTTCATCGCAGCCTTATTTATAATAGCCAGAAAATGGAAAGAACCCAGATGCCCTTCAACAGAGGAATGGATACAGAAAATGTGGTACATCTACACAATGGAATATTACTCAGCTATCAAAAACAACGAGTTTATGAAATTCGTAGGCAAATGGTTGGAACTGGAAAATATCATCCTGAGTGAGCTAACCCAATCACAGAAAGACATACATGGTATGCACTCATTGATAAGTGGCTATTAGCCCAAATGCTTGAATTACCTTAGATCCCTAGAACAAACGAAACTCAAGACGGATGATCAAAATGTGAATGCTTCACTCCTTCTTTAAATGAGGAAAAAGAATACCCTTGGCAGGGAAGGGAGAGGCAAAGATTAAAACAGAGACTGAAGGAACACCCATTCAGAGCCTGCCCCACATGTGGCCCATACATATACAGCCACCCAATTAGACAAGATGGATGAAGCAAAGAAGTGCAGACCGACAGGAGCCGGATGTAGATCGCTCCTGAGAGACACAGCCAGAATACAGCAAATATAGAGGCGAATGCCAGCAGCAAACCACTGAACTGAGAATAGGTCCCCTATTGAAGGAATCAGAGAAAGAACTGGAAGAGCTTGAAGGGGCTCGAGACCCCAAAAGTACAACAATGCCAAGCAACCAGAGCTTCCAGGGACTAAGCCACTACCTAAAGACTATACATGGACTGACCCTGGACTCTGACCCCATAGGTAGCAATGAATATCCTAGTAAGAGCACCAGTGGAAGGGGAAGCCCTGGGTCCTGCTAAGACTGAACCCCCAGTGAACTAGTCTATGGGGGGAGGGCGGCAATGGGGGGGAGGGTTGGGAGGGGAACACCCATAAGGAAGGGGAGGGGGGAGGGGGATGTTTGCCCGGAAACCGGGTAAGGGAATAACACTCGAAATGTATATAAGAAATACTCAAGTTAATAAAAAAAAAAAGGGGGGGGGGAAATATTCATAAGAGGGGATATGGAAGCAAAGTTTACAGCAGTAACTCAAGGAATGGCATATATATATATATATATATATATATATATATATATATATATATATATATATATATAGCCACCAAAGCTAGATAAGATTGATGAAGCTAGGCCCAGGAGCAGCAGGACCCCTGCCAGAGACACCGCCGGAACCTGAAAGAAACAGACCGGATAAACAGTTCTCTGCACCCAAATCCCATGGGAGGGAGAGCTAAACCTTCAGAGAGGCAGACAAGCCTGGGAAACCAGAAGAGACTGCTCCCTGCACACACATCTCGGATGCCAGAGGAAAAAGCCAAAGACCATCTGGAACCCTGGTGCACTGAAGCTCCCGGAAGGGGCGGCACAGGTCTTCCTGGTTGCTGCCGCTGCAGAGAGCCCCTGGGCAGCACCCCACGAGCACACCTGAGCCTCGGGACCACAGGTAAGACCAAATTTTCTGCTGCAAGAAAGCTGCCTGGTGAGCTTGGGACACACGGAAGCAGAATTTCTCTAGGACCGGGCACGTTCTGTGTTTACCGGAAGTCCCACACCCGCGGATCCCGGCCCGCAGCAGCTCTCTGCTCCCAGACCCGGTGAGAGAGAGACCCAACCGCCTGGTCAGGTGGGCACTCCTGAGGCTGCAGAGCAGAAGAGACCACCAACACTGCTCACCCCTGCCCACATCCCTGGCCCAAGAGGAAACTGTATAAGGCCTCTGGGCTCCCGTGGGGGAGGGCCCAGGAGCAGCAGGACCCCTGCCAGAGACACCGCCGGAACCTGAAAGAAACAGACCGGATAAACAGTTCTCTGCACCCAAATCCCGTGGGAGGGAGAGCTAAACCTTCAGAGAGGCAGACAAGCCTGGGAAACCAGAAGAGACTGCTCCCTGCACACACATCTCGGACGCCAGAGGAAAAAGCCAAAGACCATCTGGAACCCTGGTGCACTGAAGCTCCCGGAAGGGGCGGCACAGGTCTTCCTGGTTGCTGCCGCTGCAGAGAGCCCGTGGGCAGCACCCCACGAGCGAACCTGAGCCTCGGGACCACAGGTAAGACCAAATTTTCTGCTGCAAAACAGCTGCCTGGTGAACTCAAGACACAGGCCCACAGGAACAGCTGAAGACCTGTAGAGAGGAAAAACTACACACCCGAAAGCAGAACACTCTGTCCCCATAACTGACTGAAAGAGAGGAAAACAGGTCTACAGCACTCCTGACACACAGGCTTATAGGACAGTCTAGCCGCTGTCAGAAATAGCAGAACAAAGTAACACTAGAGATAATCTGATGGCGAGAGGCAAGCGCAGGAACCCAAGCAACAGAAACCAAGACTACATGCCATCATCGGAGCCCAATTCTCCCACCAAAACAAACATGGAATATCCAAACACACCAGAAAAGCAAGATCTAGTTTCAAAATCATATTTGATCATGATGCTGGAGGACTTCAAGAAAGACATGAACACACTTAGGGAAGCACAGGAAAACATTAATAAACAAGTAAAAGCCTACAGAGAGGAATCGCAAAAATCCCTGAAAGAATTCCAGGAAAACACAATCAAACAGTTGAAGGAATTAAAAATGGAAATAGAAGCAATCAAGAAAGAACACATGGAAACAACCCTGGATATAGAAAACCAAAAGAAGAGACAAGGAGCTGTAGATACAAGCTTCACCAACAGAATACAAGAGATGGAAGAGAGAATCTCAGGAGCAGAAGATTCCATAGAAATCATTGACTCAACTGTCAAAGATAATGTAAAGCGGAAAAAGCTACTGGTCCAAAACATACAGGAAATCCAGGACTCAATGAGAAGATCAAACCTAAGGATAATAGGTATAGAAGAGAGTGAAGACTCCCAGCTCAAAGGACCAGTAAATATCTTCAACAAAATCATAGAAGAAAACTTCCCTAACCTAAAAAAAGAGATACCCATAGACATACAAGAAGCCTACAGAACTCCAAATAGATTGGACCAGAAAAGAAACACCTCCCGTCACATAATTGTCAAAACACCAAACGCACAAAATAAAGAAAGAATATTAAAAGCAGTAAGGGAAAAAGGTCAAGTAACATATAAAGGGAGACCTATCAGAATCACACCAGACTTCTCGCCAGAAACTATGAAGGCCAGAAGATCCTGGACTGATGTCATACAGACCCTAAGAGAACACAAATGCCAGCCCAGGTTACTGTATCCAGCAAAACTCTCAATTAACATTGATGGAGAAACCAAGATATTCCATGACAAAACCAAATTTACACAATATCTTTCTACAAATCCAGCACTACAAAGGATAATAAATGGTAAAGCCCAACATAAGGAGGCAAGCTATACCCTAGAAGAAGCAAGAAACTAATCGTCTTGGCAACAAAACAAAGAGAATGAAAGCACACAAACATAACCTCACATCCAAATATGAATATAACGGGAAGCAATAATCACTATTCCTTAATATCTCTCAATATCAATGGCCTCAACTCCCCAATAAAAAGACATAGATTAACAAACTGGATACGAAACGAGGACCCTGCATTCTGCTGCCTACAGGAAACACACCTCAGAGACAAAGACAGACACTACCTCAGAGTGAAAGGCTGGAAAACAACTTTCCAAGCAAATGGTCAGAAGAAGCAAGCTGGAGTAGCCATTCTAATATCAAATAAAATCAATTTCCAACTAAACGTCATCAAAAAAGATAAGGAAGGACACTTCATATTCATCAAAGGAAAAAGCAACCAAGATGAACTCTCAATCCTAATTATCTATGCCCCAAATACAAGGGCACCTACATACGTAAAAGAAACCTTACTAAAGCTCAAAACACACATTGCACCTCACACAATAATAGTGGGAGATTTCAACACCCCACTCTCATCAATGGACAGATCATGGAAACAGAAATTAAACAGTGATGTAGACAGACTAAGAGAAGTCATGAGCCAAATGGACTTAACGGATATTTATAGAACATTCTATCCTAAAGCAAAAGGATATACCTTCTTCTCAGCTCCTCATGGTACTTTCTCCAAAATTGACCATATAATTGGTCAAAAAATGGGCCTCAACAGGTACAGAAAGATAGAAATAATCCCATGCGTGCTATCGGACCACCACGGCCTAAAACTGGTCTTCAATAACAATAAGGGAAGAATGCCCACATATACGTGGAAATTGAACAATGCTCTACTCAATGATAACCTGGTCAAGGAAGAAATAAAGAAAGAAATTAAAAACTTTTTAGAATTTAATGAAAATGAAGATACAACATACTCAAACTTATGGGACACAATGAAAGCTGTGCTAAGAGGAAAACTCATAGCGCTGAGTGCCTGCAGAAAGAAACAGGAAAGAGCATATGTCAGCAGCTTGACAGCACACCTAAAAGCTCTAGAACAAAAAGAAGCAAATACACCCAGGAGGAGTAGAAGGCAGGAAATAATCAAACTCAGAGCTGAAATCAACCAAGTAGAAACAAAAAGGACCATAGAAAGAATCAACAGAACCAAAAGTTGGTTCTTTGAGAAAATCAACAAGATAGATAAACCCTTAGCCAGACTAACGAGAGGACACAGAGAGTGTGTCCAAATTAACAAAATCAGAAATGAAAAGGGAGACATAACTACAGATTCGGAGGAAATTCAAAAAATCATCAGGTCTTACTATAAAAACCTATATTCAACAAAATTTGAAAATCTTCAGGAAATAGACAATTTCCTAGACAGATACCAGGTATCGAAGTTAAATCAGGAACAGATAAACCAGTTAAACAACCTCATAACTCCTAAGGAAATAGAAGCAGTCATTAAAGGTCTCCCAACCAAAAAGAGCCCAGGTCCAGACGGGTTTAGTGCAGAATTCTATCAAACCTTCATAGAAGACCTCATACCAATATTATCCAAACTATTCCACAAAATTGAAACAGATGGAGCCCTACCGAATTCCTTCTACGAAGCCACAATTACTCTTATACCTAAACCACACAAAGACACAACAAAGAAAGAGAACTTCAGACCAATTTCCCTTATGAATATCGACGCAAAAATACTCAATAAAATTCTGGCAAACCGAATTCAAGAGCACATCAAAACAATCATCCACCATGATCAAGTAGGCTTCATCCCAGGCATGCAGGGATGGTTTAATATACGGAAAACCATCAACGTGATCCATTATATAAACAAACTGAAAGAACAGAACCACATGATCATTTCATTAGATGCTGAGAAAGCATTTGACAAAATTCAACACCCCTTCATGATAAAAGTCCTGGAAAGAATAGGAATTCAAGGCCCATACCTAAACATAGTAAAAGCCATATACAGCAAACCACTTGCTAACATTAAACTAAATGGAGAGAAACTTGAAGCAATCCCACTAAAATCAGGGACTAGACAAGGCTGCCCACTCTCTCCCTACTTATTCAATATAGTTCTTGAAGTTCTAGCCAGAGCAATCAGACAACAAAAGGAGATCAAAGGGATACAGATCGGAAAAGAAGAGGTCAAAATATCACTATTTGCAGATGACATGATAGTATATTTAAGTGATCCCAAAAGTTCCACCAGAGAACTACTAAAGCTGATAAACAACTTCAGCAAAGTGGCTGGGTATAAAATTAACTCAAATAAATCAGTTGCCTTCCTCTATACAAAAGAGAAACAAGCCGAGAAAGAAATTAGGGAAACGACACCCTTCATAATAGACCCAAATAATATAAAGTACCTCGGTGTGACTTTAACCAAGCAAGTAAAAGATCTGTACAATAAGAACTTCAAGACACTGAGGAAAGAAATTGAAGAAGACCTCAGAAGATGGAAAGATCTCCCATGCTCATGGATTGGCAGGATTAATATAGTAAAAATGGCCATTTTACCAAAAGCAATCTACAGATTCAATGCAATCCCCATCAAAATACCAATCCAATTCTTCAAAGAGTTAGACAGAACAATTTGCAAATTCATCTGGAATAACAAAAAACCCAGGATAGCTAAAGCTATCCTCAACAATAAAAGGACTTCAGGGGGAATCACTATCCCTGAACTCAAGCAGTATTACAGAGCAATAGTGATAAAAACTGCATGGTATTGGTACAGAGACAGACAGATAGACCAATGGAATAGAATTGAAGACCCAGAAATGAACCCACACACCTATGGTCACTTGATTTTTGACAAAGGAGCCAAAACCATCCAATGGAAAAAAGATAGCATTTTCAGCAAATGGTGCTGGTTCAACTGGAGGGCAACATGTAGAAGAATGCAGATCGATCCATGCTTATCACCCTGTACAAAGCTTAAGTCCAAGTGGATCAAGGACCTCCACATCAAACCAGACACACTCAAACTAATAGAAGAAAAACTAGGGAAGCATCTGGAACACATGGGCACTGGAAAAAATTTCCTGAACAAAACACCAATGGCTTATGCTCTAAGATCAAGAATCGACAAATGGGATCTCATAAAACTGCAAAGCTTCTGTAAGGCAAAGGACACTGTGGTTAGGACAAAACGGCAACCAACAGATTGGGAAAAGATCTTTACCAATCCTACAACAGATAGAGGCCTTATATCCAAAATATACAAAGAACTCAAGAAGTTAGACCGCAGGGAAACAAATAACCCTATTAAAAAATGGGGTTCAGAGCTAAACAAAGAATTCACAGCTGAGGAATGCCGAATGGCTGAGAAACACCTAAAGAAATGTTCAACATCTTTAGTCATAAGGGAAATGCAAATCAAAACAACCCTGAGATTTCACCTCACACCAGTGCGATTGGCTAAGATCAAAAACTCAGGTGACAGCAGATGCTGGCGAGGATGTGGAGAAAGAGGAACACTCCTCCATTGTTGGTGGGATTGCAGACTGGTAAAACCATTCTGGAAATCAGTCTGGAGGTTCCTCAGAAAATTGGACATTGAACTGCCTGAGGATCCAGCTATACCTCTCTTGGGCATATACCCAAAAGATGCCTCAACATATAAAAGAGACACGTGCTCCACTATGTTCATCGCAGCCTTATTTATAATAGCCAGAAAATGGAAAGAACCCAGATGCCCTTCAACAGAGGAATGGATACAGAAAATGTGGTACATCTACACAATGGAATATTACTCAGCTATCAAAAACAACGAGTTTATGAAATTCGTAGGCAAATGGTTGGAACTGGAAAATATCATCCTGAGTGAGCTAACCCAATCACAGAAAGACATACATGGTATGCACTCATTGATAAGTGGCTATTAGCCCAAATGCTTGAATTACCTTAGATCCCTAGAACAAACGAAACTCAAGACGGATGATCAAAATGTGAATGCTTCACTCCTTCTTTAAATGAGGAAAAAGAATACCCTTGGCAGGGAAGGGAGAGGCAAAGATTAAAACAGAGACTGAAGGAACACCCATTCAGAGCCTGCCCCACATGTGGCCCATACATATACAGCCACCCAATTAGACAAGATGGATGAAGCAAAGAAGTGCAGACCGACAGGAGCCGGATGTAGATCGCTCCTGAGAGACACAGCCAGAATACAGCAAATATAGAGGCGAATGCCAGCAGCAAACCACTGAACTGAGAATAGGTCCCCTATTGAAGGAATCAGAGAAAGAACTGGAAGAGCTTGAAGGGACTCGAGACCCCAAAAGTACAACAATGCCAAGCAACCAGAGCTTCCAGGGACTAAGCCACTACCTAAAGACTATACATGGACTGACCCTGGACTCTGACCCCATAGGTAGCAATGAATATCCTAGTAAGAGCACCAGTGGAAGGGGAAGCCCTGGGTCCTGCTAAGACTGAACCCCCAGTGAACTAGTCTATGGGGGGAGGGCGGCAATGGGGGGGAGGGTTGGGAGGGGAACACCCATAAGGAAGGGGAGGGGGGAGGGGGATGTTTGCCCGGAAACCGGGAAAGGGAATAACACTCGAAATGTATATAAGAAATACTCAAGTTAATAAAAAAAAAAGGGGGGGGGGAAATATTCATAAGAGGGGATATGGAAGCAAAGTTTACAGCAGTAACTCAAGGAATGGCATATATATATATATATATATATATATATATATATATATATATATATATATAGCCACCAAAGCTAGATAAGATTGATGAAGCTAGGCCCAGGAGCAGCAGGACCCCTGCCAGAGACACCGCCGGAACCTGAAAGAAACAGACCGGATAAACAGTTCTCTGCACCCAAATCCCGTGGGAGGGAGAGCTAAACCTTCAGAGAGGCAGACAAGCCTGGGAAACCAGAAGAGACTGCTCCCTGCACACACATCTCGGATGCCAGAGGAAAAAGCCAAAGACCATCTGGAACCCTGGTGCACTGAAGCTCCCGGAAGGGGCGGCACAGGTCTTCCTGGTTGCTGCCGCTGCAGAGAGCCCCTGGGCAGCACCCCACGAGCACACCTGAGCCTCGGGACCACAGGTAAGACCAAATTTTCTGCTGCAAGAAAGCTGCCTGGTGAGCTTGGGACACACGGAAGCAGAATTTCTCTAGGACCGGGCACGTTCTGTGTTTACCGGAAGTCCCACACCCGCGGATCCCGGCCCGCAGCAGCTCTCTGCTCCCAGACCCGGTGAGAGAGAGACCCAACCGCCTGGTCAGGTGGGCACTCCTGAGGCTGCAGAGCAGAAGAGACCACCAACACTGCTCACCCCTGCCCACATCCCTGGCCCAAGAGGAAACTGTATAAGGCCTCTGGGCTCCCGTGGGGGAGGGCCCAGGAGCAGCAGGACCCCTGCCAGAGACACCGCCGGAACCTGAAAGAAACAGACCGGATAAACAGTTCTCTGCACCCAAATCCCGTGGGAGGGAGAGCTAAACCTTCAGAGAGGCAGACAAGCCTGGGAAACCAGAAGAGACTGCTCCCTGCACACACATCTCGGACGCCAGAGGAAAAAGCCAAAGACCATCTGGAACCCTGGTGCACTGAAGCTCCCGGAAGGGGCGGCACAGGTCTTCCTGGTTGCTGCCGCTGCAGAGAGCCCCTGGGCAGCACCCCACGAGCACACCTGAGCCTCGGGACCACAGGTAAGACCAAATTTTCTGCTGCAAGAAAGCTGCCTGGTGAGCTTGGGACACACGGAAGCAGAATTTCTCTAGGACCGGGCACGTTCTGTGTTTACCGGAAGTCCCACACCCGCGGATCCCGGCCCGCAGCAGCTCTCTGCTCCCAGACCCGGTGAGAGAGAGACCCAACCGCCTGGTCAGGTGGGCACTCCTGAGGCTGCAGAGCAGAAGAGACCACCAACACTGCTCACCCCTGCCCACATCCCTGGCCCAAGAGGAAACTGTATAAGGCCTCTGGGCTCCCGTGGGGGGGGCCCAGGAGCAGCAGGACCCCTGCCAGAGACACCGCCGGAACCTGAAAGAAACAGACCGGATAAACAGTTCTCTGCACCCAAATCCCGTGGGAGGGAGAGCTAAACCTTCAGAGAGGCAGACAAGCCTGGGAAACCAGAAGAGACTGCTCCCTGCACACACATCTCGGACGCCAGAGGAAAAAGCCAAAGACCATCTGGAACCCTGGTGCACTGAAGCTCCCGGAAGGGGCGGCACAGGTCTTCCTGGTTGCTGCCGCTGCAGAGAGCCCGTGGGCAGCACCCCACGAGCGAACCTGAGCCTCGGGACCACAGGTAAGACCAAATTTTCTGCTGCAAAACAGCTGCCTGGTGAACTCAAGACACAGGCCCACAGGAACAGCTGAAGACCTGTAGAGAGGAAAAACTACACACCCGAAAGCAGAACACTCTGTCCCCATAACTGACTGAAAGAGAGGAAAACAGGTCTACAGCACTCCTGACACACAGGCTTATAGGACAGTCTAGCCACTGTCAGAAATAGCAGAACAAAGTAACACTAGAGATAATCTGATGGCGAGAGGCAAGCGCAGGAACCCAAGCAACAGAAACCAAGACTACATGCCATCATCGGAGCCCAATTCTCCCACCAAAACAAACATGGAATATCCAAACACACCAGAAAAGCAAGATCTAGTTTCAAAATCATATTTGATCATGATGCTGGAGGACTTCAAGAAAGACATGAACACACTTAGGGAAGCACAGGAAAACATTAATAAACAAGTAAAAGCCTACAGAGAGGAATCGCAAAAATCCCTGAAAGAATTCCAGGAAAACACAATCAAACAGTTGAAGGAATTAAAAATGGAAATAGAAGCAATCAAGAAAGAACACATGGAAACAACCCTGGATATAGAAAACCAAAAGAAGAGACAAGGAGCTGTAGATACAAGCTTCACCAACAGAATACAAGAGATGGAAGAGAGAATCTCAGGAGCAGAAGATTCCATAGAAATCATTGACTCAACTGTCAAAGATAATGTAAAGCGGAAAAAGCTACTGGTCCAAAACATACAGGAAATCCAGGACTCAATGAGAAGATCAAACCTAAGGATAATAGGTATAGAAGAGAGTGAAGACTCCCAGCTCAAAGGACCAGTAAATATCTTCAACAAAATCATAGAAGAAAACTTCCCTAACCTAAAAAAAGAGATACCCATAGACATACAAGAAGCCTACAGAACTCCAAATAGATTGGACCAGAAAAGAAACACCTCCCGTCACATAATTGTCAAAACACCAAACGCACAAAATAAAGAAAGAATATTAAAAGCAGTAAGGGAAAAAGGTCAAGTAACATATAAAGGGAGACCTATCAGAATCACACCAGACTTCTCGCCAGAAACTATGAAGGCCAGAAGATCCTGGACTGATGTCATACAGACCCTAAGAGAACACAAATGCCAGCCCAGGTTACTGTATCCAGCAAAACTCTCAATTAACATTGATGGAGAAACCAAGATATTCCATGACAAAACCAAATTTACACAATATCTTTCTACAAATCCAGCACTACAAAGGATAATAAATGGTAAAGCCCAACATAAGGAGGCAAGCTATACCCTAGAAGAAGCAAGAAACTAATCGTCTTGGCAACAAAACAAAGAGAATGAAAGCACACAAACATAACCTCACATCCAAATATGAATATAACGGGAAGCAATAATCACTATTCCTTAATATCTCTCAATATCAATGGCCTCAACTCCCCAATAAAAAGACATAGATTAACAAACTGGATACGAAACGAGGACCCTGCATTCTGCTGCCTACAGGAAACACACCTCAGAGACAAAGACAGACACTACCTCAGAGTGAAAGGCTGGAAAACAACTTTCCAAGCAAATGGTCAGAAGAAGCAAGCTGGAGTAGCCATTCTAATATCAAATAAAATCAATTTCCAACTAAACGTCATCAAAAAAGATAAGGAAGGACACTTCATATTCATCAAAGGAAAAAGCAACCAAGATGAACTCTCAATCCTAATTATCTATGCCCCAAATACAAGGGCACCTACATACGTAAAAGAAACCTTACTAAAGCTCAAAACACACATTGCACCTCACACAATAATAGTGGGAGATTTCAACACCCCACTCTCATCAATGGACAGATCATGGAAACAGAAATTAAACAGTGATGTAGACAGACTAAGAGAAGTCATGAGCCAAATGGACTTAACGGATATTTATAGAACATTCTATCCTAAAGCAAAAGGATATACCTTCTTCTCAGCTCCTCATGGTACTTTCTCCAAAATTGACCATATAATTGGTCAAAAAATGGGCCTCAACAGGTACAGAAAGATAGAAATAATCCCATGCGTGCTATCGGACCACCACGGCCTAAAACTGGTCTTCAATAACAATAAGGGAAGAATGCCCACATATACGTGGAAATTGAACAATGCTCTACTCAATGATAACCTGGTCAAGGAAGAAATAAAGAAAGAAATTAAAAACTTTTTAGAATTTAATGAAAATGAAGATACAACATACTCAAACTTATGGGACACAATGAAAGCTGTGCTAAGAGGAAAACTCATAGCGCTGAGTGCCTGCAGAAAGAAACAGGAAAGAGCATATGTCAGCAGCTTGACAGCACACCTAAAAGCTCTAGAACAAAAAGAAGCAAATACACCCAGGAGGAGTAGAAGGCAGGAAATAATCAAACTCAGAGCTGAAATCAACCAAGTAGAAACAAAAAGGACCATAGAAAGAATCAACAGAACCAAAAGTTGGTTCTTTGAGAAAATCAACAAGATAGATAAACCCTTAGCCAGACTAACGAGAGGACACAGAGAGTGTGTCCAAATTAACAAAATCAGAAATGAAAAGGGAGACATAACTACAGATTCGGAGGAAATTCAAAAAATCATCAGATCTTACTATAAAAACCTATATTCAACAAAATTTGAAAATCTTCAGGAAATAGACAATTTCCTAGACAGATACCAGGTATCGAAGTTAAATCAGGAACAGATAAACCAGTTAAACAACCTCATAACTCCTAAGGAAATAGAAGCAGTCATTAAAGGTCTCCCAACCAAAAAGAGCCCAGGTCCAGACGGGTTTAGTGCAGAATTCTATCAAACCTTCATAGAAGACCTCATACCAATATTATCCAAACTATTCCACAAAATTGAAACAGATGGAGCCCTACCGAATTCCTTCTACGAAGCCACAATTACTCTTATACCTAAACCACACAAAGACACAACAAAGAAAGAGAACTTCAGACCAATTTCCCTTATGAATATCGACGCAAAAATACTCAATAAAATTCTGGCAAACCGAATTCAAGAGCACATCAAAACAATCATCCACCATGATCAAGTAGGCTTCATCCCAGGCATGCAGGGATGGTTTAATATACGGAAAACCATCAACGTGATCCATTATATAAACAAACTGAAAGAACAGAACCACATGATCATTTCATTAGATGCTGAGAAAGCATTTGACAAAATTCAACACCCCTTCATGATAAAAGTCCTGGAAAGAATAGGAATTCAAGGCCCATACCTAAACATAGTAAAAGCCATATACAGCAAACCAGTTGCTAACATTAAACTAAATGGAGAGAAACTTGAAGCAATCCCACTAAAATCAGGGACTAGACAAGGCTGCCCACTCTCTCCCTACTTATTCAATATAGTTCTTGAAGTTCTAGCCAGAGCAATCAGACAACAAAAGGAGATCAAAGGGATACAGATCGGAAAAGAAGAGGTCAAAATATCACTATTTGCAGATGACATGATAGTATATTTAAGTGATCCCAAAAGTTCCACCAGAGAACTACTAAAGCTGATAAACAACTTCAGCAAAGTGGCTGGGTATAAAATTAACTCAAATAAATCAGTTGCCTTCCTCTATACAAAAGAGAAACAAGCCGAGAAAGAAATTAGGGAAACGACACCCTTCATAATAGACCCAAATAATATAAAGTACCTCGGTGTGACTTTAACCAAGCAAGTAAAAGATCTGTACAATAAGAACTTCAAGACACTGAGGAAAGAAATTGAAGAAGACCTCAGAAGATGGAAAGATCTCCCATGCTCATGGATTGGCAGGATTAATATAGTAAAAATGGCCATTTTACCAAAAGCAATCTACAGATTCAATGCAATCCCCATCAAAATACCAATCCAATTCTTCAAAGAGTTAGACAGAACAATTTGCAAATTCATCTGGAATAACAAAAAACCCAGGATAGCTAAAGCTATCCTCAACAATAAAAGGACTTCAGGGGGAATCACTATCCCTGAACTCAAGCAGTATTACAGAGCAATAGTGATAAAAACTGCATGGTATTGGTACAGAGACAGACAGATAGACCAATGGAATAGAATTGAAGACCCAGAAATGAACCCACACACCTATGGTCACTTGATTTTTGACAAAGGAGCCAAAACCATCCAATGGAAAAAAGATAGCATTTTCAGCAAATGGTGCTGGTTCAACTGGAGGGCAACATGTAGAAGAATGCAGATCGATCCATGCTTATCACCCTGTACAAAGCTTAAGTCCAAGTGGATCAAGGACCTCCACATCAAACCAGACACACTCAAACTAATAGAAGAAAAACTAGGGAAGCATCTGGAACACATGGGCACTGGAAAAAATTTCCTGAACAAAACACCAATGGCTTATGCTCTAAGATCAAGAATCGACAAATGGGATCTCATAAAACTGCAAAGCTTCTGTAAGGCAAAGGACACTGTGGTTAGGACAAAACGGCAACCAACAGATTGGGAAAAGATCTTTACCAATCCTACAACAGATAGAGGCCTTATATCCAAAATATACAAAGAACTCAAGAAGTTAGACCGCAGGGAAACAAATAACCCTATTAAAAAATGGGGTTCAGAGCTAAACAAAGAATTCACAGCTGAGGAATGCCGAATGGCTGAGAAACACCTAAAGAAATGTTCAACATCTTTAGTCATAAGGGAAATGCAAATCAAAACAACCCTGAGATTTCACCTCACACCAGTGCGATTGGCTAAGATCAAAAACTCAGGTGACAGCAGATGCTGGCGAGGATGTGGAGAAAGAGGAACACTCCTCCATTGTTGGTGGGATTGCAGACTGGTAAAACCATTCTGGAAATCAGTCTGGAGGTTCCTCAGAAAATTGGACATTGAACTGCCTGAGGATCCAGCTATACCTCTCTTGGGCATATACCCAAAAGATGCCTCAACATATAAAAGAGACACGTGCTCCACTATGTTCATCGCAGCCTTATTTATAATAGCCAGAAAATGGAAAGAACCCAGATGCCCTTCAACAGAGGAATGGATACAGAAAATGTGGTACATCTACACAATGGAATATTACTCAGCTATCAAAAACAACGAGTTTATGAAATTCGTAGGCAAATGGTTGGAACTGGAAAATATCATCCTGAGTGAGCTAACCCAATCACAGAAAGACATACATGGTATGCACTCATTGATAAGTGGCTATTAGCCCAAATGCTTGAATTACCTTAGATCCCTAGAACAAACGAAACTCAAGACGGATGATCAAAATGTGAATGCTTCACTCCTTCTTTAAATGAGGAAAAAGAATACCCTTGGCAGGGAAGGGAGAGGCAAAGATTAAAACAGAGACTGAAGGAACACCCATTCAGAGCCTGCCCCACATGTGGCCCATACATATACAGCCACCCAATTAGACAAGATGGATGAAGCAAAGAAGTGCAGACCGACAGGAGCCGGATGTAGATCGCTCCTGAGAGACACAGCCAGAATACAGCAAATATAGAGGCGAATGCCAGCAGCAAACCACTGAACTGAGAATAGGTCCCCTATTGAAGGAATCAGAGAAAGAACTGGAAGAGCTTGAAGGGGCTCGAGACCCCAAAAGTACAACAATGCCAAGCAACCAGAGCTTCCAGGGACTAAGCCACTACCTAAAGACTATACATGGACTGACCCTGGACTCTGACCCCATAGGTAGCAATGAATATCCTAGTAAGAGCACCAGTGGAAGGGGAAGCCCTGGGTCCTGCTAAGACTGAACCCCCAGTGAACTAGTCTATGGGGGGAGGGCGGCAATGGGGGGGAGGGTTGGGAGGGGAACACCCATAAGGAAGGGGAGGGGGGAGGGGGATGTTTGCCCGGAAACCGGGAAAGGGAATAACACTCGAAATGTATATAAGAAATACTCAAGTTAATAAAAAAAAAAAGGGGGGGGGAAATATTCATAAGAGGGGATATGGAAGCAAAGTTTACAGCAGTAACTCAAGGAATGGCATATATATATATATATATATATATATATATATATATATATATATATATATATATATATATATATAGCCACCAAAGCTAGATAAGATTGATGAAGCTAGGCCCAGGAGCAGCAGGACCCCTGCCAGAGACACCGCCGGAACCTGAAAGAAACAGACCGGATAAACAGTTCTCTGCACCCAAATCCCATGGGAGGGAGAGCTAAACCTTCAGAGAGGCAGACAAGCCTGGGAAACCAGAAGAGACTGCTCCCTGCACACACATCTCGGATGCCAGAGGAAAAAGCCAAAGACCATCTGGAACCCTGGTGCACTGAAGCTCCCGGAAGGGGCGGCACAGGTCTTCCTGGTTGCTGCCGCTGCAGAGAGCCCCTGGGCAGCACCCCACGAGCACACCTGAGCCTCGGGACCACAGGTAAGACCAAATTTTCTGCTGCAAGAAAGCTGCCTGGTGAGCTTGGGACACACGGAAGCAGAATTTCTCTAGGACCGGGCACGTTCTGTGTTTACCGGAAGTCCCACACCCGCGGATCCCGGCCCGCAGCAGCTCTCTGCTCCCAGACCCGGTGAGAGAGAGACCCAACCGCCTGGTCAGGTGGGCACTCCTGAGGCTGCAGAGCAGAAGAGACCACCAACACTGCTCACCCCTGCCCACATCCCTGGCCCAAGAGGAAACTGTATAAGGCCTCTGGGCTCCCGTGGGGGAGGGCCCAGGAGCAGCAGGACCCCTGCCAGAGACACCGCCGGAACCTGAAAGAAACAGACCGGATAAACAGTTCTCTGCACCCAAATCCCGTGGGAGGGAGAGCTAAACCTTCAGAGAGGCAGACAAGCCTGGGAAACCAGAAGAGACTGCTCCCTGCACACACATCTCGGACGCCAGAGGAAAAAGCCAAAGACCATCTGGAACCCTGGTGCACTGAAGCTCCCGGAAGGGGCGGCACAGGTCTTCCTGGTTGCTGCCGCTGCAGAGAGCCCGTGGGCAGCACCCCACGAGCGAACCTGAGCCTCGGGACCACAGGTAAGACCAAATTTTCTGCTGCAAAACAGCTGCCTGGTGAACTCAAGACACAGGCCCACAGGAACAGCTGAAGACCTGTAGAGAGGAAAAACTACACACCCGAAAGCAGAACACTCTGTCCCCATAACTGACTGAAAGAGAGGAAAACAGGTCTACAGCACTCCTGACACACAGGCTTATAGGACAGTCTAGCCACTGTCAGAAATAGCAGAACAAAGTAACACTAGAGATAATCTGATGGCGAGAGGCAAGCGCAGGAACCCAAGCAACAGAAACCAAGACTACATGCCATCATCGGAGCCCAATTCTCCCACCAAAACAAACATGGAATATCCAAACACACCAGAAAAGCAAGATCTAGTTTCAAAATCATATTTGATCATGATGCTGGAGGACTTCAAGAAAGACATGAACACACTTAGGGAAGCACAGGAAAACATTAATAAACAAGTAAAAGCCTACAGAGAGGAATCGCAAAAATCCCTGAAAGAATTCCAGGAAAACACAATCAAACAGTTGAAGGAATTAAAAATGGAAATAGAAGCAATCAAGAAAGAACACATGGAAACAACCCTGGATATAGAAAACCAAAAGAAGAGACAAGGAGCTGTAGATACAAGCTTCACCAACAGAATACAAGAGATGGAAGAGAGAATCTCAGGAGCAGAAGATTCCATAGAAATCATTGACTCAACTGTCAAAGATAATGTAAAGCGGAAAAAGCTACTGGTCCAAAACATACAGGAAATCCAGGACTCAATGAGAAGATCAAACCTAAGGATAATAGGTATAGAAGAGAGTGAAGACTCCCAGCTCAAAGGACCAGTAAATATCTTCAACAAAATCATAGAAGAAAACTTCCCTAACCTAAAAAAAGAGATACCCATAGACATACAAGAAGCCTACAGAACTCCAAATAGATTGGACCAGAAAAGAAACACCTCCCGTCACATAATTGTCAAAACACCAAACGCACAAAATAAAGAAAGAATATTAAAAGCAGTAAGGGAAAAAGGTCAAGTAACATATAAAGGGAGACCTATCAGAATCACACCAGACTTCTCGCCAGAAACTATGAAGGCCAGAAGATCCTGGACTGATGTCATACAGACCCTAAGAGAACACAAATGCCAGCCCAGGTTACTGTATCCAGCAAAACTCTCAATTAACATTGATGGAGAAACCAAGATATTCCATGACAAAACCAAATTTACACAATATCTTTCTACAAATCCAGCACTACAAAGGATAATAAATGGTAAAGCCCAACATAAGGAGGCAAGCTATACCCTAGAAGAAGCAAGAAACTAATCGTCTTGGCAACAAAACAAAGAGAATGAAAGCACACAAACATAACCTCACATCCAAATATGAATATAACGGGAAGCAATAATCACTATTCCTTAATATCTCTCAATATCAATGGCCTCAACTCCCCAATAAAAAGACATAGATTAACAAACTGGATACGAAACGAGGACCCTGCATTCTGCTGCCTACAGGAAACACACCTCAGAGACAAAGACAGACACTACCTCAGAGTGAAAGGCTGGAAAACAACTTTCCAAGCAAATGGTCAGAAGAAGCAAGCTGGAGTAGCCATTCTAATATCAAATAAAATCAATTTCCAACTAAACGTCATCAAAAAAGATAAGGAAGGACACTTCATATTCATCAAAGGAAAAAGCAACCAAGATGAACTCTCAATCCTAATTATCTATGCCCCAAATACAAGGGCACCTACATACGTAAAAGAAACCTTACTAAAGCTCAAAACACACATTGCACCTCACACAATAATAGTGGGAGATTTCAACACCCCACTCTCATCAATGGACAGATCATGGAAACAGAAATTAAACAGTGATGTAGACAGACTAAGAGAAGTCATGAGCCAAATGGACTTAACGGATATTTATAGAACATTCTATCCTAAAGCAAAAGGATATACCTTCTTCTCAGCTCCTCATGGTACTTTCTCCAAAATTGACCATATAATTGGTCAAAAAATGGGCCTCAACAGGTACAGAAAGATAGAAATAATCCCATGCGTGCTATCGGACCACCACGGCCTAAAACTGGTCTTCAATAACAATAAGGGAAGAATGCCCACATATACGTGGAAATTGAACAATGCTCTACTCAATGATAACCTGGTCAAGGAAGAAATAAAGAAAGAAATTAAAAACTTTTTAGAATTTAATGAAAATGAAGATACAACATACTCAAACTTATGGGACACAATGAAAGCTGTGCTAAGAGGAAAACTCATAGCGCTGAGTGCCTGCAGAAAGAAACAGGAAAGAGCATATGTCAGCAGCTTGACAGCACACCTAAAAGCTCTAGAACAAAAAGAAGCAAATACACCCAGGAGGAGTAGAAGGCAGGAAATAATCAAACTCAGAGCTGAAATCAACCAAGTAGAAACAAAAAGGACCATAGAAAGAATCAACAGAACCAAAAGTTGGTTCTTTGAGAAAATCAACAAGATAGATAAACCCTTAGCCAGACTAACGAGAGGACACAGAGAGTGTGTCCAAATTAACAAAATCAGAAATGAAAAGGGAGACATAACTACAGATTCGGAGGAAATTCAAAAAATCATCAGATCTTACTATAAAAACCTATATTCAACAAAATTTGAAAATCTTCAGGAAATAGACAATTTCCTAGACAGATACCAGGTATCGAAGTTAAATCAGGAACAGATAAACCAGTTAAACAACCTCATAACTCCTAAGGAAATAGAAGCAGTCATTAAAGGTCTCCCAACCAAAAAGAGCCCAGGTCCAGACGGGTTTAGTGCAGAATTCTATCAAACCTTCATAGAAGACCTCATACCAATATTATCCAAACTATTCCACAAAATTGAAACAGATGGAGCCCTACCGAATTCCTTCTACGAAGCCACAATTACTCTTATACCTAAACCACACAAAGACACAACAAAGAAAGAGAACTTCAGACCAATTTCCCTTATGAATATCGACGCAAAAATACTCAATAAAATTCTGGCAAACCGAATTCAAGAGCACATCAAAACAATCATCCACCATGATCAAGTAGGCTTCATCCCAGGCATGCAGGGATGGTTTAATATACGGAAAACCATCAACGTGATCCATTATATAAACAAACTGAAAGAACAGAACCACATGATCATTTCATTAGATGCTGAGAAAGCATTTGACAAAATTCAACACCCCTTCATGATAAAAGTCCTGGAAAGAATAGGAATTCAAGGCCCATACCTAAACATAGTAAAAGCCATATACAGCAAACCACTTGCTAACATTAAACTAAATGGAGAGAAACTTGAAGCAATCCCACTAAAATCAGGGACTAGACAAGGCTGCCCACTCTCTCCCTACTTATTCAATATAGTTCTTGAAGTTCTAGCCAGAGCAATCAGACAACAAAAGGAGATCAAAGGGATACAGATCGGAAAAGAAGAGGTCAAAATATCACTATTTGCAGATGACATGATAGTATATTTAAGTGATCCCAAAAGTTCCACCAGAGAACTACTAAAGCTGATAAACAACTTCAGCAAAGTGGCTGGGTATAAAATTAACTCAAATAAATCAGTTGCCTTCCTCTATACAAAAGAGAAACAAGCCGAGAAAGAAATTAGGGAAACGACACCCTTCATAATAGACCCAAATAATATAAAGTACCTCGGTGTGACTTTAACCAAGCAAGTAAAAGATCTGTACAATAAGAACTTCAAGACACTGAGGAAAGAAATTGAAGAAGACCTCAGAAGATGGAAAGATCTCCCATGCTCATGGATTGGCAGGATTAATATAGTAAAAATGGCCATTTTACCAAAAGCAATCTACAGATTCAATGCAATCCCCATCAAAATACCAATCCAATTCTTCAAAGAGTTAGACAGAACAATTTGCAAATTCATCTGGAATAACAAAAAACCCAGGATAGCTAAAGCTATCCTCAACAATAAAAGGACTTCAGGGGGAATCACTATCCCTGAACTCAAGCAGTATTACAGAGCAATAGTGATAAAAACTGCATGGTATTGGTACAGAGACAGACAGATAGACCAATGGAATAGAATTGAAGACCCAGAAATGAACCCACACACCTATGGTCACTTGATTTTTGACAAAGGAGCCAAAACCATCCAATGGAAAAAAGATAGCATTTTCAGCAAATGGTGCTGGTTCAACTGGAGGGCAACATGTAGAAGAATGCAGATCGATCCATGCTTATCACCCTGTACAAAGCTTAAGTCCAAGTGGATCAAGGACCTCCACATCAAACCAGACACACTCAAACTAATAGAAGAAAAACTAGGGAAGCATCTGGAACACATGGGCACTGGAAAAAATTTCCTGAACAAAACACCAATGGCTTATGCTCTAAGATCAAGAATCGACAAATGGGATCTCATAAAACTGCAAAGCTTCTGTAAGGCAAAGGACACTGTGGTTAGGACAAAACGGCAACCAACAGATTGGGAAAAGATCTTTACCAATCCTACAACAGATAGAGGCCTTATATCCAAAATATACAAAGAACTCAAGAAGTTAGACCGCAGGGAAACAAATAACCCTATTAAAAAATGGGGTTCAGAGCTAAACAAAGAATTCACAGCTGAGGAATGCCGAATGGCTGAGAAACACCTAAAGAAATGTTCAACATCTTTAGTCATAAGGGAAATGCAAATCAAAACAACCCTGAGATTTCACCTCACACCAGTGCGATTGGCTAAGATCAAAAACTCAGGTGACAGCAGATGCTGGCGAGGATGTGGAGAAAGAGGAACACTCCTCCATTGTTGGTGGGATTGCAGACTGGTAAAACCATTCTGGAAATCAGTCTGGAGGTTCCTCAGAAAATTGGACATTGAACTGCCTGAGGATCCAGCTATACCTCTCTTGGGCATATACCCAAAAGATGCCTCAACATATAAAAGAGACACGTGCTCCACTATGTTCATCGCAGCCTTATTTATAATAGCCAGAAAATGGAAAGAACCCAGATGCCCTTCAACAGAGGAATGGATACAGAAAATGTGGTACATCTACACAATGGAATATTACTCAGCTATCAAAAACAACGAGTTTATGAAATTCGTAGGCAAATGGTTGGAACTGGAAAATATCATCCTGAGTGAGCTAACCCAATCACAGAAAGACATACATGGTATGCACTCATTGATAAGTGGCTATTAGCCCAAATGCTTGAATTACCTTAGATCCCTAGAACAAACGAAACTCAAGACGGATGATCAAAATGTGAATGCTTCACTCCTTCTTTAAATGAGGAAAAAGAATACCCTTGGCAGGGAAGGGAGAGGCAAAGATTAAAACAGAGACTGAAGGAACACCCATTCAGAGCCTGCCCCACATGTGGCCCATACATATACAGCCACCCAATTAGACAAGATGGATGAAGCAAAGAAGTGCAGACCGACAGGAGCCGGATGTAGATCGCTCCTGAGAGACACAGCCAGAATACAGCAAATATAGAGGCGAATGCCAGCAGCAAACCACTGAACTGAGAATAGGTCCCCTATTGAAGGAATCAGAGAAAGAACTGGAAGAGCTTGAAGGGGCTCGAGACCCCAAAAGTACAACAATGCCAAGCAACCAGAGCTTCCAGGGACTAAGCCACTACCTAAAGACTATACATGGACTGACCCTGGACTCTGACCCCATAGGTAGCAATGAATATCCTAGTAAGAGCACCAGTGGAAGGGGAAGCCCTGGGTCCTGCTAAGACTGAACCCCCAGTGAACTAGTCTATGGGGAGAGGGCGGCAATGGGGGGAGGGTTGGGAAGGGAACATCCATAAGGAATGGGAGGGGGGAGGGGGATGTTTGCCCGGAAACCGGGTAAGGGAATAACACTCGAAATGTATATAAGAAATACTCAAGTTAATAAAAAAAAAATTTAAAAAAAAAAAAAGATTGATGAAGCTAAAAAATGCATGTGGAAAGGTACTGGATATAGATCTCTCCTGAGAGACACACCCAGATCACGTCCAATACAGAGGTCAATGCTAGCAGGAAACCAGCGAACTGAGAATAGGACCCCCTTGGGGGGAATTAGAGGAAGTATTGAAAAAGTTGAAGGAGCTTGCAACTCCATAAAAACAACAATGCCAACCAACCAGAGCTTCCAGGGACTAAACTACTACTGAAAGGCTGACCCAGGGCTCCAACTGCAAATGTAGCAGAGAATAGCCTGGTTGGGGCACCAGTGGAAGGGAAAGCCCTTGGTCTTGCCAAGGTTGGGCCCCCAGTGCAGGGGAATATGGGGGAGGGCAATATGGGGTATGTATAGGGGGAATACCTGTATGGGGAAGGGGGAGGGGAGGAAATGGAGGCTTGTGGACAGGGAACTGGGAAGGGGAATAACCTTTGAAATGTAAGTAAAGAAATATATAATAAAAATTAAAAAAAATAGGAAAAAAAAAGCAAAAAAAAATAAGGCATTGAAATCTGGAACCACCCAAGGCATTTCCATTTATTTATTTATTTATTTACCTTTATTCTGTATTCTTATGAACTGATAATAAGACTACATAACATTATGGCACTTGTTAAAATCACAAAGAAACGGAATACATATTAAAGAGACTAACTACTGACTAGGGGAATATTATTTGAAAAGTATATATTATGGAAGCTACATAAAGAAATGAAAAGTTTCATGGTTGCAAAAATGTTGTCCAAGTAAAATGACACAAGAATAGCTCTAGTAATTATTCTAATAGCTAACAAAATAAGACTTTCTACCAAATAATTAGAGGAGACAGAATGTACACTTCATACACATAAAATAAAAAGTCTGAGACTGCAATTCTGAACATCTATGTTGCGAGCTCACTCACTTTTGTACAAAAAAAAAACACAGCTAAGGTTAATTCACACATCGGAGCCCACACATTAACAGGGGAGAATTGAACACCCAACTTGTATGAATGCAGAGTTAAACTAAACTGAGAAATATTGAAACTAATCAATATTATAAAAAGGATCTAATGGATGTCTATATAATATTTTATTCAAGCACATTTATTGGCATCTCATGTGCTATTCTCCAAAATTGATCATTCAGTTGCTAATAAAGCAAGAGTCAACAGATAAAAAGAAAAGAAAAGAGAAGAAGAGAAAAGGAAAAGAAATAATAAATCAGATCTTATAAGAACACCATGGATTAGAGCTTGACTTCGACAACAATAAAAACACTCAGAATCCTACAACATTCATGGAAATTAAAATCTCTCTAATCAATGATCTCTGGGTCAAGGAAAAAAGAAAGAAAGAAAGTAAAGACTTTTTTAATTCAATGAAAATAAAGGGCAATCATTCCAAAATTTGTGGGAAATCATGGAAATCAGTGTTAAGAGAAAAGTTCGTGGTACTAAGGACATGAATAAAGAAATTAGAAATATTTCTTATCAGCAATTTAAAAGTACACCTTAAATAAATAGGAAAAAGTAAGGAAGCATGCCAAAAAGGAGTAGAAGGCAAGAAATAATAAAACTCAAGGCATGAATCAATCATTTAGAAACAAAGAAAATACAAAAGTTAATGAATCCAATTAATATTTTTGAGACAATCAATATAATAAACAACAACTAAGCTAAGCAAAGCCGGAGAGATAATATCCAAATGAACAAAATCATAAATCAAAAGGCAGACAAAATACCAGACCCACGATATTCAAGGGATCAGTAAACCTTACTTCAACAACATGCATTTGACAAAATTGGAAATTCTTTTTTTTTTAACTTGAGTATTTCTTGTTTACATTTCGAATGTTATTCCCTTTCCCGGTTTCCAGGCAAACATGCCCCTAATCCCTCCCCATCCCCTTCTTTATGGGTGTTCCTCTCCCCATCCTCTCCCCATTGCCGCCCTCCCCCTAACAATCACGTTCACTGGGGGTTCAGTCTTAGCAGGACCAAGGGCTTCCCCTTCCACTGGTAATCTTACTAGGATATTCATTGCTACCTATGAGGTCAGAGTCCAGGGTCAGTCCATGTATAGTCTTTAGGTAGTGGCTTAGTCCCTGGAAGCTCTGGTTGGTTGGCATTGTTGTGCATAAGGGGTCTGGAGCCCCTTCAAGCTCTTCCAGTTCTTTCTCTGATTTCTGCAACAGGGGTCCTATTCTCAGTTTAGTGGTTTGCTGCTGGCATTGCTGTATTCTGGGTGTGTCTCTCAGGAGCGATCTACATCCGGCTCCTGTCGGCCTGCACATCTTTGCTTCATCCATCTTGTCTAATTGGGTGGCTGTATATGTATGGGCCACATGTGGGGCAGACTCTGAATAGGTAGGTGTTCCTTCTGTGTCTGTTTTAATCTTTGACTCTCTATTCCCTGTTCTATTCTTGTTCCCCTTTTAAAGAAGGAATGAAGCATTCACATTTTGATCATCTGTCTTGAATTTCATGTGTTCTATGCATCTAGGGTAATTCAAGCATTTGGGCATTAGCCACTTATCAATGAGTGCATACCATGTGTGTTTTTCTGTGATTGGGTTACCTCACTCAGGATGATATTTTCCAGTTCCAAACATTTGTCTATGAATTTCATAAAGGCATTGTTTTTGATAGCTGAGTAATATTCCATTTTGTAGATGTACCACATTTTCTTTATCCATTCCTCTTTTGAAGGGCATCTGGGTTCTTTCCAGTTTCTGGGTATTATAAATAAGGCTGCTATGAACATAGTGAGGCATGTGTCTTTTTTATATGTTGGGGCATCTTGTGGGTATATGCCCAAGAGAGGTATAGCTGAATCCTCAGGTAATTCAATGTCCAATTTTCTGAGGAACCTCCAAACTGATTTCCAGAATGGTTGTACCAGTCTGCAATCCCACCAACAATGGACGAGTGTTCCTCTTTCTCCACATTCTCGCCAGCATTTGTTGTCACCTGAGTTTTTGATCTTAGCCATTCTCACCGGTGTGAGGTGAAATCTCAGGATTGTTTCGATTTGCAGGAAATTCTTTTTTTACACATAAGAAATAATTTAATATTAATCTGAGTGATTACACATTTTAATATTTTTATCTGTCTTAAGAATTGATTAAAAATGAGATGATAAAAATGTTAATATCTTTTTATTGCTCTGCAATAAACTAATTCACATAAATCTACTTTCAATTTTTTAATTGGATATTTTTTACCCAAATGTTATTTCAAATATTATTGTTTCCCTATATCTGTTTCATAAGCCCCCCATCCCATCTTCCCCTCTCCTTCTTCTATGCTGGTTTTCCTCCCCTGAAACCATGCCCTTTCACCCCTCCCTGTCCTGACACACCTATAAACTGGGGGCCTAGCCATGGCAGAACCAAAGGCTTCTCTTCCCATTGGTGCCTAAAAACATGATGTCTGCTACATATGACATTGAAGCATGGATCAGTCAATGTGTATTCTTTGGGTAATGGTTTTATCCCTAGGAACTCTGGTTAGTTGGTATTGTTGTTCTTATGCAGTTGCAAACCCCTTCAGCTTTATCATCCTTTCTCTAACTACTTCAATGGGGATCCCATTCTCAGTTCAAGGTTGGCTTCTAGCATTCGACCCTGTATTTGTCACGCTCTGGCTGAACCCTCAGAAGACAGCTATATCAGGTTCCTATCAGAAAACACTCCTTGACATCAGCAATATTGTCTTTGTCTGGTGACTGTCTGTATACGTCCCTAATCATCAGGTATGGCAGGCTCTGAATGGTCATTGCTTCAGTCTCTTCTCCAAACTTTGTCTGCATATCCCCTCCTGTGAATATTTTTATTCCCTCTTAAGGAGGACTAAAGCATCTGCACTTTGTTCTTCCTTCTTCTTCAGCTTCATGTGGTTTGTGAATTGTATGTTGGGTATTCCGAGCTTTCAGTCTAATATTCACATATCATGTTGTTGTTGTTGTTTGTTTGTTTGTTTGTTTTCTGTTTGTTTGTTTTGTTGTAGTTTGTTTTGTTTTTGTATTTTTGTGGTTGGGTTATCTCATTTGGGATGATATTTTATAGTTCCATCCAGTTGCCTATAAATTTAATGATATCAATTGTTTTTAATAGTGGAGTAGTACTCCATTGTATAGCTGTACCGCATGTTCTGTATCTATTACTCTGTTGAAAGGCATCTGGTCTATTTCCAGCTTCTGGATATTATAAATAAGGCTGATAAAACATCGTGAACATGGGTCCTCATTCTATGTTGGATCATTCTTTGGGTATATGCCCAAGAATGGTTTAGCTGGGATCTCAGGGAATACAATGTACAACTTTCTGAGGAAACTCTCATCTGATTTCCCCAGTGGTTATACCAGCTTGCAATCCCACCAGCAGTTGGGAAGTGTTCCTATTTCTTATATCCTCACCAAGATCTACTGTCAGCTGAGTTGTTGATCTTAGCCATTTTGACTCATTACTTGTGTCCAGAGAGTTATCAAAGGCTCTCAACTGGGCTCTTTTCCTTGTAAGCAGCTTCCCACTTATAATATGACACAATTCCTGACATACACATGGTTCCTGTAGCTTAGTAGTATTAAAGAAGCCTTGGAACAGGGATTTCAGTAGGAAGTTGGCAGGGATTACTATGAAGAAGCTGTTTTCAGCAATCTCCACAGCCCTGTTTTATTTTAGCATAATCACCTGAAGAATAAAGGAGCATGCTGGATTAGAAGAGTACAAATATGAGATTATGCCCTGGAGCAGAAACACATGAGGAATACTACTTTGATATATAAGGACAAACATAAAGATACCAGCAAGAACCAGACCCAGAGAACAGGAAGTAGAACAGAGAGTTTGGTTTAGCAGCATTTGCCCTTTTCACTGCCTGTCTGCTCATCTACCCACCTTTGATTGTAGGCATCACCTATCTAATCTGTACTACCAAACATTTACCCACCTCATGTATCATTATTTATTAGTTTTCTGGATATTCACAAATATGCTGAGATATTAGGCTCTTGTGAGAAACATTATTTGCAACTACATTCTGTTGCTAAGTTTGAATCTGTAGGACAATGAGAAAGACAGGGCAATATCATGTCATACCCATAACTACATCTTTTGATAGGTGGTGGGATACACACAGAGCTTTGAGTGAGACCTCACCCTGTAACTCATGTGTATATCAGGAGTCAGGTGACATTATAAGAGAGAAGCTGCTCACCAGGAAAAGAGCCCAGTTTAGAGGCTTTGATTTCTCTCTGGCGACATGTAATCTCATGTTTATGAGCTAACCCTGACACAGAAAGGAACATATATGTTTACGCTGGAAACTAGATGAGACCTTGTCAACCAAGGGAAATTTAGATTGTGTGTGTTTTCTCATCCATCATAGTACCTAGAAGTAGTGTGACCCTGGATATGCCTTACTGACATGTGATTCCTTAATTAAGTTTCTAATGATTTAAAACATGCTGCCAGATGGGTAAACTAATCTGATTTCTTCTACTGGAAATTTGCAGGATAATAATAGTATCATATCATGCCAGGCTAAACAATCATTATTTCAGAGTCTGAACTGAGTTCTTCTCCATTTGCCTTCCAGAAAGCAAAACATTTCCAGTCTTGAAAGATCTCTGTCCTTCATTTGCTAGGACCATTCTTTGGGTTGCCAAATTTCCAGATGAGTTTTCTCATCAATTCTTCCTTGTGATTTTGGAAGGTGAATACTGTTCCTTACCTGTAATGTGACCCAGTGGTAAAGTCTGCCTGCTATGCAAACTGCAATGGTGTCAATTCCACCCTAGGGTACACAGTGGAAAATATTTTGAAGTTAAAACCTGAGGTGTATCCTACAACAAAACTTTATTTGCCATACAGCCTCCAGCCTCAACACAGATCCCATGATGAACTCCATTTATCGTGTATTTTCATGAAGCCAGATATAAGATATTGTGGGGGAAGTGAATGAACCTTATGAATGAAGCACGCACGCACACACACACACACACACACACACACACACACACACACAAAGGGAAAAAAAAATAGAAAGATAGGGAGATAGATAAGATAAAAACACATTAAACAGCATAGGAAACTGTATAGTCAGGTGTTGTCTTAACAAGATTATCTTGATGGATAAAGGTACTTACTACAAAATCTACAATACAGAATTTCTTTGCTATGATCCACATGGTTGAAGCAATGTTTCCTAAACTCTCTGCTGACAATAATAGGTATAAAGCATGTGTACCAAATAACCCACCATATAAATTTAAAATGTCTCAAAATCCCATGCTGAAACACCATCAGTCAGTCCTATATACTTCTTTATCACTAATGTTTCCTGGCAACTTGCTAGTGAAATGTGTGCTACTTTCTCTACATCCAGGGACTGAGCCATGTCTATTTTCAACAAGGTGTAAAACCACCATAGAGAAAACTAAGAGCTCCATGAGATAACTAGTGTGCTCCAGTTCTTAAGCTGTGGCAAAGCTTCCTCTCATGAAGAAACAGAGGCAGGGCCTTATTTAGGCAGCACTATTTCAAGCAAGTACATATCCCCCACATAACTTCATCACATATCATTGGTAGAGCAGTTGCTTCAGCACTCACACCAAAACTGACACCATAGGGATTCTTTTTTTTTTAATGCTGCTGTCTTCAGTCCCTTATACCGTGCCAACAGCATGTATATATGTTGAAGAGCCGATGGTGTGCGAGTGGATGGGATATGAGAGAGGGCTACAGATTACAGAAAATAAATTCCTCATGGTGGCTAAATAAGAAACACCTGCCCACTCTGCTGCCTTTTCCCATGACAAGGGCAAACACTTTTGTATGAGCAGTGTTGGAAGGAAAATGTAGCAGACCTCAGTATTTACTGAGCACTTACTATGTAACACTAACTTTAATTAAATTTTATGAACAATGGGAAAGCTGAGGGATAAGGAAGTTTAGAAGTGGGAGAGGTTTTAATTCTGCCTGGTGCTGTTATGGGGCTGAGGCAGTAATTCATTCCACTCAGGGAGTCTCTTGAAAGAACTGTTGTCTGGGCACCCATCCTGGGCAATTAAATTGGAACAGTTTAGTTCATGCTCAAGCCTTGGTATTTCTATAAGACTCCCTGGGCAACTGTGACGTGCAGTCAATATTACATTTTTAATTAAATGTGAATGGTCAAAGTTCCCTGAACAATCCTAGGTTAATTGTATCCTAGTGATAAGTGATGGCAAGAGATTCAGTTGCACAGTGTCCCTAGGTTCTATAGAAAAAGAAACCCTACAGGACACTCCTGTTGTGTCCTTCTTGGAACAGAGTTCAGGGTGTTTTTCCTGCTGCTGATTGTTTGCCCTGGTTGATGCCCTAATGCTACAGAAACCTGTGTGAAAGAAACCTGGACACAGGCTCCTGACTTCATGAAAATAGACACTCTATATAGATATGCAGCAAAATCTATGATTCTCTTTCTTTTTTTTTTTTTTGTTTTTTTGTTTTGACACTTTATAGAATGTCCTGACCTGGAAGTAACAGAGATATATATTGTTCTGCCTCAATGGAGATAGAATTAAAATCAGCCCTTCTTCTGAAATTGTAATTGGTTTAAACATCAGGATGGAAACTTTCTCTGTTTCTTTTTTGAAACAAATACTACTTTGCCATTATTTATAACATGAACAAGTAATCTTCTATCCCTAGCACTGTCCTCATATACAGAATAACTCTGAGTATTTTTTTTCAGAAGGCTGGACAAAGGAAGGAGAAATGACCCTTAAGAGCTCAAAAATACAGAAGAGACATTTACCCTTGGCTACCATCAACAAAGTAGCAAAAAGAAGGACCACTAGACCTGGACTCCAACAATTGTTGAATACATTATAACTTTCTGGGTATTAGCCCTCTGTCAAATATAGTACTGGTGAAGATGCTTTTTTAATCTGTAGGGTACAATTTTGTCCCATTTAATTGTGTCTTTTGAATTATAGAAGATTTGTAAGTTATGAGATTCCATTTATCAATTGTTGATTTTAGAGTCTTAGCCATATGTGCTCTGTTTGGAAACTATGCCTTGTATTATTACCTGTTTTTGGATATTTCCCATTTCCTTTTGTGTGACATTCAATATATTTGATTTAATGTTGAGGTTTTTGATATTCTTGTACATGACTTTCATGCCAGTTGATCCATATAATATATTTCCATTCTTCTACATGTAAACCTTCAGTTTCAGTAGCACCATGTGTTAAAGGTGCTTCCCTTTTTCCATTATATGGTTTGGGATCTTTATCAAAATTTCCATTTCCATAGACGTGTGTATTTAACTCTGGGTCCTTCTTCATATTCATTTAGCAGAGTGTCTGTTTCTTTACAAATATCATATTATTTTTATCACTACATCTCTGTAGTACATCTTGAGCTAAGGGCCTGTGATTTCTCCAAAGTTCTTTTATTATTTAGGATTGTTTTATGTAGCCTTAATTTTTCCATGTGGGTTTAAGAATTGTAATTTAAAAATATATTACATACATAAATTACATACATAAAACTTGGATTGAAATTTTTATGGGGAATGATTTGAATCTGTTGATTCCTTTTGATAAAACAGTCATTTTCAATCTGTTAATCCTACTATTCTTTGATTTCTTCAGCAACTTAAAGTCATACAGATTTTTCACTTGCTTGGTTACACTCATGCCAAGATATTTGTATATTATCTGTGGCTATTGTAAAGTACTCTGTTTCACTAATTTATTTCTCAGTCCGTATATCATTTGTGTGAAGGAAGGCAACTGATTTCTGGGTTAATCAGGTAATTGGTCTAGTTCTAAGTCACTTTTATATCAAACTTGCACTTTGATATAACAGCTTCTGGGGTTATCTGCAAAAATTGCTTACCCAAGTATAATATAATATGATTGCAAGTAGTGATACTTTGACTTCTTTCTTTCCAAACTGTATTCCCCTTGTCTCACTTAGTTGTGTTATTGCTCTGGCTAGAAAATTTTATATATATATATATATATATATATATATATATATATATATATATATATATATATATATATATATATATCAAAGGGATATAGTTGGCTTCTTTGTCTTGTCCCAGATTCTAGTGGAATTTTTTTATATTTTTCTCCACTTACATTAATGTTGGATATTGGCCCGCTGTATTATTGATATATGTTTCATCATGAAACTTGTATCCCTGGTCTCTAGTACTTTTATCATGTAGGCGTGTTAGATTTTTCTCAAATGCTTTTGTGGCATCAAATCAGAAAATCATTAAATTTCTTTTTTTCACTTTTTTCTATGTTGGTTTATAGTTAATTCTTTGTACATTAACACATCCCTGTATCCATGAGAAAAACTAAATTGTAGTGGATGATGTTTTAAATTTGTTCCTACATTAATTTTGGGAGTATGTTTTTTTGGTGTTTTTACATCAATATTCATAAGATAAGTTTTTTTTTTCTTTCAGTTTTAATCCTTTACTACAGTCTAGATTTTATCTTCTTTCTGGACTGTCCCAAGACTGCTTTCTATCCCTTACCTCATACCTCTCCTCCCCCTGTCTCTAAAAGGATGTCCCCACCCCATTCATCCCCAACCAACCATACCTCCCTATTACCTGTGGCCTCAAGTCTTTCAAGTGTAAGATGCATCAAATTATAGTGAGGCCAGTGCAGCCAGTACTCTAATGTCTGTGTATCTTGGTGGGGGGGATGCTTCTTCCAGATGGTGTATGCTGCTTGGTCATTGATGCAGTGTCTCAGATATCTCTGAGTTCCAGCTAAGTTAAGACTGCTGGCTGTCCTACTGGGTTAGACACCTCAGCTTTGCCCAGGTTTTCCCTAATTCAACCACAAGTTTCCCCATTGGTTGGGTGCTAGTATCTTCATTTGACTTAGCTGCTTCTTGGGCCTCTCAGAGAGTAGCCATGCTATGCATCTGTCTGCAAGTACAACCCTTCCACTCATGCTCCTCTCTACTTTTGTCCGTGCAGCTCATTCAGACAGGAACAATTCTGTCTCAGAGCTTTTGACTGTGGGATGGAACCACAGCCTTCCACTTATTGTCCTGTCCATTCAGGATACGAGGTGGAATATACAAGTTTGCTCCTCCAACATTAGAGAATTTCATACAATATCTCTCCTTTTGCGTCCTGAGAGACTCTCAAATTTCAGGTCTCTGGTACATTCTGAAGGGTCCCTTACCTTCTACCTCTGGTGGATCTGTTGAATCTCAGAGCTTCAGTTCTGTTCCTTCCCCAATATCTCAGCACATTTCCCCTTCTCCTCATTGTCTCTTCTCCCACCAAGGTCCCTCCCCCTTGTGCTATGCCCTGTGTGTGTTATCTTCTCCCTTGCACGAGTTTAAGGCATACTTAATTGGGTCATTTTGCTTGTTAACCTTCTTTAGTCCTGGATATTCTATAATTTTTTGGATAATATTAACTTATTAATGAGTACATACAATATATGTCATTTTGTGTCTCAGTTACCTCATTCCAAATGACATTTACTAGTTCCATCAATTGGCCTGCAAAACTCATGATATCCTGATTCTACACAGTAGTCTATAATTCCCTTGGGTAACAATATATTCTGTATCCATTCCTTCATTGTGCAACATCTCAGTTTTTTCCACTTCTAGATATCACAAATAAGGCTACTATGAACATAGTGGAATTCATGTTTCTGTAGCTTGATGGGGCATCTCTTTCATATAAGCCCAAGAGTGGTGTAAGTGGGACATTAGGTAGAATTATTTCCAATTTTCTGAGGAATCAATTTTTCAGATTAACCTATAAGGTTTTGATCTCATTTGCATCAAAGTTTATTGGGCTTAGAGACAAATTCTGCAGTTTCATGTTTGGACATAGGGGACTGTGATGTAAGTGTTTGTACTTCAAAGCATTCTCTTGTCCCTGAAGCTCTACTATCTGCAGAATGCAAGAATTCTTAAATCAGCCTGGTGTTTCTTTGGAATTTTTCCAATGGTATCTAATGATTCTACTATCTAATACATACATTTCTGGCAAAAACTAACTTCTAAAGTTATAAAATATTTCACAACAGTGTCTATGTTGTCTCATTTAGGAAAGAAAATCTTACCTTCGAGACAAAGTAATAGTGTACATCTGCCACATTACTATTTTTTGGCAAATCAGGGTGTTGAGCTCTTTCTGACAAGATAGAACATATTATTTTATTACTTTTATACAAGTAATGATAATTATCATTGATGATCTTTGAATACAATAATATATTAAATGTTTTCTCCAGCGTTTATTTATAGTGAAAAAGCTAGTCATTAAAGACATTTTTATAAGACTTGGAAATTACTCTTACTTAATAAGTTTAGTTTTCTAAACATATTTAATCAATATCACATGGAGTGTGCTTGAGGAAATTATATTTTCTGTTTTACAGAAATAATGGAAATCACATTTTGTTTTCTTCTTTCTTGTTATTTGGTTTATTTTTATGAAGTACTCACTGCAGTTCTGTCTGTGTTAGACATGAGGATAAAACTGTCTTATTCAAGAAAGCTATATTTAAATTTGTGCAAGACAATGGCCTGGTAACAGCCTCACCTAAGTCAGGGTTTCAGACAGCAGTCCCTATTGTTTGAGTGTTGATGTAGGCTTTATAAAAAAAAATACCTTTTGGGATAATTGCCCATTAGCACCTGAACAGAAGAGATCCAAGATAAGACTCAGGGTTCAAGATTCCCTGTGGTGTGGAAAAGTGAAAGTAAACGTTAGTGCCAGGGCAGTTCCAAAGACAATTGGGAAGACACTAATTTATAAGGCATTGGGAAATTATATATCACAGGTTCAGTAATGTAAAAAGGAAAGAGGGATGTGCATACAACATAGAGCTAAAAGATGAGCAAAACTTCAAAACATAATTTCCATGCTATTGGGCTCATGAAGCTTAATTATTCTTATATGGTATGGAGATTAAGTAGCAAAGTATTATCAGGAGACTACTTATCAACCATTTGGCTCAGGATTTGGTTTTTTGTTTTTGTTTTTGTTTTTTGTTTTTTTTTTCATGAGTACTTTTTTTTTAAATTTAGAGAATACTTTATTAGTTTTTGTAATCAAACCCACATAGATAAGACCTTACATATTTAATACAGTGCGTTACCCCTGTACAAATGGAAAAAACTTAAGTTCAACATTTCTAGACCAATATGGCTGTTAATTTCTGTACAGTGCCAACTCAACACAGTAAACGGGGATACTTTTTTCCAAAGTTGACAGCACAGCTAAAGTTTCAAAAAATTCAAATTATATATCTGTATATATATATATATTTACATTTATATAAAAAGACCAATAATAGCAGTGTGTTATGCATCAACAGCAGCAACAGCTTTTCCAGGTTCTGCAGTCATCTGAACAAAACTGTAGAGACATCCAGCACACTCCATTAAAAAAAAAAGTAAAAAAACAAAACCCGAGAAAACAGCACAGTTCTGTTACTCTTGTGGTACCTGGCACCATTTTTTTTAAATTAGCTTCTCAATCATCATCTGGAAAGAAAACATTCTGAGCAACATCATTAAAAACAGCTCTGATAAAGCACGGTCACTACTACGTATCATAAAGCAGGTACAAGCTATTTTACATCCACAGAGGTATGATACAGTACTGTCCTACATCTATAATACTAGAGGATACAATTTAAAAGGCATTATTTGAGACTTCATTCTACTTTTCCAGCAGAGGGCCAAAAGGATGGTGTGACACAGCTTTGTAAAGAAACATACTCTAGACAGGATTTCCTTTCACTAGTGGCACAGTTCTAAGGATTCATTCTCTCCATGGATGTCAGCTAAAACCGTTATTAAAAAAAATGAAATATCCCTAAAACAAAACCGTATAACCACCGGATTCACATGAAGATGACCTAGTGGAGACAAGCTGGACCTCACCCTACCAACAAGCTATCAAATCTGTTATGTTTAAGCAGTGAGACCTCCAAGGAAGGAGATGCCAAGTAGTGCTTCAAAGCTTCGGACCACAATCAAACACAACATCCTTTTCAACAGAAGCAGAAGCTCATCTGAATATGCTCAAGGATGCTGACATCAACATTTAATCATCTCCTCACTCATCCAGGAAGAAGGGGAGATCAGTTACTACTGTACTTTAGTGTTCAACCAAATCACCATGTTACAAAAATAGCAAGCTGCCATAATAAAAAATAAGGCTCCTCTATCCAGCACCAGATAGCATCATTTTACTTTCAAGCCTAGAAATTGCACACTTGTATATAAACCAACCGAAGATGAGGATTGAGAGTTCATCTTGGTGGATTTTTCCTTTGATGAATATGAAATGTCCTTCCTTATCTTTTTTGATGACTTTTAATTGAAAATTGATTTTATTTGATATTAGAATGGCTACTCCAGCTTGCTTCTTCTGACCATTTGCTTGGAAAGTTGTTTTCCAGCCTTTCACTCTGAGGTAGTGTCTGTCTTTGTCTCTGAGGTGTGTTTCCTGTAGGCAGCAGAATGCAGGGTCCTCATTGCGTATCCAGTTTGTTAATCTATGTCTTTTTATTGGGGAGTTGAGGCCATTGATGTTGAGAGATATTAAGGAATAGTGATTATTGCTTCCTGTTATATTCATATTTGGATGTGAGGTTATGTTTGTGTGCTTTTCTTCTCTTTGTTTTGTTGCCAAGATGATTAGTTTCTTGCTTCTTCTAGGGTATAGCTTGCCTCCTTACGTTGGGCTTTACCATTTATTATCCTTTGTAGTGCTGGATTTGTAGAAAGATATTGTGTAAATTTGTTTTTGTCATGGAATATCTTGGTTTCTCCATCTGTGTTAATTGAGAGTTTTGCAGGATACAGTAACCTGGGCTGGCATTTGTGTTCTATTAGGGTCTGTATGACATCTGTCCAGGATCTTCTGGCCTTCATAGTTTCTGGCGAAAAGTCTGGTGTGATTCTGATAGGTCTGCCTTTATATGTTACTTGACCTTTTTCCCTTACTGCTTTTAATATTCGTTCTTTATTTTGTGCGTTTGGTGTTTTGACTATTATGTGACGGGAGGTGTTTCTTTTCTGGTCCAATCTATTTGGAGTTCTGTAGGTTTCTTGTATGCCTATGGGTATCTCTTTTTTTAGGTTAGGGAAGTTTTCTTCTATGATTTTGTTGAAGATATTTACTGGTCCTTTGAGCTGGGAGTCTTCACTCTCTTCTATACCTATTATCCTTAGGGTTGAACTTCTCATTGAGTCCTGGATTTCCTGTATGTTTTGGACCAGTAGCTTTTTCTGCTTTACATTATCTTTGACAATTGAGTCAATGATTTCTATGGAATCTTCTGCTCCCGAGATTCTCTCTTCCATCTCTTGTATTCTGTTGGTGAAGCTTGTACCTACAGCTCCTTGTCTTTTCTTTTGATTTTCTATGTCCAGGGTTGTTTCCATGTGTTCTTTCTTGATTGCTTCTATTTCCATTTTTAATTCCTTCAACTGTTTGTGTTTTCCTGGAATTCTTTCAGGGATTTTTGTGTCTCCTCTCTATGGGTTTCTACTTGTTTATTTATGTTTTCCTGGAATTCTTTCAGGCATTTTTGCGATTCCTCTCTGTAGGCTTCTAATTGTTCTCTAAGGGAGTTCTCCACGTCTTTCTTGAAGTCCTCCAGCATCATGATCAAATACGATTTTGAAACTAGATCTTGCTTTTCTGGTGTGTTTGGATATTCCATGTTTATTTAGGTGGGAGAATTGGGCTCCGATGATGCCATGTAGTCTTGGTTTCTGTTGCTTGGGTTCCTGCGCTTGCCTCTCGCCATCAGATTATCTCTAGTGTTACTTTGGTCTGCTATTTCTGACAGTGGCTAGACTGTCCTATAAGCCTGTGTGTCAGGAGTGCTGTAGACCTGTTTTCCTGTTTTCTTTCAGCCAGTTATGGGGACAGAGTGTTCTGCTTTCGGGCGTGTAGTTTTTCCTCTCTACAGGTCTTCAGCTGTTCCTGTGGGCCTGTGTCTTGAGTTCACCAGGCAGGTTTCTTGCAGGGGAAAAGTTGGTCCTACCTGTGGTTCCAAGGCTCAAGTTTGCTCGTGGGGTACTGCCTAAGTCCTCTCCTTGGCAGCAGCAACGGGGAAGATCTGCGCCGCTCTTTCCGGGAGCCTCCGTGCACCAGGGTTCCAGATGACGTTTGGTGTTTTCCTCTGGCGTCTGGATGTGCACAGAGTGCAGTCTCTTCTGGTTTCCCAGGCGTGTCCGCCTCTCTGAAGGTTTAGCTCTCCCTCCCACGGGATTTGGGTGCAGAGAACTGTTTATCCGGTCTGTTT
This sequence comes from Rattus norvegicus, assembly GCF_021556685.1. Classification (NCBI taxonomy): domain Eukaryota; kingdom Metazoa; phylum Chordata; class Mammalia; order Rodentia; family Muridae; genus Rattus; species Rattus norvegicus. Next base: position 1,600,879 of record NC_141555.1, on the reverse strand, counting down.
CCTTCAGGTTCTGGCGGTGTCTCAGGCGCAGGGGTCCTGCCGCTCCTGGGCCCTCCGCTACGGGAACCCAGAGGCCTTATACAGTTGCCTCTTGGGCCAGGGATGTGGGCAGGAGTGGGCAGTGTTGGTGGTCTCCTCCGCTCTGCAGCCTCAGGAGTGCCCACCTGATCAGGCAGTGAGGTCTCTCTCCCACGGGGTTTGGGAGCAGAGAGCTGCTGCAGGCCGGGATCCGCGGGTGTGGGACTTCCGGTAAACACAGGAAGTGCCCGGTCCTAGAGGAATTTTGCCTCTGTGTGTCCTGAGTTCACCAGGCAGGTTTCTTGCAGGGGAAAAGTTAGTCCTACCTGTGGTTCCAAGGCTCAAGTTTGCTCGTGGGGTACTGCCTAGGTCCTCTCCGCTGTGGCAGCAACCGGGAAGATCTGCGCCGCTCTTTCTGGGAGCCTCCGTGCACCAGGGTTCCAGATGGCGTTTGGTGTTTTCCTCTGGCGTCTGGACGTGCGCAGAGTGCAGTCTCTTCTGGCCTCCCAGGCGCGCCCGCCTCTCTGAAGGTTCAGCTCTCCCTCCCACGGGATTTGGGTGCAGAGAACTGTTCATCCGGTCTGTTGCCTTCAGGTTCTGGTGGTGTCTCCAGGATTTGTTTTATATCTGAAAATTAGGTCCTTATCAACTTTGAATATAGTCCAACATGACAAGCTCCATGAAAGACTCTTTGAGAAGGTATGTTTTTAAGAAATTTATTCTATCTCTATGAGAGTGTGACTGCACGTATGTTCATACTCTTTATATCCACAGAAATTAGGGTTACAGATAGGATTTAAGTACCACATACTGTTTATCAGATTTTGAAACATACAAGCAAAAGTGGCATTAATCACTTAGAAATCTCTCTAACCCAGGAGTTAAATTTCTTTATCATTTAAACATTGTGATTCTCTAAATATCTTAGGAAATTTCATGATTAATATTTTTGACCTGTAATAACCAGAAAATATCTATCAGAATAATATATATATATACTTTAATATTTGTAATAGGTTCGTTATTATTTCTGATAAAAGTATTTTATTTCAAGTTACTCTGTTTATTTCCTCTAGCAAATTTGCCTGTATAATCTAGATTAAATTAACTACTAATTAGTTAATTAGCTAGCCTGATATATAACTCTCCTTGACTGTCTTACAAACCCATGAAGTTCTTAACTGTTTAGTATTCTCTTTTTATTGTGAGATAGAGTTCTTATGAGATATTTCACATTCATTTAATTTTTCTGATTTTCAATCTCCTTAGTGTATGGAATATTGGTTTGTTGTGTTTTCCTGTTCTTTATATTCTTTAGGATTGTATGATTTTTATAAAACCAATAGTGTGTATAGATCACTAGCTAGTACATGTGTATATCTCTGGTCCCTCGATGCACCTTCTCAGGCATGTTGTCTGTGAGATGGGGTTTCATTTTATACATCTACAAATCTAAGTCAGCCTCCTTTGTTTCATAATCCTGTCTAGAATATTACAGTTTCTTAGTACAATAATGTCTATGCATGTAGTAGTCTTTCATATATAAGAGTTTTGTTATTGTATTTGAGAAATGAATTGGGAGGTCAGTGGGAGTAAGAACAGCTAAGGCCTCTGGCTGTAGAATTTAGATTATGGGTCAGGTTATTATAGCAAGGGATAGCAAGGGATAGAAAGGGAAGGGTTGAGGAGTGGCAGGGAGAACCTGTTGGACAGGTCTGCTTCTAAACATGAAACAGAAACCTAATCCCTGTGTCCCAGATTTTATTCTTTAAATAACCCACATCCTATTGGCACTTTAACCCATGGTATTAGTAGTTATCTTTTACTATATTTATTATATTACAATATGCAGTTGTAACAAAAAATGAAATTCTATAATGGTTTCCTATAATACAGAGTAAAGTCACATTAAAGTTGTGCCATCATACTGTAATCATTATACAATGATGACTACACAATGGTTATCTAACAGGTGCCATCAAACATTGACTATAACTTAATTTGCAATACTCAATCATCATCCCTCAATCATTACAAAATTACCAGTACATTGTTGGCCATCAGGAAAGTGGCCAAGATTTAATAGTAATTACATTGTGACCATCCTAGTGTGACCTCTAAACACATATACATCCCAATGTGGGAATCCCTAGATGGTCATCACATAGTGTGTTACCATTCAGCCATCACAGAGTCATCAACAAATAAGTAACTATTATGCAGTGTCCATCATTTTGTGACCATCACTAAGTGGTCATCTCACATTGGCTATTGAAATGGCAATAGTTGTTGCCATTATAATTGCTATCACTTTATGAATTCTATATGGTGACAATTGTAGAGGGCCGCAATAACATTCGCCACCACTAGATGGCGCTGGTTTCCGCTGCGCCCCATGTGGAAGGCCGAGCTAGACAAGATGGCACCGGCCTTCGCCGCGCCAGCCGACTTCCTTTCAGGAAGTTAACTGTGTGTGCATGTGCAAGAGTGCCTTCGTGCCAGGTCTTTGCCCACTCCAGGGCGTGCCTTATGAGATCATGAGTAAGCAACCAATCAGGTGTGGATGCGCCCTGCAAAGGTGTATATAAGCGCGCCATACGGGCACGCGGGGGCTTCCTCCTTAAGATATCAATAAAGTTTGGTCACAGCTAGGATTCCTATGTCCACGCATGTTTTCTGGCTGGCGAGAAGGAGCACGCGGGACATTTGGTGCCGAGAACGCGGGAGAAAAGCCACACCATCGCCAGGCGCCAAGGAGGGCCTCCATTTCACGGAAGGGATCCAGAAGCTGCGGAACGCGGGTGAGACTCTGAGAGACAATGTTTAGCCTTGATCTGTTCCATCTCACTCCTTTGCCGGATGCGGCAGGAGCCTCTATGGTTGCTCTGACAGCCCTCGGGCTTTTTCTATTGACCTTTGAGTTTCTAGTTACCACCAAATGGCATCAGAGGTCGCGTGGGAGCTGCCCAGCTGTAACAGCAAAGTGGAGAGCGTTGGGGGAAGGGCAAGGCGGCGTGTCAGAAACAGGGTTAGATAAGGAATTAAAGAGTTCAAAGAGAAAAGGTGCACCTAAGAAAAAAGGCCCTTCCAACGCGGAAGCGAAAGGTTGGGGAAAGAATGCCCCAGGTGAGAAAAAGGGAGGAGATAAAAGGAACACAGTATTTTGGGAGAAAAATTTTGTCGGGGCTGGAGAGATGGCTCAGCGGTTAAGAGCACCCGACTGCTCTTCCAGAGGTCATGAGTTCAATTCCCAGCAACCACATGGTGGCTCACAACCATCTGTAAAGAGATCTGATGCCCTCTTCTGGTGTATCTGAAGACAGCTACAGTGTACTTATAGGGGCTGGGGATTTAGCTCAGTGGTAGAGCCCTTGCCTAGGAAGCGCAAGGCCCTGGGTTCGGTCCCCAGCTCCGGAAAAAAAAAAAAAAAAAAAAATTTTGTCTTTGTGCTTGTAAAAGGTGTGATTAAGCTCCCGCGCCGGCCCGTGGGACGCCACAGCGTCCATGCGCCGAGATGACAGCTTCGCAGAGTCATACTGATTAGGCTTGATAAAGGTAGACCGCCTGAAAATTTATTCAGGAGAATCAAACAAAAGGACATCTCAGTGCCCGTGCACAGCTTGATGGAGTTAATGTAATTGGGTTGTGAGTAAAAATATTCAGGGCTGTGTTTCACTTCCATACCATTGGCGAATGTCAGTCGTGCTGCTCAGATAATACATCTCAGTATCTTACAGGAATTGGGTTTCAACACGTTGATGGACTAGTCCAGGAATTGAGACAATCCATCGTCCATATCAACTCCACTCGAGTGGATAGTCACCGTGAACACCATCTGGTTTTTTCCCTCTTTGTCTATTGTTTGTCCCTGGTGCACCAGGATGTCCCCATGTCTGTCAATGTATGTCTGTGGTTTTCGTTTCTCGTTGTTTAAATGTTTTATGTTTCATGTTCAAAAGAAAAAATGGTAAAAACTTTATCTGCTGGTCGTTTACACCTTGATTTGGTTTTAACTCTTTTCAAAAAGGGAACAAATGAATAAAAAACAGTTTCAATCAGGCCTTTAGAGCCCTGCACCTGTAGCTAGGAACATAGGTCAGCTGGAGAAGCTGCCTAGAAGCTAAGCATCTGCACGAGCTGATCTTAAAGGCGCCAGCAGCTTCTCAGCTTCTTTGGTACAAGAGTTCAGAGCTGTTTCTCTTAGAGAAATCCCTGACTTATTATTTGACTCAACAGGTGACAAGGTGCTTCTCTTAAAATCATAGCTAAAAAGGTAAAAATGGTGTTTGGTCTAAATATTAAAGATATGTGTAGCCACTTCAATTTGTTTCTGATTGGTTTTAAATGTGTAAATATGCTCTACTTGCCTTGGTTATGGACTATTGGCTTTCAAGTTATTGGATATGGTTAAAAAGGTATAACATTGGTAACAAAAAGTTGGCTTTAAACTATAATTTGGATGAAGTCATTCTAGATAACATGTGACATGGGCCAACCTAGGGAAACAGGTCTAAATTGAGATAATATTTTTATGGAATTCTTATTCTAGAAACCAGGCTTCTAAAAGAATTTAGGACAATGTCTCTTTGTTGAGGTACTAGAGACTACGCCATCGTGCGTTCATATATAGGAATTGGCAGTTAAACTTTGTACTAGTTTGTTGGAGGTCGAGTTTTGCTTTCCTAGTTGTGGTTTGCCCTGAGGCTATCTGTATTTTAATTGCTAATTCCACTGCCCCAAGAACAGCTGCCTAGTCACATACTCAGGACTCAGGTGACTTTCCAAAGTTGTGGCTGTGCTCTGGTGTTACAAGGAGAACTTAAAGATTGTGATTAAGGATTGCCAGTGTTACATTGACTAACTCAAACTTATTTGTAATTAAGAAAAAATCAAACAGGTAGAGATTGTTACAGGATTCACGAAAGATTGATGAGGTTTTAGAACTTGTGAGAACATTACAGCCTATCTGTTTACTCCAGCTGCCATTTCAAGATAGACTTAGAGGATTGATTTTGAGTTTTCATTCCGTGAGCTTGCTTATAGTTTTGGAGAGCCCATAAAGTGATATCATTAGAAATGGCTAACAGCCTTATATTATGTAATTTTGTTGCTTCTTCAATGTAAAAGGTTAGAACTTAAATCTTTCAGTGTATATGGAAATTTTTACTACAAAACTTTGCTCTCAAAATGAGCTTTAATATTTGGGGAATAGCTGTTACACTACTCCAGAAAAGAATATTTGAAGCTAATTTTAAGTTTCTAAGGATATGTTAATTGGCTAAGTACCTCACCCTACCAGAGGACTTAGGTCTTTGTTTTACACATTGGAGATAAAGCTTCAGCTGTATTAATACAGAATTGTAGATTAGAGTCATGGAAGTATTTTAAAAAGAAACCTGGTAAAACATATCTTATTCCAAACAACAGTTAATTGGTTATTACAAAATACTGATATTTGGCCTATTACATATACAAATTTTTCAGACAAAATTGATAATTTTACTCTTTACATGCATTTGTACTTCCTGTATATTTGTACATACAACCCATAGGAAATGCGCTTAGTGTATTTATAGGTGGTTCATCTAATGAAAAGGCTACATGTATGAATATATCACTCGTTTATTCTCTTGAGTTTCTATTGCTTCAACACAGATTATTAAATTCCGTAGTTTAGCCACTGTTTTTAAATCAAGCTTTCAATTCATATACTGATCGCCAATGTGTGGCTTGTGGTTTACAATTGATTTCAATTACTTAATGCTTTATTAGAGACAGGTTTTCTACTTAAAATCAGTGAGTGATTTCAGTGTAAATTGTCTGACAACTCACTGTCCTTTCAGTGCTCTGGCTCAGACAACTAAACAAAACCATAGACCCAGCTCTTTGAAAATGGTAATGGAGTTGATATGAAAAGAGGAAGACTCCATTTGCTTGCTTTCTATTCCCAGCCTCACCCTGCCAGTTCAGGGATTTCTAGTATGACTAAATCTGGACAATATTTACAAGATTTGACATTTCTAATTAATGCTTATGTTTAGGTAAATAAAGTTTGTGAGGTGCTAGAAAAATGGCTTAGTGGTTAAGAGCACTAAGTACTGTTCCTTAATAGACCATTTAAGAACTCAAACCGGATTGCCTGGACCCTTTAGCAAGGGAAGACAATGATACCAGACAGATTGTAGGCCTTACATAGGAACAATTAGTCAAAAAATCTCATTCTTTATATATCCAAAACAATAATGCTGGAGACAATAATTTGGTATACAAGTCAATTTATAAATACAAGTGCTCGGTGTCCTCAATTTAATCCTTGAGGACTTACCTTAATAAATAATATCTTTACTATATCTTAATAAATAAAAAGGGGGAGTTATCCCTGTATGCTAAATAATGCTCCTTTTATTTCAATTTTAAAATTTGGATGCCAAAGTTTATGGCACCCTACAACTAGGCATACTTCTGCCTAGGTGAAATAGAGAGATCCACATATTGACATGATCCTGTCCAGATATTTTATATGGGGAAGAGGAAATGTTTGTGTTTTTTCTACAGGATGCTACAAGAGTGTGTCAGCTGCCTGAGTGGTTGCTGAGACTTACTGATCCTGGTTGCATGAAGATTCAGCTTTCGTGGTTCGGGTCCCTGGAGTCATTCCTCTTCCCTGAGAGGAAGATAGAAGATTCCCCTTCACCTTTTGTCATCACAGAGATTTTGCCATTGCTGCAGTCAGTGTTACCGCTATGTGTGTCCCGTCCCACTGTGGCCTGCTCTCTGACCCTCTGTGCACTGCTGCTTGCTGGAGAAGACTGGACTCCAGCCATTACTGCCTCCCTCATTTCCCTGGTGACTCTTGCTGCCTTAACTGGTCATTTTACAGACTGTAGCTTCACAGGAATGCTACCTGCGTAAAGCTGCTGTGGACTGGGGAACTCTGCCCTGGTTGTACAGATCTCAGAAATGGTTCCATTGTCTGCTGGTTGTTCCAGAGAAAAATGACTGATCCTGAACTGTCCTGGAAAAGACCTTGACACTTTCGCTACTATTGTAGCAGCCATTACTGCTGCAGACATTGTGTCTACAGTGTCTGGAGTTATCCTCCCCCAATCTATTGTTAGACAAGCACAGTGGGTAAACTTTCTGGAGTAGTTACTAACAATTGGAAATTCTAAATTCTTGACTACGGCCCTTGGTGGTAACAGCTGAGGTGAACCAGATGAGGTGCCCACTACTTATCGGGAGTGGCTCTGTTGGTGCAGCCCTATGCTGTGGATTAGTGTTCATACTATGGTTGGTTTGCAAACTCAGATCTCAACAGAAACGTGACAAGGCCGTTATCACTCAAGCACTTGTGGCCATTGTACAAGGGGCCTCCCCTGGAATTTGGTTATCTATGCTCAGGAATTAGTCGGTATCTGAGTTCTCTCCTCTTGCACCCCATGGATCTGTGGATGCATTGCACTGGGATGAGAGAGACTCAATGATCCTTTGATCAGCCCTTCCACATCGCTGAGGTTTCCTCATTGCACGTGATAGGGTGATCAGGACTGTTATAAAATAATATAAAATAAATCAAGACTGTTATAAAATAAATAAATAGGGGGAGATGTAGAGGGCCGCAATAACATTCGCCACCACTAGATGGCGCTGGCTTCCACTGCGCCCCATGTGGAAGGCTGAGCTAGACAAGATGGCGCCGGCCTTCGCCGTGCCAGTCGACTACCTTTCAGGAAGTTAACTGTGTGCGCATGTGCAAGAGTGCCTTCGTGCCAGGTCTTTGCCCACTCCAGGGTGTGCCTTATGAGATCATGAGTAAGCAACCCATCAGGTGTGGATGCGCCGCACTAGGGTGTATATAAGCACGCCATGCGGACGCACGGGGGCTTCCTCCTTAAGATATCAATAAAGTTTGGTCGCAGCTAGGATTCCTATGTCCACGCATGTTTTCTTGCTGGCGAGAAGGAGCGCAAGGGACAGACAATCATTGTTCACATTCTGACCATATTACATTGCCCATCACATAATAACAAACATATGAGAGTCATCATTCAGTTGTCAGCCCACATTTGCCATCATACAGTGACCACCACATAGAGACCATTACACAGTAGACATCAATTGGTAGTTATCACAGAATCTTTATCACTAACTTGCCATCATACATTGCCCATTAAAGAAGCTCCATCACAAAGTATCAACAACATAGGGGCCATCATCATTAGGCCCCTATGATACCATCACACATTGCCAATATAAATGTCAATATATATGGGTTGATGTATAGGTATATAGAATAATGGATATCAGATTGTTTCTGTAGCATTGTGGTCAATGTAAATGCTGCCGCATATTTACCATCACACTAGAACCATCATAGTGAGGCCATTATATTTTCAACATATAAAGGGACCAGACACAATGACCATCATACAATCTCCATCAAAGAACAGACATCACACAGTAATCATTACATGACGAGTAACACAAAATTGGTCATCATACTGTGGTAAACACAGAATTTGCCACTACACTACATAGTGGACACCAACTGTATTCTTCATTTGAGATATATATATATATCTTTTTTGACTTTCTCAAACACTTTGTTCAGAATTATTTTGAATTATATTTATTAGTCTTCCCTTTATTGTATGAGTTGAAATTCATGTCTTTGCAAAGATTTTTTTTCTTGAAATATCTTGGATCTCAATTATATTGTAGTCGTAACACACCAGGTGACCACTACTCTTTAAGATAGGCAAAACCCTAGGGAACATATGATGAAGATTGCTGTGCAATTTTGTCTTTTGTAGTTGCCATGGTTAATGCACACATCAACATTTGAATTCAGTTAAAGATTCTTACAGGGATAGAAGAGTAACTATTGAAATTATCACAACAAAAGAAGTGTTGAATTTTTTACATATTGTGAAAGGAGAATCATTTTTAAGGAGTATGCCCAGTGTTACGAACCGCATTCCTTGGTGGATGACAACATGGCCATGTGTACAGGGGCAGTATTAGTAGGATCCAGGGAATCTAAAATTTCACTAACTTCCTTAGACATGTGAGCCTACATGTACATAATCATAGGTATTTCAAACCATAAAAGTAAATTTAATTTATATATTAAGTATATCTTAAATAAAAAAATTAAGTAATTAAAGTAGGAATAAATCATGTTACATAGGAGAGGTGATAAAAGAGCCAGAGTAGGTCATTATGGTGAATGGCATATTCATCTGATAGAAATATAATGCATATGTATATGAAGAGCAATAGATGTTTTTTGTAATTTCTAATTTGCCAAAAGAATAGATGATTGACATTATCACTTGAATAACTTTGTTTACATATTAAAAATATAGTTGGGGTTTGGGATTTAGCTCAGCGGTAGAGCGCTTGCCTAGCAAGTGCAAGGCCCTGGGTTCAGTCCCCAGCTCAGAAAAAAAGAAAAAAATATAGTTATTTTATTATAATCATTTAAAAATAACATAATCGGTGAACCGCATTACATGCACACTTACTCCTATTAGTTTTGCTTCATTTTCTACTATCTAAACTTATTAAAATACCACAAATCCTAAAAAGAAATATGTAATAAGAACTGTTAGGCAGATTTTGCATTGTTATCTCCAACAAATACTAACCTCACAACCTTGGCCTTTCCTCACAAGAAATAAAGAAAATTCTTATCATATAAAAACATTGCTACTCTGCAAATATTAAAGTTACAGAAGATGTTTTTAAAATGTTAAAGAATGTTGGGTATATTGTAGTTATTTTACGTTAAAGAAATACTCATTCTTTGTAACCTTATTTTTTTCAAAACCTATTTTATTGATGGTTCTTAAATGTATGAATTACCTTTCTAAGTCCCCTAAACCTACCTCTCACACATGCCAATCAATAGAGGAAGTGGGAAAGAAGGGAATAAGGAGATATGGACTTGTTTAGAAATGGATCGTTGGAGCATCATCACCCTTCAGTGTTTTGAGAAAATCAGCAATTCATTTCAGAGTTCAACAACAACCACTGATACATACTTGTGTTGTGATACAAATACTTCACTGATATATCAGCAACCCAGTTTAGTAGAGTCAAACTAGAAAACAAGAGTCAGAAGTGGGGTCATTACCTACCAGAGGCTGACAGACATCAACATCAGCATTACATAACAGGAGGAACTAACCAGAACACCACGAGTTCTCAGCTATACCTTTCCCTCCAAAGTAATGATCAGTGAAGTTATGACACCATAAGCATTACAGCGCTAGCTATGTATTCTAGCTATCACCAATCCTAGCTATATATTGAGTGACTATCCATTGGGTCCTTTTTATTCTCCCTACAAATATCACCTGTCCTCTGCAAGTTTTGCCTCACCAGATATCTTGCATCAGCATGTGAACCTGGCTAAGTTAACCTCATTGCCAAACAGTCCCCTTATGCTGATGCAGAAAGAAAACTGGCACATCACCAGATATATATGTCAGTGTATTTCTGACTATTGATTCCCACTCTACTTCAACTATTAAATGTAAGGAAGACCAATAAATGCCTGTCATTAAAGAATAATCCTTCATTGCCTGCATGGTTTAACAGAACCTAATATCTCCTCTGTATGCTTTAGAAAATAAAAATGTTACTTTGTGTACTTGCCCCAGGAAAGCACAATCCAACACAACTGATTTTCCAAAGAACCAATAATTTATACTTCAGTTTTTCAAAATACAAATATTCAATAATACCAGTATTTATGTCACCTTTTCTTCATTCATTTTTATTTCATCTTCCTGTGGTTAGAATCAAAATGTAAGTTTTGACTCAACATATGTTCTATGACTGAAAATTTAAACAATTCTGAAACATCATTCACATATATTGAAAAGACCCAATCAGATCATGTGAATTAATTTCTAAAACTGCTGTACTTAATTCATTTTATCCAATTTTTATAGAATTGAGAGAAATTGAAGAGAGGATTCCTTTCATAATCTGTACAACTTAATCTAAGATGTACCTGAAGTCTTCCAAGAAACTGAACTGTTTTCTAAACCTATTTTGATTATCACTTGTACAAATGGGATAAATTATGTTAATGAGTAAAAATAATTTGGCATAAAAATAAAATTTCATTGCCATATCCCAAGAAAATGTAACTTAAAAAGTAATAAAACTATTTAAAATCCCAGACTTTATGAAACTACTAAAATAGGTGAGTCAAATTTTCACACAGGTGCATTTACTTCCAAGTCAAACAGAAACAGCCATATCCAATATCCCTAGCTCTACCACATAAACCTGGGCCAACATAGTGACAGAATTTTTAAGGGCTTTGGAGAAGCAGAATCTAAGTAGGTAGAAACAGGTAAGACAGTTGTTTCACCATCTCCATTACCATACTTCTTCTACAGACATGGGTCACAGTAGTAGCCAGAAAGTATCTGCAATGAGGACAAGTTTTAGGAATTCTCTCTTCCTATTACCGTTAACTATTGATAGTGATCATTTTTCCTTTTGTTAGTTTATTTTCAGTACATCCTGTATGAGGTCATTATTGAAATATCCTTGACATTCTGCACATTCTAAATAAAGACAAACTATAGTATGTGAAAAATAATATGATGGGTTAGTAGCATTATATATGAATATTAAAATATTAAGACATTTTGCTTATCTTTATGTCCCATACAATATATTGACAGAAAATTTGTTACAACATTATTCCCAGTGAGTCTGTTCATATCATGATCACATTTTCTTATGTTTACAATTCAAAATCAATAGATCCCATTTGTTAGTATAAAGGTTAAGTGAATACCCCATACTCAGTGTGCTAAATCTATCTAAATGTACTATAGGTATTTGCAACATTTGTCTTGTGAATAATTTTCCTCCATTTATTTTTAATTCAGATTCTTTCTCTAAGTTATTGTCAGTGATTCAGTTTTTCTTAAAATGTAGATGTAATAAGATACGTTAAGAATTTAACATTTTTCTCACCCAATAGATGAGAAAACATAAACCCAGGTTCATGTCTCAGAAAGTCCCATTTGTGACCAATCTTGCTCACTGTGCTTCTTCTCTTTCAATATCTATTGATAATGATGTTTCACCCAGGCAAAACCAGTGATTATAGTGACTACCCTGTTTCTATTTAAGTGTAATGAACTGGAACATATGAAGATGAATGAGAACTTTGAATTTACTATGGCTATTTGTTAAAGTTAAATATTCAGTTTTCTAAGAAATAACAGGTTTTAAATCAATCAGTTAATTGGCTATTATTATTTTACTATGATTTTTTATTTATAGACAATATGTTTTGAGTCTATAACCACTTTGAACTCAGTCTTTTTTATTAATCAGATAACTTTTTCTTTTCCAGGAGGACTGAGTAACCCCATGAAGAGATTCCAGTTAGCACACAAATTCTCATTATGTCACAGACATATAATAATGTAGAAGGTTCAACTTAAAGAATAGCACTGGACCCCAAATCACATGGGGGACAAAGCTGAACACCAAGAAGTATGGACCATCCTGAGACTGCAGAACAGACTGCCACTTCTGCCTACCTTTGCCCATTTCTGTACTCCAAGAAGAGACTGCATAGTGCCTCTGGAAATAGGAATATAGGAGCAGTCAGCAGCAGGTACCTGAGGTTCTGGTCTTCATACAGAACTGAACTGAATTCCTCAAACTACTCTCTGCACCCAAATCCAATGAGGGAGGGAACTAAACCATCAGAAGTGGAAAAACTCAGAAATCCAAGGACACTACCCTCTGCCCACATTCCTCAAAGGGAATTATCTAGTACCATCTGTGCACCCTGAGCATAGAGACCTAGGAACAGTGACCCTTGTGATTACTGCCTGCCTGAAAAGTTGAAAGACATCAGGAGGGCCTACACAGCTGAGAGCAGAGCACATTTTTTGCAGAAATGACTGAAGGAAAACAGGTCTACAGGAGTGCTGACACAGAGGCCTACAATCAGTTCAAGACTCTGTTAGAAACAGCAAAACAAGCTAACACCAGATTCAACCTGATGGCAAGAGGCAAGCACAGAACTCTGCAACAGAAGCCAAGACAACTTGGCATAACCAGGGCCCAGTTCTCCCAGCTAAGCAAATACTGGATATCCAAACACACTGGAAGATACAGATTTAAAACCATATTTTTGAATGATGATGGAGGACTTTAAGAAGGACATGAATAACGCCCTTAAAGAAATACATGACAAAAAGTAAGCAAATAGAAGAGGGAACACAAAACATCCCTTAAAGAATTACAGGCAATCACAACCAAACAAAAACATTCACTTTCAGCTCTCGGCACAGGAAGGAATTTAACAAAACAGAATTTAAAAATAGAAATAGAGACAAAAAAAGAAATAGAGATAGAAAACTTAGGGATGAGATCAGGAGTCATAGATGCAAGCATCACCCCCAGAATACAAAAGATAAAAGAGAGATTCTCAGGGGCAGAAGATACCATAGAAAACATGGACACAACCATCAAAGGAAATGTAAAATGCAAAAAGCACCTAACCCAAAACATGCAGAAAATCCAATACACAATGAGATCGAACATGAGGAAACTACGCATAGAAGAATGTGAAGATTTCCAACTTAAAGGACCAGTAAATAACTTCAACAAAATTATAGAAGAAAACTTCCCTAACCTAAAGAAAAATCTGTCAATAAAAATGCAAGAATCCTACAGAACGACAAATAGATTGGACCAGAAGAGAAAATCCACCCTTCACAAAATAGTCAAAACACATAATGCACAAAACAATAAATATTAAAAGCAGTAAGGGAAACAGGTCAAGTGACATATAAAGACAGACCTACAAGAATTGCAACAGACTTTTCACCAGAAACTAGGAAAACCAAAGATACTAGATATATGACATACAGATCCTAAAAGGACATAATTATCAAACAAGACTATTATATGCAGCAAATCTTTCAATATAGACACAGAAAACAAGATATTCCATGACAAAAACGAATTTCCACAATATCTTTCTACAAATCAAGTCCTACAAAGGCTAATAGATGGAAAACTCCAATACAAGAAGGAAAACTACCAATATAGAAAAAGCAAGAAAGTAATCTCCTTGCAAAGAAACCAAAAGAAGAGAGGCATACAAACATAATTACGCATCTAAATACAAAATAAATGTCAGGAAGCAACAATCACTATTCCTTAATATCTCTCATCATCAATGGACTCAATTCCCAAATAAAAAGATATACATTCTCATTGATCCCAGCCCACAGCTCACTACTTCCAAACACCTTTGGAAAGAGAGCTCAACGCCCGGACATGTGGGCACCCCTGAGACTGCAGACAGGGAGAGACCACCAATACTGCCCACCACTGTCCACATCCATGGCCCAAGAAGAAACTGTAGAGGGCCTCTGGGAAACAAAAGATAGGGCCACTCGAGTGGCAGGTACCCTGAGGCACAGACACCGCCCAGAAAAAAAGGGACCAGGTCAAAAGTTCTCTGCACAAAAATCCCATGGGAGTGAGCTAAACCTTCAGAGTGACAGACACGCCTGGGAAGTCAGGAGACACTACACTCTGACCACATTTCTGACTCCAGAGGAAAACAGCTAACACCATCTGGGACCCCAGTGCACAGGGGCCCTGGGAAAAGGCAGGGCAGGCCCTCCTGGTTGCTGCCCTCATGGGGAGCTCAAAAGCAAGCCCCCACGAGCAACTTCAGCCATGGCACCACAGGTAAGACCAAATGTTATGCTCTAAGCGACCGGCCTGATTGACTCAAGACACAGGGCTACAGGAAGAACTGAAGACCAGTAGACAGGAAAGACTACACACCCTAAAGCAGAACACTCTGTTCCCATAACTGGCTGAAAGAAAACAGGAAAACAGGTCTACAGCACTCCTGACACACAGGCCTATAGGACAGTCTAGCCACTGTCAGAAATAGGAGAACAAAGTAACACTAGAGATAATCTGATGGTGAGAGGGAAGCGCAGGAACCCAAGCAACAGAAACCAAGACTACATGGCATCATCGGAGCCCAATTCTCCCATCAAAACAAACATGGAATATCCAAACACACCAGAAAAGCAAGATCTAGTTTCAAAATCATATTTGATCATGATGCTGGAGGACTTCAAGAAAGACGTGAAGAACTCCCTTAGAGAAACACAGGAAAACATAAATAAACAAGTAGAAGCGGATAGACAGGAATCACAAAAATCCCTGAGAGAATTCCAGGAAAACACAATCAAACAGGTGAAGGAATTAAAAATAAAAATAGGCTTCCTGGTTGCTGCCGCCGAAGAGAGCCCATGGGCAGCACCCCGCGAGCAAACTTCAGCCTCGGGACCACAGGTAAGACCAACTTTTCTGCTGCAAGAAAGCTGCCTGGTGAACTCAAGACACAGGCCCACAGGAACAGCTGAAGACCTGTAGAGAGGAAAAACTACACGCCTGAAAGCAGAACACTCTGTCCCCATAACTGACTGAAAGAGAGGAAAACAGGTCTACAGCACTCCTGACACACAGGCTTATAGGACAGTCTAGCCACTGTCAGAAATACCACAACAAAGTAATACTAGAGATAATCTGATGGCGAGAGGCAAGCGCAGGAACCCAAGCAACAGAAACCAAGACTACATGCCATCATCGGAGCCCAATTCTCCCACAAAAACAAACATGGAATATACAAACACACCAGAAAAGCAAGATCTAGTTTCAAAATCATATTTGATCATGATGCTGGAGGACTTCAAGAAAGACGTGAAGAACTCCCTTAGGGAAACACAGGAAAACATAAATAAACAAGCAGAAGCCTACAGAGAGGAATCACAAAAATCCCTGAAAGAATCGCAAGAATCCCTGAAAGAATTCCAGGAAAACACAATCAAACAGTTGAAGGAATTAAAAATGGAAATAGAAGCAATCAAGAAAGAACACATGGAAACAACCCTGGATATAGAAAACCAAAAGAAGAGACAAGGAGCTGTAGATACAAGCTTCACCAACAGAATACAAGAGATGGAAGAGAGAATCTCAGGAGCAGAAGATTCCATAGAAATCATTGACTCAACTGTCAAAGATAATGTAAAGCGGAAAAAGCTACTGGTCCAAAACATACAAGAAATCCAGGACTCAGTGAGAAGATCAAACCTAAGGATAATAGGTATAGAAGAGAGTGAAGACTCCCAGCTCAAAGGACCAGTAAATATCTTCAACAAAATCATAGAAGAAAACTTCCCTAACCTACAGAAAGAGATACCCATAGGCATACAAGAAGCCTACAGAACTCCAAATAGATTGGACCAGAAAAGAAACACCTCCCGTCACATAATAGTCAATACACCAAACGCACAAAATAAAGAACGAATATTAAAAGCAGTAAGGGAAAAAGGTCAAGTAACATATAAAGGCAGACCTAACAGAATCACACCAGACTTCTCGCCAGAAACTATGAAGGCCAGAAGATCCTGGACTGATGTCATACAGACCCTAAGAGAACACAAATGCCAGCCCAGGTTACTGTATCCAGCAAAACTCTCAATTAACACAGATGGAGAAACCAAGATATTCCATGACAAAAACAAATTTACACAATATCTTTCTACAAATCCAGCACTACAAAGGATAATAAATGGTAAAGCCCAACATAAGAAGGCAAGCTATACCCTAGAAGAAGCAAGAAACTAATCGTCTTGGCAACAAACAAAGAGAATGAAAGCACACAAACATAACCTCACATCCAAATATGAATATAACGGGAAGCAATAATCACTATTCCTTAATATCTCTCAACATCAATGGACTCAACTCCCCAATAAAAAGACATAGATTGAGCAGCTCTCTGCTCCCAGACCCGGTGAGAGAGAGACCCAACCGCCTGGTCAGGTGGGCACTCCTGAGGCTGCAGAGCGGAAGAGACCACCAACACTGCTCACCCCTGCCCACATCCCTGGCCCAAGAGGAAACTGTATAAGGCCTCTGGGCTCCCGTGGGGGAGGGCCCAGGAGCAGCAGGACCGCTGCCAGAGACACCGCCGGACCCTGAAGGAAACAGACCGGATAAACAGTTCTCTGCACCCAAATCCCGTGGGAGGGAGAGCTAAACCTTCAGAGAGGCAGACAAGCCTGGGAAACCAGAAGAGACTGCTCCGTGCACACACATCTCGGACGCCAGAGGAAAAAGCCAAAGACCATCTGGAACCCTGGTGCACTGAAGCTCCCGGAAGGGGCGGCACAGGTCTTCCTGGTTGCTGCCGCTGCAGAGAGCCCCTGGGCAGCACCCCACCAGCAAACCTGAGCCTCGGGACCACAGGTAAGACCAAATTTTCTGCTGCAAGAAAGCTGCCTGGTGAACTCAAGACACAGGCCCACAGGAACAGCTGAAGACCTGTAGAGAGGAAAAACTACACGCCCGAAAGCAGAACACTCTGTCCCCATAACTGACTGAAAGAGAGGAAAACAAGTCTACAGCACTCCTGACACACAGGCTTATAGGACAGTCTAGCCACTATCAGAAATAGCAGAACAAAGTAACACTAGAGATAATCTGATGGCGAGAGGCAAGCGCAGGAACCCAAGCAACAGAAACCAAGACTACATGCCATCATCGGAGCCCAATTCTCCCACAAAAACAAACATGGAATATACAAACACACCAGAAAAGCAAGATCTAGTTTCAAAATCATATTTGATCATGATGCTGGAGGACTTCAAGAAAGACATGAACACACTTAGGGAAGCACAGGAAAACATTAATAAACAAGTAAAAGCCTATAGAGAGGAATCGCAAAAATCCCTGAAAGAATTCCAGGAAAACACAATCAAACAGTTGAAGGAATTAAAAATGGAAATAGAAGCAATCAAGAAAGAACACATGGAAACAACCCTGGATATAGAAAACCAAAAGAAGAGACAAGGAGCTGTAGATACAAACTTCACCAACAGAATACAAGAGATGGAAGAGAGAATCTCAGGAGCAGAAGATTCCATAGAAATCATTGACTCAACTGTCAAAGATAATGTAAAGCGGAAAAAGCTACTGGTCCAAAACATACAGGAAATCCAGGACTCAATGAGAAGATCAAACCTAAAGATAATAGGTATAGAAGAGAGTGAAGACTCCCAGCTCAAAGGACCAGTAAATATCTTCAACAAAATCATAGAAGAAAACTTCCCTAACCTAAAAAAAGAGATACCCATAGACATACAAGAAGCCTACAGAACTCCAAATAGATTGGACCAGAAAAGAAACACCTCCCGTCACATAATAGTCAAAACACCAAACGCACAAAATAAAGAAAGAATATTAAAAGCAGTAAGGGAAAAAGGTCAAGTAACATATAAAGGGAAACCTATCAGAATCACACCAGACTTCTCGCCAGAAACTATGAAGGCCAGAAGATCCTGGACTGATGTCATACAGACCCTAAGAGAACACAAATGCCAGCCCAGGTTACTGTATCCAGCAAAACTCTCAATTAACATTGATGGAGAAACCAAGATATTCCATGACAAAACCAAATTTACACAATATCTTTCTACAAATCCAGCACTACAAAGGATAATAAATGGTAAAGCCCAACATAAGGAGGCAAGCTATACCCTAGAAGAAGCAAGAAACTAATCGTCTTGGCAACAAAACAAAGAGAATGAAAGCACACAAACATAACCTCACATCCAAATATGAATATAACGGGAAGCAATAATCACTATTCCTTAATATCTCTCAATATCAATGGCCTCAACTCCCCAATAAAAAGACATAGATTAACAAACTGGATACGCAACGAGGACCCTGCATTCTGCTGCCTACAGGAAACACACCTCAGAGACAAAGACAGACACTACCTCAGAGTGAAAGGCTGGAAAACAACTTTCCAAGCAAATGGTCAGAAGAAGCAAGCTGGAGTAGCCATTCTAATATCAAATAAAATCAATTTCCAACTAAACGTCATCAAAAAAGATAAGGAAGGACACTTCATATTCATCAAAGGAAAAATCAACCAAGATGAACTCTCAATCCTAAATATCTATGCCCCAAATACAAGGGCACCTACATACGTAAAAGAAACCTTACTAAAGCTCAAAACACACATTGCACCTCACACAATAATAGTGGGAGATTTCAACACCCCACTCTCATCAATGGACAGATCATGGAAACAGAAATTAAACAGTGATGTAGACAGACTAAGAGAAGTCATGAGCCAAATGGACTTAACGGATATTTATAGAACATTCTATCCTAAAGCAAAAGGATATACCTTCTTCTCAGGTCCTCATGGTACTTTCTCCAAAATTGACCATATAATTGGTCAAAAAATGGGCCTCAACAGGTACAGAAAGATAGAAATAATCCCATGCGTGCTATCGGACCACCACGGCCTAAAACTGGTCTTCAATAACAATAAGGGAAGAATGCCCAAATATACGTGGAAATTGAACAATGCTCTACTCAATGATAACCTGGTCAAGGAAGAAATAAAGAAAGAAATTAAAAACTTTTTAGAATTTAATGAAAATGAAGATACAACATACTCAAACTTACGGGACACAATGAAAGCTGTGCTAAGAGGAAAACTCATAGCACTGAGTGCCTGCAGAAAGAAACAGGAAAGAGCATATGTCAGCAGCTTGACAGCACACCTAAAAGCTCTAGAACAAAAAGAAGCAAATACACCCAGGAGGAGTAGAAGGCAGGAAATAATCAAACTCAGAGCTGAAATCAACCAAGTAGAAACAAAAAGGACCATAGAAAGAATCAACAGAACCAAAAGTTGGTCCTTTGAGAAAATCAACAAGATAGATAAACCCTTAGCCAGACTAACGAGAGGACACAGAGAGTGTGTCCAAATTAACAAAATCAGAAATGAAAAGGGAGACATAACTACAGATTCGGAGGAAATTCAAAAAATCATCAGATCTCACTATAAAAACCTATATTCAACAAAATTTGAAAATCTTCAGGAAATAGACAATTTCCTAGACAGATACCAGGTATCGAAGTTAAATCAGGAACAGATAAACCAGTTAAACAACCTCATAACTCCTAAGGAAATAGAAGCAGTCATTAAAGGTCTCCCAACCAAAAAGAGCCCAGGTCCAGACGGGTTTAGTGCAGAATTCTATCAAACCTTCATAGAAGACCTCATACCAATATTATCCAAACTATTCCACAAAATTGAAACAGATGGAGCCCTACCGAATTCCTTCTACGAAGCCACAATTACTCTTATACCTAAACCACACAAAGACACAACAAAGAAAGAGAACTTCAGACCAATTTCCCTTATGAATATCGACGCAAAAATACTCAATAAAATTCTGGCAAACCGAATTCAAGAGCACATCAAAACAATCATCCACCATGATCAAGTAGGCTTCATCCCAGGCATGCAGGGATGGTTTAATATACGGAAAACCATCAACGTGATCCATTATATAAACAAACTGAAAGAACAGAACCACATGATCATTTCATTAGATGCTGAGAAAGCATTTGACAAAATTCAACACCCCTTCATGATAAAAGTCCTGGAAAGAATAGGAATTCAAGGCCCATACCTAAACATAGTAAAAGCCATATACAGCAAACCAGTTGCTAACATTAAACTAAATGGAGAGAAACTTGAAGCAATCCCACTAAAATCAGGGACTAGACAAGGCTGCCCACTCTCTCCCTACTTATTCAATATAGTTCTTGAAGTTCTAGCCAGAGCAATCAGACAACAAAAGGAGATCAAAGGGATACAGATCGGAAAAGAAGAGGTCAAAATATCACTATTTGCAGATGACATGATAGTATATTTAAGTGATCCCAAAAGTTCCACCAGAGAACTACTAAAGCTGATAAACAACTTCAGCAAAGTGGCTGGGTATAAAATTAACTCAAATAAATCAGTTGCCTTCCTCTATACAAAAGAGAAACAAGCCGAGAAAGAAATTAGGGAAACGACACCCTTCATAATAGACCCAAATAATATAAAGTACCTCGGTGTGACTTTAACCAAGCAAGTAAAAGATCTGTACAATAAGAACTTCAAGACACTGAGGAAAGAAATTGAAGAAGACCTCAGAAGATGGAAAGATCTCCCATGCTCATGGATTGGCAGGATTAATATAGTAAAAATGGCCATTTTACCAAAAGCAATCTACAGATTCAATGCAATCCCCATCAAAATACCAATCCAATTCTTCAAAGAGTTAGACAGAACAATTTGCAAATTCATCTGGAATAACAAAAAACCCAGGATAGCTAAAGCTATCCTCAACAATAAAAGGACTTCAGGGGGAATCACTATCCCTGAACTCAAGCAGTATTACAGAGCAATAGTGATAAAAACTGCATGGTATTGGTACAGAGACAGACAGATAGACCAATGGAATAGAATTGAAGACCCAGAAATGAACCCACACACCTATGGTCACTTGATTTTTGACAAAGGAGCCAAAACCATCCAATGGAAAAAAGATAGCATTTTCAGCAAATGGTGCTGGTTCAACTGGAGGGCAACATGTAGAAGAATGCAGATCGATCCATGCCTATCACCCTGTACAAAGCTTAAGTCCAAGTGGATCAAGGACCTCCACATCAAACCAGACACACTCAAACTAATAGAAGAAAAACTAGGGAAGCATCTGGAACACATGGGCACTGGAAAAAATTTCCTGAACAAAACACCAATGGCTTATGCTCTAAGATCAAGAATCGACAAATGGGATCTCATAAAACTGCAAAGCTTCTGTAAGGCAAAGGAAACTGTGGTTAGGACAAAACGGCAACCAACAGATTGGGAAAAGATCTTTACCAATCCTACAACAGATAGAGGCCTTATATCCAAAATATACAAAGAACTCAAGAAGTTAGACTGCAGGGAAACAAATAACCCTATTAAAAAATGGGGTTCAGAACTAAACAAAGAATTCACAGCTGAGGAATGCCGAATGGCTGAGAAACACCTAAAGAAATGTTCAACATCTTTAGTCATAAGGGAAATGCAAATCAAAACAACCCTGAGATTTCACCTCACACCAGTGCGATTGGCTAAGATCAAAAACTCAGGTGACAGCAGATGCTGGCGAGGATGTGGAGAAAGAGGAACACTCCTCCATTGTTGGTGGGATTGCAGACTGGTAAAACCATTCTGGAAATCAGTCTGGAGGTTCCTCAGAAAATTGGACATTGAACTGCCTGAGGATCCAGCTATACCTCTCTTGGGCATATACCCAAAAGATGCCTCAACATATAAAAGAGACACGTGCTCCACTATGTTCATCGCAGCCTTATTTATAATAGCCAGAAAATGGAAAGAACCCAGATGCCCTTCAACAGAGGAATGGATACAGAAAATGTGGTACATCTACACAATGGAATATTACTCAGCTATCAAAAACAACGAGTTTATGAAATTCGTAGGCAAATGGTTGGAACTGGAAAATATCATCCTGAGTGAGCTAACCCAATCACAGAAAGACATACATGGTATGCACTCATTGATAAGTGGCTATTAGCCCAAATGCTTGAATTACCCTAGATCCGTAGAACAAACGAAACTCAAGACGGATGATCAAAATGTGAATGCTTCACTCCTTCTTTAAATGAGGAAAAAGAATACCCTTGGCAGGGAAGGGAGAGGCAAAGATTAAAACAGAGACTGAAGGAACACCCATTCAGAGCCTGCCCCACATGTGGCCCATACATATACAGCCACCCAATTAGACAAGATGGATGAAGCAAAGAAGTGCAGACCGACAGGAGCCGGATGTAGATCGCTCCTGAGAGACACAGCCAGAATACAGCAAATATAGAGGCGAATGCCAGCAGCAAACCACTGAACTGAGAATAGGTCCCCTATTGAAGGAATCAGAGAAAGAACTGGAAGAGCTTGAAGGGGCTCGAGACCCCAAAGTACAACAATGCCAACCAACCAGAGCTTCCAGGGACTAAGCCACTACCTAAAGACTATACATGGACTGACCCTGGACTCTGACCCTATAGGTAGCAATGAATATCCTAGTAAGAGCACCAGTGGAAGGGGAAGCCCTGGGTCCTGCTAAGACTGAACCCCCAGTGAACTAGTCTATGGGGGGAGGGCGGCAATGGGGGGAGGGTTGGGAGGGGGACACCCATAAGGAAGGGGAGGGGGGAGGGATTAGGGGATGTTTGCCTGGAAACCAGGAAAGGGAATAACACTCGAAATGTAAATAAGAAACACTCAAGTTAATAAAAAAAAAATTTTTCCTTGGTAGTTTTTCCCAGTCCCTTTTTCAGATGACTTTTTGCAAAGGCCATGATTCTTAAGAAATTATAGTTATTAACCCCACTCTGTACTATGATACTGTTTTAGTATCATTTTCCATCAACTTTAATTTTGACCTTTTACCATTAATAACCATTTGCCAAAATTCTTTCTTCCCAGTACTTCCAACTTTTTGTTTCCTCTTTATTAGCATTGTTTTACATTTATGATATGGGAATAATTGTAATCAAGCCATCTTATCACAGGACACAATCTACTGTTTCTCCAACATTAGCCTTGATTTTAATTTCACCTTAATAATCTTCATCTATTAATCCTGGATATATAATAAACTATGAAAGTACTTCCCAAACTTACTCCTACTGTTCCTGTAGTAATAAGACCATATATGCCAGAAGCTATTTTATAACAAGGAATTTTTAGAGATAGTATAAAGTACTTACTGTCATGTCAAGAGCAGCACTATCTGAAGCCATGCGTAATATATTACCAATACTGAGGTTATATTTTCCTACTTTCTTTGTTGGTGAGCTTTTTCATTGCCAATAGGATTTTTTTCTTTGATTTTTCTTTTCTTTTGTTGAATATTTTTTATTTACATTTCAAATGTTATCCCCTTCCCCCACCCAACCACCCACCTCTTCCCATCTCCCTGCCCTGACATTCCCCTACACTGGGAATAGCAGAACCAAGGGCTTCTCCTCCCACTGGTGCCCACCAAGGCCATCCTCTGCTACATATGCAGCTGGAGCCCCAGGGCTGTCCATGTGTACTCTTTGGGTAGTGTTTTAGTCGCTGGGAGCTCTGGTTGCTTGGCATTATTGTTCTTATGGGGTTCTTATTTAGCTCCTGCTGCTATAATATTCTTGGTTCATGGTTTTTGTTCTTGGGGTCTTGGCTAGACCCCCTCATCTGATTTTCCAACGGTAAAAAAAATCAGTTTGGAGATCTCTTATTGATCAGCATCTCTTAGCCCAATGTCTGCCTTTTCCACCCCTAGTATAAATTCTTGGAGGTATATTTTGATTATTTTAAAAAGGGGAATTTTTTAAATAAGGAAGAGTGAGAGTTAAAACATTTACCTGAGTCACATTATATACAGGTACAACATCACCAGCAGCTTTTATTAGTAAGACCACCTTGAGCTGTTTAAGTCTTAACACTTCTTATTCTTTATTTGCCAGACTTAAGTTGCACCTTTCTTACATCTGGATCTGCTATTACTCATAGCACTGCTGAAGTTTATCATCCCGAAATGTCGATTTAATCCTCCCCAGGAATTTGATTAATTTTAGTAACAGACAGTCCTTTTTCCTGGTTTTTTTTAGCCTTGTCCAAGTCCTTAAAGCCACTAAACACTTCATTTTTAATAAGAAGTGTTCTGATTGGTTTATTCCTTGTAAAAGACTTTTTTGAATTTTGAATTTATATCCTTCCTATTCATTTTGGAGTTATTTTATTTTTTATTTTCATACACTTCTTTTGAGAAAGCACCTTTTTTATTTTCACACCCTTCCTCATTTTTCAGGAAGAACCTTTTTTATTTTCATTCTGTTTATTTCCAATAAACATTAACTTTCCATATGTATGCTCTTGAGATTATACGTATACTCTCAAAACAGCTAGTAAATTTTCCACAGGCTCTGCCAAAATCCACAATTTCTGCCACCTTAAGTCCTGGTGGGTCAAAGACTCCTCTCCCTTCAGGTCCATCAGATTGGATATCATTTGTTGGTTGATAGAGAAAAACTCAACTAGATGCTAAGCTTCTTAGATAGATGGACACACAGCTAGCTCACTCCAGTTACTTCATTCAAGCATTGTACAAGGTTCACTGGGGCTGGGAAAGGTTTCAACCATCAAAGTTACCTCACTCTTACCACCTTGGAGAGCAGGCAACCTACACAAATCTTAGTTCCTTTGACCATAGCTGTAATCAAAATAAAAACCTCCACATTTCACAGGAGTGTCTCAGGACCGAGGTTTATGTGGCTGCAAGCTTTCATATAGCACAGAGTGAAGACTCTCTAGAGAGAAAGCTCTTCAAGATTCAGTCTCAAAACAATTTACCAGCCTCTAATGATGGACCCCAAAAATATCAAAGGCTTTGATGAAACATTTCATTTATAACCAGGCATTGAGGCTTTACTATGCATTTCACTGTAAAGGCTTTACTATAAATGTCACTAGACAGAGGCAACTGGAACAGTCAATCATTCCTGACACACTGAGCTAGGCCATGTGATGAAAGGGCACAGAGGAGAAGAGAGGATGCAGAATGGAGAAGAAAAATAAGAGCCAGGATAATGGGAGGGCTAAAACTGAAAAAAAAAAAAGGCTGGTAGCCAAAGTCGTTTCTGTTAGGAAGAGGAGGACATCTGGGACAAGGGCAGTGCAGCTTGAAGGGCAGTGCAGCATGTGGCCTGGAGAGTTCAGAGCAGGAAGCGGCATTGGCCAGTGTCTGCTTTGATATGCTAAATATCAAACTCAGCTTTTAGTCTCTGGTTTGAGACCTAGCACTCTTTGCTAGTAAGTCCATCCCTTCACTAGAACCTACTCCTTTTCAATTTTAGAGTCTACTTAAGATCAAGTGAAATATCCAGTCTGTGTACTGAATAACTATGGAAACTTGGACTTCCTGTCCACATCTAGTTATCGTTGGATTAACTGGACAATGACAAGGTTATTCTAACAAATCTCATATATTTATTCTCTTTCATATAAATTTACAGCTTATTAAAGCTATTTTATTAGAGATTTATTAGTATAAATTTTATATATAATTGTGAAATAAATGACTAGTAGTTAATGCCAGGGTTGAGACCACTTTCTAGACTGCTTCTCTTTGCTCTGCTTTCTCTGGAGATCCCTAGATCCTTTGTTTTCTGCTCAAGACAGTTCTCTAAGAGTTCTCTCTGAACATTCTAAAAAATTCTCTAGATAGCTCATCTCTTGCCCCATCTTTTATATAACATATTAATCCAATCATTTAGTCTGGATTCCCTTTTGATTATCATAAGAATCAGCATCCCATGACCCCAGCACTTTGACTCTTAGGAGACAGCAAGCAAACTTTTTTCTTGGTTCTTTTTTTTTTCCAGAGCAGGGAGTCGAATCCAGGGCCTTGTGCTTGCTACACACTTTTTTCTTAACATTGAAAAATATTTCAGATCTTTGCCTGCCTTTGTTAAGCACACAACAAAATAGTTGGGTGGGATCCTGCCATTTCTATCATGCCTGAACCAGGACCTAAATTTCCTGTGTTCCAGGTTGAGTTTGAACTTAGGAATCTGTGTGCCTTTGTAAGCATAAACAAAAATCTGAGATGGGTGGGATCTCCTGGGATCACCACTTCCTAAATCTCTTTATCTCTTTTTATATAAATATATATTATTAGAAAACATATATAATATATTCACATATATTTAAATATAAATTCAATCATCTGAAATAAATGTATATGTTATGTTGTTTATAATTATATATATTTGTATAGAGATATTTGTTTTATATATATTTATATACATATATAAATATATAATAAAAGTTCATATATAAATAGCATTAATATGAGAATATATATTCTAAATTTATTGGGATATATTATATAATATATAAAGAGAAATTTATTCTTTAAGTTCTGTTACACTAGAAAACCCTAATATATCCCCATCATATGTTATACACATATATATATATATATATATATATATATATATATATATATATATATATATATAAAACAGTATACTGTTTGCAATAATATGCTAACAAATTCCATCTCTTAATTTTGATGCTGTAAGATGTTAGGCACCTCCAAGAAATTCCTGTTTCAAGGTTGATCACTTAGATGAAATCTGTCCTTTCCTCACGGGCTTGAAGAAACTTCCTAGTCATTCAAAGGAGTTATTCTCTTTATGTTTGGCAAAAGGAACACACAGATTTCCATTAACATATGGTTATTATGACTACTAGCATGTTAAAGATGTTGCTAGTTCTAGACTCCCTCAGTCCCTCTCACAAGTCCACACCCCAACTCACAGGCTGCCTTTCTCCCAAGTATCCATTCTCATATAAAACAAGGAATTTCTCTACCTCCAACCCATTACTTTTCTCTAATTTCCAAGAACAGACACTCTTGGCCATTCGGAATAAACTTTGTGGGGGGGCGGGTATTTTCATCCATGGAGCTGCTCTTTAAGTTTCTTTACTGTCCCCGTCTTTCATTAATAAGCCAGCCCAACTTCTCAACAGCAGCAACAGCCGAGGTACTTTAAATCCAAACTTAGCTTCCTACCGGTGTCTTTTTAAATTCATACTTGTGTAATTCAAGAAACGTGTAAGGAACCTAAAAGGACACAGGAAAAAAAGTTAATCTGATCACCATTTTTCCCTGAGTGACCTCATTGGTACATAGGAACTGAAGGTTAACTTTTCACTAATTTCTGACCAAAAAATTCACTAGGTGCTGGTGCCGGAAACAGAGAAATCATGGCTAAAAGAAAAGGACCAATAGGATGGGGCCTCTTTAAAAATGGGATAAGGGTCGTGGCTTTGAGGTGTTCAGACCCCTTGAGTCTTTGCGTGGCACTAGAGGCTAAGGGGCGGGATTTGGCAGGCGCTAAGATCCCTTGAGCCTTTGCATGGCGCTAAGAGCTAAGGGGCGTGGCTTTGCAGACGTTGAGATCCCTTGAGCCTTTGCGTGGCGCTAAGGTCTAAGGGGCGTGGCT
Organism: Rattus norvegicus; assembly: GCF_021556685.1. Classification (NCBI taxonomy): domain Eukaryota; kingdom Metazoa; phylum Chordata; class Mammalia; order Rodentia; family Muridae; genus Rattus; species Rattus norvegicus. The sequence continues at coordinate 1,572,847 of NC_141555.1, read as the reverse complement.
TTGCAGGCGTTGAGATCCCTTGAGCCTTTGCGTGACCCTAGGGGCTAAGGGGCGTGGCTTTGCAGGCGTTGAGATCCCTTGAAACTTTGCGTGCCCCTGAGGGCTAAGGGGTGGGGTTTGGCAGGAGTTGAGATCCCTTGAGTCTTTACGTGGCACTCTAAGGGCTAAGGGGTGTGGCTTTGCAGGCCCTGAGATCCCTTGAGCCTTTGCGTGGCGCTAAGGACTAAGGGGTGTGGCTTTGCAGGCGTTGAGATCCCTTGAGCCTTTGCGTGGTGCTAAGGGCTAAGGGGCGTGGCTTTGCAGGCGTTGAGATCCCTTGAGCCTTTGCGTGGCGCTAAGGCTGTTGGGAGTTTTCATTTCTCAGCGTCGAGCGGTTGGGTCCGCCATGTTCTCTCTCTGATTGCCGTTGCTGGGCGCCACCTTTCCTTCACGTCGGTGGTCACTTTGTGGTGTCATAAGGGTGTCGTAGGCTCAGAACAGGGATCAGAAGAAACCGAAGCCATAACGGCCAGAGAAATCTGAGGCGACTCCGGAAAACCTGCCCTTCAGTTACAGACGGAAGTCTACGATTAGAGCTTCTGGCTCCCAAGACGGGGAAAACGGTAAGCGGCTCCTTTGCCGGAAAAGAAAGAATAGGGACCAGTGAGAACCCTCTGTGACAAAGGCGTAGGCCGGCCACAGTTCCTGAATTGTTGGAAACTGGTTTTTGACACGGCCACTCTTGCGCCCAGTCTCAGAGAAACCCAAATCTCTGAATGTTCGGACAGGACAACAGTGAAACAGTGGCTTGTATCTATTGCCCTCATTTTACACTCGAGTTTACCCAATCACCTTTTTCCCTGGTCTCATTGGTACATAGGAACTTAAGGTTTATTTTTCACTAGTTTCTGACCAGAACATTCGCTAAGTACTGGTGTCGGAAATAGAGAAACCATGGCTAAAAGAAAAGGACCAACACAGGAAGGGGCCCCTCTAAGAGTGGGATTTAGAGTCAGGCTGATGCGAATAGTTTGAGTAAGGAGGTGGAAAATGGCTGCCTCTCGTTTTCCTTTTCCGTTTTGTGTTGAGTTAATCTGGAAGCGGCTTAATAGCTGTAAAACTTCTCATCTTTGTTCTTTGCCTAGCTGATGTCTTTACTTACAACTGAGTGCTTTTGGTGATTTTTGGTAATGACCAAGCGACATTTGTTTACGACTTTTCCATGTGCTGGCCTGAAAAATGAGCTGCGATTTTACCCTTCCAGGAGACATATTTTAATTAAACAGTTCTCCGTAAATTGGCCAATGTGCCTCCTGGTTTTTAATATCCCTACAAAAATACGAGTTGGCTAGCAATAAACCTAACTTCAATGATGTGTCATCATGTGTTTTTCTATTGCTCGTATAGAGTGAATAAGATTTGTATAATGTTTTGTGAAAACTAAATTTTATCATATTTTAAAAGTGAAAGTTTCACATTCGTGATTTCTTATGGAAATGTTAACCGCATTTTTGCCAAAAGTTTACATTTTCTGTTCGAGCTTTTTAACTCAAAGATTGTTAGGTGTTCGTGATGTGGTTTTTAACAACATTGCCCGTTTAAGCTGTTCATCTTGTAAATCCAAGGAACATTTGTCTACCTTTACTTATAAAAAATTTGAGGTGTTTTAATGTTCTCAACTTTTAAAAATGAATTTAGAACTATTCAATTAAAGTTTCACTATCTTTTCCTGAGACTCATCACCATTAAGTTAATATAATAAAAATGCCAACTAGTAGCGGTAATCTCAAGCCTAACTTTGAAAAACTAAAAGAACTAACGTTACTTTTTCCTGCGTATGTAATTAACATTTTTGGCATCTGTAAATATGAATCTACATTTATTCATAATTCAAAGCTCACCTGTACAGTTTTACTTTTAACACTTTATTACTTTTAACTTTATTTTTTAAGTTTGTGAAGAATGAAAGCCTGAAGTATTTGTCCTTGGTGTTTCAAGGGTGAGTTCAAAATGGTTTTTTGTTTGTTTCCAGCTTAAAAATAAGTTGCTCACAGAGAGTCAACTAACATGGACTCTGGGTTCACAGAGTGAACTGAGAGTCTGGGAACTTGTAAGTGTTCTTTATTACCCCCCTGCAGATTTGTTGTGGTTGTGAAGCTGGGTGATTAGTGGGACTCCTAACAGTGAGAGGTAGCTACCTCTGACACTTTTGCCTACATTGGGACCCTTTTTCTCCTTCTGGGTTGCCTCATCCTGACTTAAGAAAAGAAATGCATAGTCTTATTGGAACTTAGTATGCCATTTGCTGGATATGGAGGCCTGCCTTTTCTGAAGAGGCGAGTGGATGGGAAGATATAAGGGGATGGGATGGGAGGGGCAGAAGGAATTGAAACTGTAGTTGGGGATGTAATCTATAAGAAAAGAATATATTTTTTTTTTAAATTTAGAAGCTAGCCTTCTCTCACAGAGACGTGGTGTGTGGCAGGTTGGAGTATAACCAGAAGGGCTCCACCCTCTCAGAAAAAGAGGAGAGAGGATAGGGAATGGGGGGGTGGGTTGAGGGAGGGAGTGACTGTGAAGAGGGTAGTGAGTAGGATATTAAATGAATAAAAAACTAGTAAGAGTAAATTTTAAAAAAGAAAGGGTAAATGAAACTTTAAAATTTTTCAGTTTATAAATTAAATGAAGAAAAGGAACTAATTAGGGCTAGGGAAATGGCTCAGCAGTTTAGTAAGAGAGGATGTGCTTAGTGGTCCTTCTGGGACTTGATGTGTCAAGAAGGGTTGGTACACAAGGGGCTTCTTCTGAAGAGAAGGGGAGGGGTAATGGAGGAATTTGTAAGGTGGGACTAGGAGGGGAGCTGTGATTGAGGTGTAATAAGTTATTGAAAAAAATTAAAAGTTGGTTAAATTTATTGCTAATTCTGTGCCTAAATATGCCTCCTTCTGTCTTTGTGGATTTATTTCAAAAGAAAAGGAACATAATGATTTTTTTTTGCCCAATCCATTAGTCCCTTATTCCTTCCCCCCTTTTTATTTTCATTCTGATTTTTTCTGTCTGTAAAAGAGATTTATCTTGTTAGATCATATTTTTAAATCCATTCAGACTATTTGTATTTTGACCAAATATTTTAATTTATTTACATTTCTATTATTGTTTGATAATATTTTTACTGTTGCTGTTTTCCTTTGATTTTTTTCATTCACTACTTCCCTTATATTTTGTTTCCTGCCATTGTAATTTCTTTCTTTAATCTCGTTTTCATTTGTTTTTGTTCTATATATTTTTATTCATTTTCATAGGCTCTACATGTATTTCTATGGGTAATTTGTAGTTTAAATAGACAAAATGTTTTGTAGAATATTTGATCACACTTGAACCCCAAGAATTTTCCAGCTCAACCCTAATACACACCTTTTGGATAAGAGCTTTCTGTATATTGTAAATAGGTTGTTGTGGTGCAACTCAGCCCTAGCATATACCTTAACCCAAGAGCTTTCAGTAAACAAGGTAAATAAAGCTAAAGATAGGTCAAGAGACAGAGCAAGCAACCAATTGACAGGAAGTGAACTAAGAAAATCCAGGAAAAAGAAAGATGAGGGTCTTTGAATTGAAAGGTATTTAAGACAGAATGGAGGAGGAGAGGGAACTTTTTACTTCAGGGAGGACAGTGGAATAGGAAAGTCAGCAGAGCGCTCTCTCTTCTCTGAGCTCGTAGGTTTTCATCTCAGTGTCTGGTTTCCGAGTCTTTGTATAATGAATTGAATATTTGGGATTTTGTTTTTGAAACAGCAAAATAGATCTGTCCTGAAAAGAGTTACACAGATAGTTAGAAATAATAGTTCTGTCTTCCCTAATTTGTACAGGGGCTTTGCATATACATCTGTAAGAAATCGTTTTCAACACCATTACAAATCATTGATTTAATGTGCTTTATATGTAATATAATGAAAAGGGAAAGAGATATTCTTTGATTTAAGAAAACAGGTAAGTTTCTCTGTAGAACAGAATTAAGCCAATAGCAAGTTTAACCCCCTCACCACCAAATTTATAAAACCTTTAAATTTTCAGGTTTTTGAAGCAATAAAAACTATAAGATAATGGGGTTTTAAATTTTTTACATAGGATTACTAGAATGATTACATATATTAGAAAACAAAAGTAGGAATTTATAAGATAAAATTGGTACTATGGAGATAATGTGCATAGATATGTGTGCATCTTCTTTCCTTCTGTTTTTTACTTAGAACTTTTCTAGAATAACATTTAAGTTGGCAATTTTTATTTCAAAGAAAAACTCAGGTTTGATTTTCACCTCAGTGATGTTTAAGGCTATAAAAAACTTATTCTTAGGGTTACCTTTTTTCATTACTATTAGTAAATAAGATTGAGTGTTTACATTTTTGTAATTTACTCAAAAGCTAGATTCCAGGTTGTGATCATACTTTGCTTAGCATTTATATGAAAATGACATTGCTTTTGCTTTCTGTGCTTCTGTTTATAAAGACAAATCTATTTGAATATTTGTGGAGAAAAATTAATTCAAAATATCACATGATTTCTAAAACACTGTTAAGTGTTTCAAGTATATTCCCAATCAATGCCTTTTTCTTTGGCTTTTCTCTTTCTATTGTTTCTGGATTTAGTTTTGTGCTCGTGTTTTCCTTTAGGTGAACGTATCAGTTGTTATTATTTTAGATAAATGTCAGATCATTCCTTTTTACCGGCTTGGGTTTGTTTAGTTGTCTGAAAGCTGCTGTGTTTATTGAGATATAATACTTGTTAAAGAGTTTTCTCTCCAAAATCATTCACTACTGGATCTTGGATACACACATCTGGCTGGCCAGGGTTATGCTGCTTCTGCCTCTACCTCCATGGCAGCTTGGCTACCTGCCCAATGCAGGCTGCCTAAACCCCATCCTACTCTTCTAAGAATTGTAACCTCCCAGCTTTCCCACTCTGGTCAAGTGAACAAAAAGCAGGTGACAAATGGAATCTGTGAGTTTGGCTTTGTTTTCAGAGCTTGTCTTGTGGGATGAAACTTTGTTTGCTATTTGATGAAACATTTTGTTTTCAAGGGTATATTCAAGAAATGCCAACTTGTAGGCCTTAGATATTTGGTCTAGTCCTGTTCAGGCCAGACTTAGATTTCATTAGAATTCACTTAAACGAACAACAAGGAATTTTATTTTCATATTTATAGTATTAGTTACAAATCATTGGGCTAAGTATTATTGTGACTTTTAAATCAGTACTTTAAGGTTTTGTTGCAAAGAACTCCCAACATAAATAATACATGAGGATTCTAATTGATATACGTTGCCTTCCGCTTAAGAACTAGCAAAATTTTTTCCTTGGTAGAACAGCCAGTATAATGATATGACCCTATCAAGGAGATTTAAAATATCACTGAAATTAAACTTTGCCTTTGTCTCATTTTTATAATTCTGTACTACTGATTGTAGAGACCTGGTTAAATTTAGAATTTACATTAAAGTTGTAGTAAGTCCTTACTTACCTTTTTCATTATTTTCCTAGTTTTAAATAAAATAATATCAATATAATTGTTCTTAAATTGGAGATTTTAGGGGATGGCATATGGTAATACTTTATTTTTTGTAAGTAGATTATAATTTCTTCTCTTAGGACAAATGAATAAACAAAGAAACTAAAAAAGGGACATGACGGTCACAACTCGTGGCTCTCCAGTGGGAGAGAATGAGAGCCAGGGACAGGCTCCTGATGGGCAATCTCAGCCTTCTTTCCAACAGAACCAGGTAAGATGATGGCATGTTGTTTTAGGGACCATAGGATATGAACAATTGGATTATGTTACAAATAATTTATAATCATCAAAGCTTACACTAAAGAAAAATGACTATGCTGTTAGAAATAGGAAAAAATTAAGTGTTCTATGTTCGTAAGACATAGAATTGTGGTTTTATGTCTAAAGATAATTGTGAATATGAGAGCAAAATTATTTATTATAATTGATTAATTATAGTAATTGGTAAATTACTAAAAACTAAAAATGTGTTTACAAAATTTAGTCATGGTATTCACAAATGTGTTTATTTAAATTGTAGGAACTGTTACTTCCAGGATTTTCCACCTTAGGAAAAATAAAAGTTTTAGAACTGAGGCAAAGCTATACCCGAATTAATTTTTGTTACTTTTTTTGTTGTATCTGGAGCTATGGGCCCCTCCCTTTACACTCCTTGATTAGTGGTCTCATCCCTAGGAGCACTGGGGGATCTAGCCAGCCAACATTGTTCTTCCTACAGGGTTGCACTTTCCCTCCATTCCCCTAGTCCTTTTGCCAGCTCCCCCAATGGGGTCCCCAAGCTCAATCTGAGGGTTGGCTCCAAGCATCCACACCTGTATTGATCAGTTGACTTCCCAGGGAACAGCCACAACAGGTTAGGTTCCTATCAGAAAGCACCTCTTGGCAACAACAACAGTGTCTGCAGACAGGATGGATTGCCAGGTAGTGCAGCCCCCTGGTGACCCTTCCTTTAGTCTCTGCTCCATATTTGTCCCTTTCTTCTCTTGGACAGGAATATTGTTGGGTTAAAACTTTTTCTATATAATATTTTATCTCTTTTTTTAAAAATTTCATTTCGGCTTACATTTTTTTCTCACCTTGTCTTTTTTGTCTGTTCAGATCCCTTAACGTTTCAAATATATAGACTGATGGGTTCACAATCCTTGCTATTGCTGTGCCGTTGTTAGGACAGTATCAGTCCTAATGATCCTAATTTCTGTTCATACTTAATTTCCTTCCTCCTACACCCCAACTCTTCAGTATGCCTTGAAATTTGTAGATGAAATGTGATCACACTGTGTGGAAACAAACTTTTTTTTAACTTTTTTTGATGTAATGGTTAGTTTCGAGGAAAATAAAGCAATGGTTATTTTCAATGTTTTAGCTCGTTTTTGCTCATGAGCTTTTACATTCCCAAGTGCTATTTTCCTTAATCATTATCTCATGTATAACATTGGTTACAGAGAGCTGGAATTGCAGGTTTTTTCTTTTTCTCGTGTATAAGGGGTATGGTTGGATATCTTTCTCTTTTCCAGGGACATTTACACTGTGCTCTAAATCCTACTATGTGGGTAACAAAAACTATCTGTTGAAGTCAACCTAAGTGAACAGAATGGTCTGGAACATTTTAAAATTGTGGCTGTTCCCCTCTGAAATACAAAAATATGTTTCTTAATTGAAAATATGGATGGGATATTTCTCTCATCTTCATTATGATTATTTGACAAAAAGAATTATATATCCTTAGATTCAATAGGAATTTATAACCTGCATACTTCACAAAATCAGACTTTTAATACTTGGTCAGAAGTATGATTCATATTTGTGTACCTTGTATTAGATCCTTTAGAGATTTTTTTCTTTTATTTTTAGTGGATTTTTAAATTTATATTTCAAATGTTACCCATTTCCCAGTCTCCTCCCCCTTCTATGAGGGTGACCTCCCCAACCACCCACACCTTTCCCCCTCTCCTTCCCCGACATTCTCCTGCACTGGGGAGTCCAGCCTTGGCAAGACCAAGGGCCTCTCCTACCATTAGTGCCCACCAAGGCCATTGTCTGTTACATATGCAGCTGGAGCCATGTGCACTCTCAGAGATTTTAAATCTATTCAAATTTTCTTCACAACTCATCTTGGAAAAGGTTCTAGAAGTGTGGGATTCATTAAAATTGTTAGAAAAAAAATGTTTGTTGGAATACAGTCCTTAGTATTATTTTCTAATGTTTCTTATTCCTGTGAAATTGGAAAGTAGTGTTCATATGTCTGCATTATTTCAGTTTCCATTTTCTTGGTGAATCTAATGAAAAAACTGATAATTTGCTTATATTTTTTTTTCCTTTTTTTTTTTATTAACTTGAGTGTTTCTTATTTACATTTTGAATGTTATTCCCTTTCCCGGTTTCCAGGCAAACATCCCCCTAATCCCTCCCCCTCCCCTTCTTTATGGGTGTTCCCCTCCCCACCCTCCCCCCATTACTGCCCTCCCCCCCAACAATCACGTTCACTGGGGGTTCAGTCGTAGCAGGACCAAGGGCTTCCCCTTCCACTGGTGATCTTACTAGAATATTCATTGCTACCTATGAGGTCAGAGTCCAGGGTCAGTCCATGTATAGTCTTTAAGAGGTAGCTTAGTCCCTGGAAGCTCTGGTTGATTGGCATTGTTGTTCATAAGGGGTATCGAGCTCCTTCAAGCTCTTCGAGTTCTTTCTCTGATTCCTTCAACAGGGGTCCCGTTCTCAGTTCAGTGGTTTGCTGCTGGCATTCGCCCCTGTATTTGCTGTATTCTGGCTGTGTCTCTCAGGAGCGATCTACATCCGGCTCCTGTCGGTCTGCACTTCTTTGCTTCATCCATCTTGTCTAATTGGATGGCTGTATATGTGTGGGCCACATATGGGGCAGGCTCTGAATGGTGTTCCTTCTGTGTCTGTTTTATCTTTGCCTCTCTATTCCCTGCCAAGGGTATTCTTGTTCCCCTTTTAAAGAAGGAGTGAAGCATTCCCATTTTGATCATCTGTCTTGAGTTTCATTTGTTCTAGGCATCTAGGGTAATTCAAGCATTTGGGCTAATAGCCACTTATCAGTGAGTGCATACCATGTATGTCTTTCTGTGTTTGGGTTAGCTCACTCAGGATGATATTTTCCAGTTCCAACCATTTGCCTACGAATTTCATAAAGTCGTTGTTTTTGATAGCTGAGTAATATTCCATTGTGTAGATGTACCACACTTTCTGTATCCATTCCTCTGTTGAAGGGCATCTGGGTTCTTTCCAGCTTCTGGCTATTATAAACAAGGCTGCAATGAACATAGTGGAGGACATGTCTTTTTTATATGTTGGGGCATCTTTTGGGTATATGCCCAAGAGAGGTATAGCTGGATCCTCAGGCAGTTCAATGTCCAATTTTCTGAGGATCCTCCAGACTGATTTCCAGAATGGTTTTACCAGTCTGCAATCCCACCAACAATGGAGGAGTGTTCCTCTTTCTCCACATCCTCGCCAGCATCTGCTGTCACCTGAGTTTTTGATCTTAGCCATTCTCACTGGTGTGAGGTGAAATCTCAGGGTTGTTTTGATTTGCATTTCCCTTATGACTAAAGATGTTGAACATTTCTTTAGGTGTTTCTCCGCCATTCGGCATTCCTCAGCTGTGAATTGTTTGTTTAGCTCTGAGCCCCATTTTTTAATAGGGTTATTTGTTTCCCTGCGGTCTAACTTCTTTAGTTCTTTGTATATTTTGGATATAAGGCCTCTATCTGTTGTAGGATTAGTAAAGATCTTTTCCCAATCTGTTGGTTGCCGTTTTGTCCTAACCACAGTGTCCTTTGCCTTACAGAAGCTTTGCAGTTTTATGAGATCCCATTTGTCGATTCTTGATCTTAGAGCATAAGCCATTGGTGTTTTGTTCAGGAAATTTTTTCCAGTGCCCATGTGTTCCAGATGCTTCCCTAGTTTTTCTTCTATTAGTTTGAGTGTGTCTGCTTTGATGTGGAGGTCCTTGATCCACTTGGACCTTAAGCTTTGTACAGGGTGATAAGCATGGATCGATCTGCATTCTTCTACATGTTGCCCTCCAGTTGAACCAGCACCATTTGCTGAAAATGCTATCTTTTTTCCATTGGATGGTTTTGGCTCCTTTGTCAAAAATCAAGTGACCATAGGTGTGTGGGTTCATTTCTGGGTCTTCAATTCTATTCCATTGGTCTATCTGTCTGTCTCTGTACCAATACCATGCAGTTTTTATCACTATTGCTCTGTAATACTGCTTGAGTTCAGGGATAGTGATTCCCCCTGAAGTCCTTTTATTGTTGAGGATAGCTTTAGCTATCCTGGGTTTTTTGTTATTCCAGATGAATTTGCAAATTGTTCTGTCTAACTCTTTGAAGAAATGGATTGATATTTTGATGGTGATTGCATTGAATCTGTAGATTGCTTTTGGTAAAATGGCCATTTTTACTATATTAATCCTGCCAATCCATGAGCATGGGAGATCTTTCCATCTTCTGAGGTCTTCTTCAATTTCCTTCTTCAGTGTCTTGAAGTTCTTATTGAACAGATCTTTTACTTGCTTGGTTAAAGTCACTCCGAGGTACTTTATACTATTTGGGTCTATTATGAAGGGTGTCGTTTCCCTAATTTCTTTCTCGGCTTGTTTCTCTTTTGTATAGAGGAAGGCAACTGATTCATTTGAGTTAATTTTATACCGAGCCACTTTGCTGAAGTTGTTTATCAGCTTTAGTAGTTCTCTGGTGGAACTTTTGGGATCACTTAAATATACTATCATATCATCTTCAAATAGTGATATTTTGACTTCTTCTTTTCCGATCTGTATCCCCTTGACCTCGTTTCGTTGTCTGATTTCTCTGGCTAGAACTTCAAGAACTATATTGAATAAGTAGGGAGAGAGTGGGCAGCCTTGTCTAGTCCCTGATTTTAGTTGGATTGCTTCAAGTTTCTCTCCATTTAGTTTAATGTTAGCAACTGGTTTGCTGTATATGGCTTTTACTATGTTCAGGTATGGGCCTTGAATTCCTATTCTTTCCAGGACGTTTATCATGAAGGGGTGTTGAATTTTGTCAAATGCTTTCTCAGCGTCTAATGAAATGATCATGTGGTTTTGTTCTTTCAGTTTGTTTATATAATGGATCACGTTGATGGTTTTCCGTATATTAAACCATCCCTGCATGCCTGGGATGAAGCCTACTTGGTCATGGTGGATGATTGTTTTGATGTGCTCTTGGATTCGGTTTGCCAGAATTTTGTTGAGTATTTTTGCGTCGATATTCATAAGGGAAATTGGTCTGAAGTTCTCTTTCTTTGTTGTGTCTTTGTGTGGTTTAGGTATAAGAGTAATTGTGGCTTCGTAGAAGGTATTCGGTAGTGATCCATCTGTTCAATTTTGTGGAATAGTTTAGATAATATTGGTATGAGGTCTTCTGTGAAGGTTTGATCGAATTCTGCACTAAACCCGTCTGGACCTTGGCTCTTTTTGGTTGGGAGACCTTTAATGACTGCTTTTATTTCCTTAGGAGTTATGAGGTTGTTTAACTGGTTTATCTGTTCCTGATTTAACTTCGATACCTGGTATCTGTCTAGGAAATTGTCCATTTCCTGAAGATTTTCAAGTTTTGTTGAATATAGGTTTTTATAGTAAGATCTGATGATTTTTTGAATTTCCTCCGAATCTGTAGTTATGTCTCCCTTTTCATTTCTGACTTTGTTAATTTGGACGCACTCTCTGTGTCCTCTCGTTAGTCTGGCTAAGGGTTTATCTATCTTGTTGATTTTCTCAAAGAACCAACTTTTGGTTCTGTTGATTCTTTCTACGGTCCTTTTTGTTTCTACTTGGTTGATTTCAGCTCTGAGTTTGATTATTTCCTGCCTTCTACTCCTCCTGGGTGTATTTGCTTCTTTTTGTTCTAGAGCTTTTAAGTGTGCTGTCAAGCTGCTGACATATGCTCTTTCCTGTTTCTTTCTGCAGGCACTCAGCGCTATGAGTTTTCCTCTTAGCACAGCTTTCATTGTGTCCCATAAGTTTGGGTATGTTGTACCTTCATTTTCATTAAATTCTAATAAGTTTTTAATTTCTTTCTTTATTTCTTCCTTGACCAGGTTATCATTGAGTAGAGCATTGTTCAATTTCCAAGTATATGTGGACATTCTTCCTTGATTGTTATTGAAGACCAGTTTTAGGCCGTGGTGGGCCGATAGCACGCATGGGATTATTTCTAACTTTCTGTACCTGTTGAGGCCCGTTTTTTGACCAATTATATGGTCAATTTTGGAGAAAGTACCATGAGGAGCTGAGAAGAAAGTATATCCTTTTGCTTTAGGATAGAATGTTCTATAAATATCCGTTAGGTCCATTTGGCTCATGACTTCTCTTAGTCTGTCTACATCTCTGTTTAATTTCTGTTTCCATGATCTGTCCATTGAAGAAAGTGGGGTGTTGAAATCTCCCACTATTATTGTGTGAGGTGCAATGTGTGTTTTGAGCTTTAGTAAGGTTTCTTTTACATATGTAGGTGCGCTTGTATTTGGGGCATAGATATTTAGGATTGAGAGTTCATCTTGGTGGATTTTTCCTTTGATGAATATGAATATATCTTTTTTGATGACTTTTAGTTGGAAATTGATTTTATTTGATATTAGAATGGCTACTCCAGCTTGCTTCTTCTGACCATTTGCTTGGAAAGTCGTTGTCCAGCCTTTCACTCTGAGGTAGTGTCTGTCTTTGTCTCTGAGGTGTGTTTCCTGTAGGCAGCAGAATGCAGGGTCCTCGTTGCGTATCCACTTTGTTAATCTTTTTCTTTTTATTGGGGAGTTGAGCCCATTTATGTTGAGAGATATTAAGGAATAGTGATTATTGCTTCCCGTTATATTCATATTTGGATGTGAGGTTATGTTTGTGTGCTTTCTTTCTCTTTGTTTTGTTGCCAAGACGATTAGTTTCTTGCTTCTTCTAGGGTATAGCTTGCCTCCTTATGTTGGGCTTTACCATTTATTATCCTTTGTAGTGCTGGATTTGTAGAAAGATATTGTGTAAATTTGGTTTTGTCATGGAATATCTTGGTTTCTCCATCAATGTTAATTGAGAGTTTTGCTGGATACAGTAACCTGGGCTGGCATTTGTGTTCTCTTAGGGTCTGTATGACATCAGTCCAGGATTTTTTTTCTATGTGTTTGGAGTGGTATGTTTTATTTCAATAAGTTTACTCGCTTTAAACTCAATATGTAGCCAAAACTTGCCTAGAAACTCAAAATCTCTCTGCTCTGTGCAATACAAGGATTTCAGGTGTAAGTCACATACCACTGTCATTTTTTGATACCAGTGTTCATTCATTTGTCCTATTTTAATTTTAAGTATTAACTTTGAAATTTTTTTAATTTAATTTAGAAGTTTGAGTATCCACTTAACTAATCTATAAACCTAATCCATTTTTATTTTCCCTGTTAATTTAGTACAACCTTTTACTGTGTAATATAGGAATTTTCTATAATAATTTTATATAATAACATAGAAATTTTACTCTTAAGTAGAGAAATGTTAAATGTCCAATTAATAAGTTTGTTTTTTCTGGACAGGTTGTATTGGAGATTTGAATTCATTCGTGAAGATTAATAAATAGAGCAAGATAAAATAATAGCCTATTCTGTTTTTCTCTTTGGGCTTCAAATTACTGGCATCAAACTTTATAGCATTATGCATTACTATATAAAAACACTACTTACAAGTTATATACCTATTTCCAGGTCACAGGTTTTAGGATATTTTCCTTATCCTGTGATTCCTGTCTCTCACTTAATAAACTGGGCTTTGGAAGAATGCCAGAAAACTTCTCCACTTCTTTTTAAACTTTTGTTATTCACAAGTATAGCACCTGACCATTGTGAATGTTTATCCAGAAATCTAATTTGTTAAGTTTTGTAGACTATGCACTACACTTTGTATAACACAGCATTGCAGTGAATTTTGAGCTAATACTAATTCTGCTTGTCTCTATAGTTGACGTATCAGAATTGATTAACAAACATAACTATCCTTTGTTTTTTAAATATTTTATTTTCATAATATTGCCATTGATTACTCTTATTGTTGTTTCTAACTATTAATAATGTGTGTGGTGATTTATGTATCTCTGAAAGTTTACAATTAAAATTAAGTAGTTATATTTGTTTTAGTAGTAATTTTTTAAAAATACCAGTTGTAATTTGACTTAATTAATATAGTGTTACATAATAATTATTTTAATCTGTGGAAAAATGCCTCCAGGTTAGTGGAAAGAAGGCCACAGATCAGCAATAATACTCCAGTTCCTAAATACATAGTGTATATCAAATAATTATAAGTATTACAGATATGTGAATTTCTAAGTTCTATACGTGTATTTATAGATAGTTAAGTCTGGGATTTTTAACTTTTAATTAAGATCTCATCATCTGATTCTTCCAATGAGAATTCTCCAGCAACTCCTCCTGATGAACAAGGCCAAGGTGATGCTCCACCACAGCATGAAGAAGAAGACCCTACATTTCCTCATGCTGACCTGGCAAAGTTAGAAGACATGATCAACAGGTGCATTCTATTTATACGTTAATTGCTGGAAAGAATGGATTTGCTTTCGGACAACAAATTAAGTGGTATTAAATAGAGGAATGTGGAGGGACAATGAATCGCCTAATTTTGGGCAATTTTCTTCCCTATGTTCTGGTTTTCCAATCTACCATTCTACCAATAATAATCTTTCTTTTTTTTAAGTTTCTTGGTACTTGTACTCTGTTAGTATATTTATTGATTGTGTTAGGGTTCTGAAAAATATACATGACTACAGAAAGAACAACTACATTTGACGTGTCTCACAAATCTTCTCTGTCAAACATATTTAAAGATCAGGAATTCAACTTTCTGATCTACCGAGCATCATTTGACGAATGATTGCTTTCGATGTGCATATTTTTTCCAAGTTGTTGAGCATATTTTCTTACTTCTGTAATGCACTCTTCTTTCCCAGCCTTTACCGCTTAAGACTTCCCTTCATTCAGAAAATCTACCTCTTATAGATCAGAATTTTACAGCAACATGTCCTCATGGCTACATCTTCAAAAACACTGATTCCTGAGGATTAGCTAGTAAGACAGATAACATCATCAGATACTTAATTCTGTTATAGATTAAGGAATAAATTTCCGACCAAATGCCTCACATGTCCTTGATGACTTTCACGATGGAAGAGGCATCCTATAGCAGAAACCTCAGAGTCTCTTCAACATGTCTCTTTTGAAAGATATATTCATTTTTATGTTATGTGTGTGGTATTTTTGCCTGCATCTCAATCTGTGCATTTTATGTACACAGTGTGGGGAGACCAGAAACGAGCATCTGATTCTGTGGCACCATGGTTACATATGGCTGTGAGCCTTCCTTTAGGTTCTGATACTCAGAACGGGGACCTGTGAAAGTGCGACTTTGCTCTTAACCACTAAGGCATCTCTCCAGTCCCATCTTAACATATTTCTGTGTATACATGTTACCCTAAGGGAGCTGCCACATTCTCAGTTCTGCTGCATGCTGATTCCTGGACTCCTGTTCCTACCCAATCTGAGCAATAGTAGAAATGGAAAATTGAAAGGCTTTGCAAGTCTGTCCTTCTGTCTCCTTTTAGTCTCCCTTACTGTTGATCGGGGTTATTTTTTCATAGAGAATTGAAGAATTATGTTATACTAATGGCTGAATCATTAATAGGATAGTTTAAAAGATTCTCCAGTTCAGTTATATAATTTTATTAGATTTATTTAAAACGACATATCATTAATGGCTAGTTGATTTTTTTTTAGCACATTGTATATCTAGGAAATATCAGAAAAAGTATTTTCTGGGTAGTGGTGGATTTTATTTTTTATAGTCTTTATTATTTATGTTTATATTTGTTTATATTAAATTTATAGTCTATAGTTATTTATAGAAAGCTTATGTTCTTTTGGATTTACAGTAGTAATAAAGTATGCAAGTTTTTTTATTAACTTAATATAGACAAACATTTTAAAAGCTCAATTTGTTTTGAGATATAGACGTTAACTTAAGACAATAGACTTAAAAATGTTTTGCAAATAAATCTTTAGGAAAAGTCAGTGAGTATCTAAATATTTGGAATGTCAGCACTTGTCTCAAAGTTTCATCTACATCGTGAAAATTAATAACGTTTCATTTTTACATTATAAAAATAAGTTTAATTTTAAGAGAACACCTTCCTTTTTAGCAGTATTTAGTATTGGCAGTTTAATTTTTAGTCTTGTTAAATACTCTTAAGTAATTTCTTACCACTATATCGTACTTGATATTATAAAACTCCACATGTAGATACAGTGTATATTTTAATGCCACAAGAGGATATCACTTGGCAACATTTTTTCTTAAAAAACAATGGTGACTATAATTCAGAAGTTTTGCTTGTGTTCTGTTATGTTCATTTTCCTAGAAAAGCAGTAAGCTGTAGTAACTTAACACCGAATAGCATTCTGAGCAATACTCTTTATTTTGCAATAATCATTAGACCCCGATGGGTGGTTCCTGTTTTGCCAAAGGGGGAATTGGAAGTACTTTTGGAAGCTTCTATTGATCTTACTAAAAAAGGTGAGTTACCTTTTTTTGTCACATATGCTCTTTTATATACATAAATAATGTTTTGAAGGCTTTGATTTTTTTTCCATACAAAATTAAATATTTAGAATTTGCAGTGAATATCAGTAACCTTTCTCGTAAGGCTGAACAGAGGACTCCCAGTCTGGGTCAGTGAGAGAAGACACACCTAACCCTCAAAAGACTTGAAGCTCAAGGAAGTATGGAGGCCTGGCAGGGTGGAGGCAGGGTGGGAACCTTGGAGATGGTAGGGAGCTGCGGGGAGGAATGAGAGGAGGAACTGTAGGAGAGCAGAACAGGAAGAGGATGATGATTGGACTGTAAAAAGATAAAAGATAATATGTGTACACACACAAACACCTCTCTCACACATACACACACGCATACACACGCATGCACACACGCACACAATCCTTTCAAAACCAGATGTTTCCTCATGTGGCAACAGCACCGTCTTTTAGTTCCTCATCCAAGAATTGACAAAATAGGCACTTCCCAGGTTATCACATTGTGAGCAATTATAACTCCATCTATAGGGCTATAACCTCTTTCTAGCCTTGCGTGGATATCCTCAGTCACATGCACACATTAACACAGGGTAACATTATTCGTAGCATATATACTTAGACATCTGTGTCAACTTCAACATTTTTCACCCAAGTGTGTCTCACACCTTTCTTATGATTATAAGTGATGCAGGCTGAGAGTTATTACATCTAAATGTTTATGTTTCATACTGATGCTTTAGGGGAAATCCAAGCTCGCTGTTGTCCATAGATTATTTTTATATGAATCAAGGACACATACTCAGGTTGTTAGTAAATTGTCCTTGTTATTAACTGTGTCCCAGAACGGATAGTTTCTTAATCGCTTTACCAAATATTATATATAATAGAATCCTCTTTTATTTTCTCCCTCTTCCTCCTCTTTCTCTAATCCTCTCTACCCAACCTTCCCTCCCTCCTCTCCGTGTTCTCTCTCTCTCTCTCTCTCTCTCTCTCCCCCCTTCCCTCCCTCCCTCCCTCCCTGAGACAGGGTCTCTTTGTGTGACACAGGCCGCCCCAGAGCTCACACTGTAGCCAAGGATGGCCTTGAACTTAGAGATAATGCCTGTCTTTGCCTCCCGAGTGCGGAGATTAAAGAACATTTGTCATTTTTCAAGACCTTGAAATGAGTTGACACATGAACATATCTTCAGTGTCTTATAACATCTCTATGACTTTTTAAAATTCATGTTTATTTTTAATTGAACATATTTATGTTTGTCTATATAGGGGCATATGTATATGTGCTTATGGATGCTCATGTAGGGTAGAAGAAATTGTAGGCCTGGAGCTAAAGTTACAAGTGTTTGTGAGTCACTGGTGTGAGCGTTAAGAGTTGCCGGGAAAGGGAATAACATTCGAAATGTAAATAAGAAATACCCAAATTAATAAAAAAAATAAGATGCTTTAAAAAAAAGAGTTGCTCTGTAGACTTCTGCAAAAATAGTACATGTTTTCTAACTGAACTGTCCAGTCATTGTAGTCATACTTTAATTCAAATGATGTCACATACATGGAGGACACCTTCTAGGATAGTGTAAGATGAACAAAACCTAAATATATTTAATAATAATTCATATTCGGTTTATAGGGACTTATCATTATTTTGGAGATTAAGTAGAGGTGACTTTTTTTAGAGTTTTGGGTATAAGTGACATCAGAATATATTAACATACAATATGTTTTGAAACATTTACAACTGTTCCAGTTATTTGATTTGATATAATTTTTATACAGTTTTCATTTTCCTGAAATCTGTCTTTTTGAATTTTATGTTAATGCTGTTTCTCTTAAACACTACCGTATTTTTCGTGGATTAGAAACAACACCAGATTCTAATATTGTGTAGTGTGTAGTCACATACTTAGTCATAAAAGCAATTTTATCTCATTTATTTTTTACTTGAAATAGATATTTTATTTTATTTACATTTCAAATACTGTCCCCCTTCTTGGACCCTCTCTATGGAACACCCCACTCCTTAACTGCTAAGAAGGCACTTCCTCACCTATCTACCCACTCCCACCTCCCACCATTGCATCCCCTACACCAGGGCATGTAGCCTTCACAGGACCAAGGGCCTCTTCTCCCATTGATGCCCAACAAGACCATCCTCTGCTACATATGCCATGGGTCTGTCCATGTGTGCTCTTCGATTAGTGTTTAGTCCCTGGGAACTCTGAGGGGTATGGTTAACTGATATTTACGTTTTTCTAAGTGGGTTGCAATCCTCTTCAGCTCCTTCAATCTTGTTTTTATTTATTAATTTATTTATTTATTTATTTATTTTGCTTCCTTTTAGGCATTGATGCAAAAAGTGAAGCATGCCAGCGGTTTTTCCGAGATGTTTTAACTGTGTCTTTTACCAAAATCCTTACGGATGAGGCAGTGAGTGGATGGAAGTTTGAAATTCATGTGAGTTTTGTATATGAGGGGACCCTAAGTTTTATGTTATTTTCTTATGAATTTATGTTTGCAAAATATTACTGCGATGTTTTGAATAATAAGAATGATGCAAGTTTGAAGGAGGAGCTTCTGTAGGCTTAGATTTTTTTTTTTTTGCTTAGATTTTTTTACACTACTTTTATGTACATAAGTATACTGGTGCTGTCTTCAGACACACCAGAAGAGGGCATCAGATCCCATTACAGATGGTTGTGAGCCACCATGTGGTTGCTGGGAATTGAACTCAGGACCTGTGGAAGAGCAGTCAGTGTTCTAACCAGTGACCCATCCCTCCAGCCCTAAACTACTTTAAATAATTAATGGTTTTTAAACAGTTCAAACTCTCTTCTAGCCCACTGTCCAAAGGTAGTGATGAAAGATGGCAAATAGGACAAGGGCATGTGGTTTTGGGAGGCAATTTCAAACTCCATTTGTCAGCAGTCTAGTTCAGATGTGTCAAGAGAGCAAACACCAGTCAGCAGTGGTGGTACAATCTGGCAGAAACCACCAGTCCTCCTCCAGATCAGCACTGATCAGTAGAAGTGACCAGGAGCAGCCAAGATGCCAGGAGATGGGAGAACAGTAAAGCATTGCAAAGTTAGAGTTGAAAATGCAGCACTGTTGTCCATTTACTGCCATTTATACTTTCTCCAAATACTATGTGGCTTCCCATGAGCCTTACCTTAGCAAAACGCCATGTGAGTTTTTCTTAGTGAAACATCACATGAATCTGCATTACCTGACATTTTTAAAAAACTTTCACTCTAGTTTCTTTTAGAGTTTGCTTGGGGTTTTAAGTACAATGTCTTGGATTTTAAAACCTGCTACCCAAAATTTAAAAGACTTCTAAAAGTATAATCTGTCAGATTTGTGATAACTGTTGATGATAACAGTTATCCACCATTGTGTTCATTTTAAAAAATACATATATAGAAAGGAGAATAATGTATGGCTGTAAAACGAAATAAATAATGTATAGCTGGAACACTAAATGATACAGTAGCATAACAGTTTATGTACAGATAAACAAAGAAACAAAGATTTACCTTGATCCTGAGAAACAAAAGGTTATCTTCCCCTATGAAATGTAGACCACAGATTAGTATTCACACATTAGTTTTGGCACTGATAAAGTAGAAACAAAATTTTTTGTTTGAGATGGGCCTTATCTTTACTCACCTGGCAAAAGTAAATGTGAATACTCATGGAACAAAATGATTTAGACAACTGTTGATCCAGTCTAAGAATTAAATTTTTAATGATAATATAGGTAGCTTTTTAATAAATTACTGAATAACAAGGCAGCTATTATAAAATGTAATTAATCAGAAATTGCAAAACATTTTATGACTGGAATTTAACTTAAATATTTTCAAAAATAACCAGGGCATGCACGTGTGTCTGTATAGTATGTATGTGCACATGTATGTACACATATATGTGTACACCTTTTGAAAGTAACATGTGACCTTTGCATTGCACTTAGATTGCAAATTTCCTTTGAAATGGGTAATGAATGTGTTTAGACTTTAGAATTATTGCCTGTAGATTACAAAATACCACAGTCAGAAAATACTGTTCCTTATCTAACGAACTAAATGTGTAGTTATTAGCAGCCTTTTGTCTAACCATCATTAGAAAAGTATTTTCAGAATAAAAATATATTATAGCTAGGCAGTACATACCTTTAATCCCAGCATTTGGGAAGCATAACAGGCATATCTCTGTGAGTTTGAAGCCGGGCTAGTCTATAAAATAAGTTTCACGACAACTAGGGCTACATAGAGAAACCCTGTCTTAAAAAACAAACAAAGAGCAAAAAAATAAATAAATTTTAGTCTGGCCATAGACTGTCAGTATGTAGTGTGGCCTGTCTTGAAGTCTTTCTTACTGTGTCTATTTTCTTGGTGCTAAGTTTATAGGTGTTTCTGAAATATGAAACTATACAGTAAATTAAATACTAATGAATATGTTATTTCATTCATACTATTAATGTATAAAATAATGCAATTTAGAAATGAAAAATTGTTAATGAGAATAATAAAATTTCCTATATGTGCAATTACAGTCTGTTCCTACCTATTACTTAACAGAGGTGCATTATAAACAACACCCATCGCCTAATGGAGCTTTGTGTGGCCAAATTGTCTCAGGACTGGTTTCCATTTCTAGAACTTCTGGCAATAGCATTAAATCCTCATTGCAAATTTCATGTCTATAACGGTGCACGTCCATGTGAATCAGTGTCCTCAAGTGTTCAGTTTCCTGAAGATGAACTCTTTGCCTGTTCTCCAGACCTACGTTCACCAAAAGTATGTCCATTCGTTCTTTTAAAAATTCTGTATTAACTCTTTGGCATTGGTTATGGGTAATGTAAATTCACATTTAAATTGCTGTTTTTGCTGGGTGGTAATGGCATATACTTTTAATCCCAGTAATCAGGAGGCAAAGGCAGACGGGTTTCTGAGTTTCAGGATAGCCCGGTCTACAAAGCAAATTCTGGACAGCCAGGACTACACAGAGAAATGCTTTCTTGAACAAACAAAAATTTAAAAATGTTTTTCTTTCATGAAACACACAACATTGATTGGATTTCCTAAAAGTAAATCGTAGTGTTCATCAATTTCTGAATACTGAATTAAGTAGCCTTTTATTTTATCCTTAATTTGAAATAGAAGTTCTGCTTTGTACTAGTAAACATTTTCATGAGACAGGAAGAGGAAAACAAAAAGTTGTGCATCAGAACATTTAAAAAGGAAAAAAAAGTACTGCACTGGTGTTCCAATGCAAGAATATGAGCGTTTAACACTTTCTTATGTTTTAGTGTTTCAGATTCAATTCAACTTTATAAAATAACCAATTTTTTAAATATCACAAAGAATAACAGTTTTAGTATGTGAACCATTATTACACATAGTACTCAGAATAAAATCTAAGAAGGAAGACAGAAATACATACTACCTTTAAATCAGCAAATTCTGTGCATATTTTTCTTTCTTAAAAATTTTATTGGTTATTTTGTTTATTTCAAATGTTTCCCCCTTTCCTCTGCAAGAACCCCCATCCCACACACCCACCTTTCTGCTTCCATGAGGGTGCTCCCCCACAGCATGACTGTCAGTAGTGTTGAGCTTGTTTTTTTGAATTGTCTTCTCTCTGCTCTGTAAGTGGTAGAATTACAGGTATTTGTCACCGCACACCTAACTGGTAAGAGTTTCAATTATTCAGTAATTTTTTTCTAGTGAAAGATAGTTTGTATCACCAGAGAAGTTCATTCTCTCATCCAGTTTAGCAAATTTATTAATCCATATGTTGCACTTAATTATTTTTATTAGTTAATTCTTTTATTTACTTAAGTCACAAATGATACCCTCTCAGTCTTCCCTTTCAGAGTTCTTCTCCCTCCTCCCATCATCCTCCCCTTTACTTCTGAGAGAGTGCCGACCCTGGGGCCTCACGTCTATAGATAATTAGACTCATCATCTCCCACCAAGGCTCGACAAGGCAACACTCTGCCTACACATCCTTGGCACTTTGATTTTTTTTTTTTCTGTAGAACTTCTTGTGCCAGAAATTAGATATGGTTTTTGATTTGGCATATAATTATGAATTCTCCCTTTTCGAATTTAATGGTGCTTCTTAGATTTATTTTTTTCCTCAAAAGGGAAGGCTTTATGTAGTATTCATAAGAAAAATGTGTCTTCGTTTTCTTAGACTTTGTATTGTGTATTTTTTCCCTGCTTCCCTGGTAATTCATCAATACCTTAATTTCTATTTAACTTTTCCTTTTTGATTCTATGGATTAAAATGTAATTTCTACTTTTTTTTCCATCTTTTTTTTTTGGTTCTTTTTTTTTTTTTTTTTTTTTTTTTGGAGCTGGGGACCGAACCCAGGGCCTTGCACTTCCTAGGCAAGCACTCTACCACTGAGCTAAATCCCCAACCCCAATTTCTACTTTCTACATATATTGTTCAATAGAAATAAGCCTTTCTGTTGAACAATATATGTTTGAATATATTTAGTTACATTTTTTATATACAAAATAATTGAATTAATTTTTTTAAGTTCTATACTTACTAGTGACTATAAATTTTTTCTCGTTACCTTTAGATCTTTGTTCATATTTTTTATAGCTCTTCAGAGTACTTTGATACTTGTACGTTTCAGATAGGTCTGTCTGACTTTATTCATTTGAAAGGGATATGTTTTCCATAATCCTGTCATTTGTTGAAAATTGAACCTCTTCTTACACTTTCTTCATTTGCATGGTTGCTTTTAAATTTTTTAATTCCTTTAAGACCCTATCTCAGCTTGCTTGAGTGCCTTACTTCCTCATACTTTTCATTAAGTAATTTCAGTGGTCTATAGTTGCCATAATGTTTTCACATAATCTTTTCCATGACTTATCTTACTTTTCTACCTTAAGCCTAAAAATTAGTACCTCAGTTCAAATAGCCTCTGGATAGGTTACATACTATCCATTTCCTTTAGTGGAAACTGATGGGTAGGTCTCTGTTTTTTTTTTTTTTTTTTTTTTTTTTTTTTTTTTTTTTTTATTAACTTGAGTATTTCTTGTATACATTTCGAGTGTTATTCCCTTTCCCGGTTTCCGGGCAAACATCCCCCTCCCCCCTCCCCTTCCTTATGGGTGTTCCCCTCCCAACCCTCCCACCATTGCCGCCCTCCCCCCATAGACTAGTTCACTGGGGGTTCAGTCTTAGCAGGACCCAGGGCTTCCCCTTCCACTGGTGCTCTTACTAGGATATTCATTGCTACCTATGGGGTCAGAGTCCAGGGTCAGTCCATGTATAGTCTTTAGGTAGTGGCTTAGTCCCTGGAAGCTCTGGTTGCTTGGCATTGTTGTACTTTTGGGGTCTCTGTTTTTGATTAAATTACTACAAAATTATTTCTCTGTTAGATTTAGGTTTTTCTTGATTGTGTGTTTACTTTTTTGGATATTTAACCAATTTTCAAAGTTTCTAAACAGTTATAATTGGTACAGAGCTTACAAATTTTGTAATCTCTTTTCTTTCCTTAACTTTAATATTTTATATTTTTATACATTATAACTACAGAAACTGGGAAGAAAACATTACTAACTTCATTTAAAAAATGAAGCAATATTTAAACTAGTGCTTTTAAACCATATTTAGATTTTTGCTCCTAAAATTAGCATTAGCTTATAAAATAGCTAATTTATTCTTTTAGAATTTACCTTATAGTTAGCATTATTTAGTGTTGTGGGGTTTTTTTGGTGTGAGGGGATTTTTGAGTTAGGAGAGCTCTCATTGAACCTGAAGACCACTGATTGGCTTAAATAAAAGGTGACCGTCAAGCCTCATGATTGCTTAGGATGCAGTATTGGGGATTCAAATGGGATTTCCAACTTTGCCAGGCAGTGTTTTGTTGACTGACCTTTGCTGTAGGCCATTTTCTGTTTAAATGCAGAAAACAATTTTCCTTATCCATATGTACTCTCCCTATTAGTATTTCTATTTTTTCTTAATATTTTATTAATTATTTATTTACACTCCAAATGTTGCTTCCCATCCTGGTTCCCTCTCCATGAGTTCTTCACCCCATCCTCCCCTCCCTTTGCCTCTTAGAGGGCTTGCCCTGCTAGCATTCTCTCCTCTCTGGGGCACCAGGTTTCTACAGTATTAAGCACATCATTTCCCACTGAGACTAAACAACTACCACTTAACACAGGGGCCACAGTCCAGGCCGTGTATGTTCTTCCAGTGCTAGTTGACCCCTAAGGGCACTCTCGGGATCTAGGTTAGTTAACAGTGTTGGTCTTCCTACAGTGTTGCAATCCCCTTCCATTCCTTCAATCCTTCCCCTAACTCTTCTGAAATAAGAGTCCACAACTGTTATTGTAAAAATATAAAAAATAAAAAAAGTATGGTTGTCTTTTATCCCCCTTTAGTCCGGCACCTCAATGCCCCAAGATATCTGCTAGATATCTTAAATCTCAGTCAGCAAAGCCTCTCACTCGCTTTGCTCCATCCCATATCACACGCCAAAGTCCTCTCTGAGCCTGGCAGTAATCTTTCTACCTATCTAGTTCCCAAGGCAGGTTTCCATGCCAGAAACACACATCCCAACTCTGTGGTGGCCCAGACCAGCTGCTGCACAGTTTCTCATATTTAAATCACTACATGAAAGAATATACAACACAATAACCTTTGGCCCAATTGATAAGATATAATTACCCACCTAACCATAAAAAACCCAATACACATCCATCCCTTAAAAACATTCTTAACAACCTTTAAAGGTACAGCGTGGAATCTTATCGTCACCCACCAATATTCTCCTACCACAGCTTCTCTCCCTCTCCTTCCTGTCTCTTCCCCCTTTCTGTTCCAGTCTCCTCCTTGTCCTTCAGACTTCTCGCCCGCCCATCCTTCCTTCTCCTCCAAAGACAGGTCTCCTATCCTGTTCCTGCCCTCACCTGTATTTTACAAATTCAATGGAGAAAAGTCACCTGACTCCTGAGCATGTGACTAGGCAGTGGTCCTAGGGCAGTGGAATTAGCATCAAAATACAAATAACTCCAGGGCAAACCACAACACCCAACCTCAGACCTATGGTTGACTGTAGGTATCTGCATTTGTCTCTGTCAGCTGCTGGTAGAGCGTCTCAGACAGCCACGCTAAGGCTCTGTCTGGGTCAAGAATTTTGAAGATGGGTAGGTACCTTAAATGGGCCCTGTGGTCTCTTTAGGTTCCATTTCCGGCACTGTTGGGCAGTCAGGCTAAGGTCATCCCCGTTGGGTCCTGGGAGCCTCTCACATCTCTGGTGTTTAGAACTTTCTAGAAGTTCCTCTCACTCCCTACCACTCTGCTGCATCTTTCCATTCATTCTTATGGCCCTCTTTTGTCTCATGCCCCTCCCTTTTACCTCCCCTTCCCCTCTCCCATCTAGAGAACTCCCTCCCTCTCTCTGCCTCTGGTGATTATTTTGTTCCCCCCTTCTAAGTGGGATTGAAGGATCCACACATGGGCCTTCTTGGTTTCTAAGCGTCCCACAATCTGTGAGTTGTATCATGGGTATTCTGAACTTTTGGGCCAATATCCACTTAACAGTGAGTACATACCATGTGTGTCCTTTTAGGTCTGAGTTACCTCAATCAGGATGACATTTTGTACTTACATCCATTTTTCTGCAAAATTCATGTCTTCAGCCGCCCACCCCCAGGACTAAAGACCAAACTTAGGGCCTTGTGCTTGCAAGGCAAGTGCTCTGCCACTGAACTAAATACCCAATCCCAGACAGCCTCATTTTTAATAGCTGAATAGTATTCTGCTGCATAATTGAACACATTTTCTTTATCCATTCCTCTGTTGAGGGACATCTAGATTGATTCCAGTTTCTGGCTATTACAAATAAGGCTGCTATGAGCATAGTGGAGCAGGTTTCCTGATGATATGGTAGAGCATTTTTTAATATAAGCCCAGGAGGTTCTTCGGGTAGAACTATTTCCAATTTTCTG
Organism: Rattus norvegicus; assembly: GCF_021556685.1. Lineage (NCBI taxonomy): Eukaryota > Metazoa > Chordata > Mammalia > Rodentia > Muridae > Rattus > Rattus norvegicus. The sequence goes on along the minus strand of NC_141555.1, from coordinate 1,546,702 downwards.
AGGAACTTCCAGATTGGTTTTCAGAGTGATTGTACCACTTTGCAATCCCACCAGCAATGTGTGCTATTGCTTGAGTTTTTGATCTTAGCCATTCTGACTGGTGTGAGGTAGAATCTCCGGGTTGTTTTGATCTACATTGACCTGATGGCTAAGGAAGTTGAACATTCTTGGCCATTTGAGATTCCTCAGTTGAGAATGCTCTGTTTAGCTCTGTACCCATTTTTAAAATGTTACTTGATTCTCCAGAGTCTAACTTCTTTTTTTTTATCTTTATTAACTTGAATATTTCTTATTTACATTTCAATTGTTAACATCCCTAATCTCCCCCCCTCCCCTTCATTATGGGTGTTCCCCTCCCCATGCTCCCCCCATTTCCACCCTCACTCCAACAATCACGTTCACTGGGGGTTCAGTCTTGGCAGGACCAAGGGCTTCCCCTTCCACTGGTGCTCTTACTAGGCTATTCATTGCTACCTGTGCGGTTAGAGCCGAGGGTCATTCAGTCCATGTATATAGTCTTTGGGTAGTGGCTTAGTCCCTGGAAGCTCTGGTTGGTTGGCATTGTTGTTCATATGGGGTCTCGAGCCCCTTCAAGCTCTTCCAGCCCTTTCTCTTATTCCTTCAACAGGGATCCCATTCTCAGTTCAGTGGTTTGCTGCTGGCATTCGCCTATGTATTTGCTGTATTCTGGGTGTGTCTCTTAGGAGAGGTCTACATCCGGTTCCGGTCGGCCTGCACTGCTTTGCTTCATCCATCTTGTCTAGTTTGGTGGCTGTATATGTATGGGCCACATGTAGGGCAGGCTCTGAATGGGTGTTCCTTCTGCCTCTGTTCTAAATTTTGCCAGAGTCTAACTTCTTACACAGGCCTTTCTTTTCCATGTATTTATTCATTTTACGTTCAAACTGCTGCCCCCTGTGTTCCCTCTCACAGAGGCTCTTCCTTCATTCCACCTATTCTCCAAACCTGGCCCATCTAATCTCCATAGGATTAGGCTCATTCTCTCCCACTGAGGCAGATGATGGAGGCATTTAGGGAACAGACTCCACAGAAAGGCTTTAGGGACAACCCCACACACTAGTTTTTCAGTGGACTCACAAGAAGAATTGCACATTTACTACATATGTACAGGGGCCTAGATCAATCCATGTCTGCTCTTTTGGTTGGTGTCTCAGTCTCTGAGAGCCCCTGCAGGTCCAGGTTAGTTGCCTGAGTTGCTCTCTATGGAGTTCCCATCTCCTTCAGGCCCTCATCCTTCCCCTAACTCTTCAACAAGAGTGCCTAAGAATCTATGTTTAGCTGTGGATCTATGCATCTGTCATTGAGCTGCTGAGTGGAGCCTCTCAATGAACAGATATGCTAGGCTCCTGTGTGTATGACAGAGGATCTGTAGTGTTAGGGATAGGTGCTTGCCCTCAGATGGGTCTCAGATGGGGCTATTATTGGACTGCTGTTCTCCCAGTCTCTTTGTTCGTGGATTTCTTTTAGACAGGACAATGTTTGGGTGTAAAGTTTTGCGGTGCGTTGGTGTTCATAACCCTCCACTCAGGGTCCTGCGTGATTACCAGGGGTAGTCTCTTCACATTGTATATCGCCACTGCTGTTTCTCTCAGCTAAGGTCACCAACAATAACTCCTAGGAGCCTTCCCAACTGTCCCCAACTCCTGCCACCTGAAGATTTCCTTTTTTCTTGGATATTTATATATTTACATTACAAATGTTATCCTTTCCCCCCTTCTCCATACCCACTACCTCTTACCCCTGCTTCTATAAGGATACTCCCACTCTCACCCACCCACTAAAACCTCAACACCCTGGCATTCCCCTACATTGAGGAAACAAGACTTCACAGGACCAGTCCTGCTATTGATGCTGGACAATGGTATCCTCTGCTACGGATGCGGCTGGAGTCTTGGGTTTTACTATGGATACTAAATGGATGGTGGTTTAGGCCCTCTTGCCCTTCTGTGGTCTGGTAGGTTGATATTGTTCTTCATATGGTGTTGCAAGCCCCTTCAGCTCCTTCAGTATTTTCTCCATTGGGTTCCCCATGCTCAGTCCGATGGTTAGCTGCGAGCATCCTCATCTGTATCTGGAGGGCTCTGGCAGAGCCTCTCAAGAGACACCCATTTTGGCATCAACAATATTGGCTGTCAACAAGCACATTTTGGCATCAGCAATAGTGGCTGGATTGGCGGCTGCATAATCATGGATTCCCCAGGTAGGGAAGTCTCTGGATGATCTTTTCTTTAGTCTCTGCTCCATTATTTGTCCCTACATTTCTTCTCGTGAGTATTTCGTTCTTCCTTCTAAGAACTGAAGCTTCCACATTTTTGTCTTTGTTTTTCTTGAGCTTCATGTGCTCTTTGATTTTTTTTTTTCTAGGTATTCCAAGCTTTGGGGCTACTCTTCACTTAGGAGTGAGCGCATACCATGTGTGTCCTTTTCTGACTGGATGACCACACTAAAGATGATTTTTTTGTTTTAGTGTCGTGTTGTTGTTGCTGTTGTTTTTTATTTTAAAATTTTTTACTTAAAATATTCTGAGATGAAGATTAATATTCTACAGAACTCACTGATGAGTTCCTTTTTTATTGGAAATCATTTTATTTCCATTTCAAATGTTATCTCCTTTCCTGGTTTCCTGTTCATAAACCTGCTATCCCATTCCCCATACCCCTGCTTCTATGATGGTGAACCCCCCCATCCATCTTTTTCTGCCTCCATGCCCTGACATTACTCTTCACTGGGGCACTCCAGCCTTGGCAGGACCAAGGGCTTCTCCTCCCATTGGTGCCCAACAGGCCATCCTCTGCTACATGTGCAGCTGCAATCCTGGGTTTGTCCATGTGTACTCTTTGGATGGTGGTTTAGTCGCTGGGAGCTCTGGTTGGTTGGTATTGTTGTTCTTAAGGGGTTGCCAACCCCATCAGCTCCTTCAATCCTCTCTAATTACTCCAATGGGGACAACATTCTCAGTTCAATAGTTTGCTGCCAGCATTCACCTTGTGGTGCTCTGGCAGAGACTCTCAGGACACAGGATCAGGCTCCAGTCCATATGTACTTCTTGCCATCAGCAATATCGTCTGGATTTGGTGGCTCTATGTATTTGGGCTGGATCCCCAGGTGGAGCAGTCTCTGAATGGCCTTTCCTTCAGTCACTGCTCCAAACTTTCTTTTTGTATTTCATTTTATGAATAAGAATTGAAGCATCTGCACTTTGGTCATCCTTCTTCTTGAGCTTTATGTGGTCTGTGGATTGTATCTTAGGAAATTTGAGCTTTTGGGCTAATATCCACTTATCAGTGAGTGTATACCCTGTGTGTTTTTCTGTGATTGGGTTAGCTCACTCAGGATGGTATTTTCTAGTTCCATCCATTTGCCTGTGAATTTTATGAGGTCATTGTTTTTGATAGCTGAATAGTACTCCATTGTGTAATGTACCACCTTTTTTAACCGTCTCCATCTGCTTCTTCTTTGTTGAGGACCAAGACCCATACTTACCTGTGGGATAAGGATAAGTATTTAGAATGTGATTAGGAGGAGTCTGTACCATTTACACCTCTATCCCTTCTCATTGATGTTGAGATGGTACAAAACAGAACACACAAAGTTTGTGTTTTCTAGAAAACATAGTGATGAAGCCAAGTGCCTTTTCCTTGGTACCAGCTGGCTTCCCTTCCATTATCCTTGTCCACTCAGCCAGAAGGTGTCCTTAACGTCCACTGACATACCTTCTCAAGCCAAATTCATTGAGTTTAGCTTCTTAATCCCCATCCTCCCAGCCTACAGTTTCACTATGATCCAAGGACTTACTCATTAGCTGGTAAGAGGTTGTGTGCATGTGTGCTGTGTTCTTTTCTAAATTGTTGGTTCCAGGTTAAGCAGGAAACTCATAGTCATCTCTAGACAACACTAGTCACAGTTCACTTTCCTGCCACATCACATCAAGCCTAGACTCCTCCTGTCTCTTGGAGAGATTTGAATCTACATTCTCATTTATCTGATGGCACACTTGAGCTCACTGTAGGTAAAAATACTAATGAATATTGCCAATCCATAAGCATGGGGGATCTTTCCATCTTCTGAGAACTTCATCGATTTCTTTCTTCAGAGACTTGAAGTTTTGACATACAGATCTTTCACTTGCTTGGTTTGAGTCACACTGAGGTATTTTATATTATTTGTGGCTATTACAAAGAATGTCATTTCCCTAATTTCTTTCTCAGCCTGTTTATCCTTTGAGAAAAGGAAAGTTATGATTTGTTTGAGTTAATTTTATACCTAGCAATCTTACTGAAGTTGTAATATCAGGCTCAATAGTTCTCTGGTCACTTATGTATATAATATCGTATCATCTGCAAATAGTAATATTTTGACTTGCAAATAGTAATATTTTGACTTCTTCCTTTCCAATTAATATCCCTTTGGCCTCCTTTTGCCATCTGATTGCTCTGCCTAGAACTTCGAGTACTATATTGAATAACTAGGGAGAGTGGGGCAGCCTTGTCTAGTCCCTTATTTTAGTGGGATTGCTTGAAGTTTCTCTCCATTTAGTTTGATGTTGGCTACTGGTTTGCTGTATATTGTTTTTACTGTTTAGGTAAGGGCCTTGAATTCCTGATCTTTGCAAGACTTTTCACATGAAGGGGTGTTGAATTTTGTCAAATGCTTCTTCAGCATCTAACAAGAATATCATTTTTTTCTTTGAGTTTGTTTATATACTGGATGTCATTGATGAATTTCCATATATTGAACATCTTTGCATTCCTGTGATGAAGGATACTTGATCATGGTGAATGATCATTTTGATGTATTCTTGGATTCAGTTTGCAAGAATTTTATTGAGTATTTTCGCATTGATATTCATGAAGGAAGTTGGTTTGAAATTCTCTTTTTTGTAGGATCTTTGTATGGTTTAGTTATAAGCATAATTGTGACTTCAAATTATAAATTGGGTCTGTTTGAATTTTGTGGAATAGTTTGAAGAGTATTGGTATGAGGTCTTCTTTGAAAGTCTGATAGAACTCTGCACTAAACCCATCTTGTCCTTGGCTTTTTTTGGTTGGGAGAATTTCAATGACTGCTTCTATTCCTTAGCAGTTATGTGACTGTTTAGATGGTTTAATTGATCCTGACTTAATTGGTACCTAGTATCGGTCTAGAAAATTGTTCATTTCCTCTAGATTTTCCAGTATTGAGTGTAGGCTTTTGTAGTATGATCTATTTTTTTTAATTTCCTCAGGTTCTGTAATGTCTCCCTTTTCATTTTTTATTTTGTTAATTTGGACGCTCTGCACCCTCTGGATAGAGTGGCTAAGGATTTATCTATTTTGGTGATTTTTCTCAAAGAACCAGCTCCTGGTTTTGTTGATTCTTTGTATAGTTCTTTTTGTTTCTAGGGCGGGTGTCTCTTTGGATTGTCAGTAGAGAGAGAGTGGATGCCCACTTGTGTGCAGTGGGTTAACAGAGCACTTCTGGCAGATCAGCTCTATGGAGGCAGGTTTTTGGTCTAAGAGCTTGGGACAGCCCCAGCTCTGGACACAGATGGAGACTGGAAGAACTGTGAATTTCAGTTATTTTTTTTTTTTGCCTCTGACCTACTCTCCCCAGATATGATCCTGAGCTCCATTTCCTTTTTTTCTGCCTTCTCCCACTGTTCTCCTCCTCCTAGATCCTGTGTCTATTTTATTCCTTCCTCCAAATGAGATTCAAACATCTTGTTTAGCTTCTTTGACTTGATGAGTGTATCATGGGTATCCCGTATTTTATGGCTAATATCCACCTCTAAGTGGGTATGAACCATACATATTCTTTTGGGTTTGAGTTACCTCACTCAGGATGATATTTTCTAGTTACATCTGCATTCATGAAAAGTAGTAATCCTATTTATTAATTTTTAGTTTTAAAATCTATCAACTTAAATTTAGAAAATGTTTATGTAACCAAAGCTTAATTTGTATTCATAAACTAGATGAGGTTTTAATAATTTTTTCACAGTAAAAACATGAAAACTAGGTCTTCATAAATAAGTCGTGTGTGTGTGTGTGTGTGTGTGTGTGTGTGTGTGTGTGTGTGTGTGTTCCTATAACATTTTGGATATTGCATATAATTGCATATTACTGTCTTTTAAAACATTTTCAAATAGTAACTTATTATTATTCACTTACAGGGTTGGCTAGTGGATCTCATTAACACATTTGGTACACTAAATGGTTTCCAGATTTTGCATGATCGTTTCATTAGTGGATCAGCATTAAATGTCCAAACAATTGCAGCTCTTATTAAGTAAGTTATATTTAAAAATATTTTCAATTCAAACACCTATTGCTCATATTACATGCAAATTATTGAATTTTAGAGGTTTTTTAATTGCATAACTTTTATTTATTTTTTTCTGACCAAACTACATATTCCTTGAGGGGATAGATTTTTGCTAATATTGGTAATCATGGACTTATCAGGACCCTGTACATGATGGGTGTTTAATCAAACTACACATTCCATGAGAGGACAGAGATTTTTGCTAATATTGGTAACCATGAATTAAACCAGGGCCCTGCAGGTGATGGGGATAACCTAATGTTTAACATGACTTACAAGTGCTATGCCCATGATAGGTATTCACTTAACCTTTAAAATGGGAAGAACAAAAGGGAGAAAAGAATGAAGGAAGGGAAGAAGAAGGAAAAAGGTGAACTTTAGTTCATAAACTTTACCTTACTGCATAGCACTTACAGAATCTCAGAACCAAGTGCAATTTCTTTTTTTCTTTTTTTTGTATTGGATATTCATTTTATTTATGTTTCAAATGTCATCCCCCTTCCCAGTATCCCTTAAGAAACACCCTATCCTGTTCCCAACCCCTGAGGGTGCTCCCCTACCTACCCCCCTCCTCCATCGCCCTGCCAAAGCACCTCTTGCCATCAACAATGGTTTCTTTTTGTTTCTACTTCATTTATTTCAGCTTTGAGTTTTATTATTTTCTGCAGTCTACTCATCTTGGGTGTATTTTCTTCTAGAGCTTTTAGGCGTGCTGTCAAGGTACTAGTGTATGCTCTCTCCAGTTTCTTTTATAGGCACTCAGAGCTATAAGTTTTCCTCTTAGCACAGCTTTCATTGTGTCCCATAAGTTTGGGTATGTTGTGCCTTCATTTTCTTTAAATTCTAAATGATCTTTAATTTCTTTATTTGTTCCTTGATCAAGTTGTCATTGAGTAGAGCGTTGCTCAGCTTCCATGTGTATGTGGGCTTTCTGATGTTTTTGTTGTTATTGTAAACCAGCCTTTCTCCATGGTAATCTGATAGGATGCATGGGATTATTTCAGTCTTCTTGCATCTGTTGAGGCCTGTTTTGTAACCGACCATATTGTCAATTCTGGAGAAGGTATGAGGTACTGAGAAGAAGGTATATTCTTTTATTTTTAGGATGAAACAGGTAAGTATTAAATCTATTAGGTTTATAACCTCTGTTAGTTTCTCTATGTCTCTATTTAGTTTCTGTTTCCATGATCTGTCCATTGATCAGAGTGGGTTATTGAAATCTCTCACTATTGCTGTATGTAGTACAATGTATGCTTTCAGCTTTAGGAAAGTTTCTTTTATGAATGTAGGTGTCCTTGCATTTGGAGCATAGATGTTCAGATTTTGAGAGTTTATCTTGGTATATTTTTTCTTGGATGACTATGAAGTGTCCTTCCTTATCTTTTTTTATAACATTTGGTGGAAAATCGATTTTATTTGATATTAGAATGACCACTCAGCTTGTTTCTTGGGACCCTTTGCTTGGAAATTGTTTTCTAGCCTTTTACTCTGAGGTAGTGTCTGTAGCTTTGTCTCTGAGGTATGTTTCCTGTATGCAGCAAAATGTTGGGTCCTCTTTACATATCCAATCTGTTAGTCTATGTCTTTTTATTGGGGAATTGAGTCCATTAATGTTGAGAGATATTAAGGAATAGTGTTTTTTGTTTCCTGTTATTTTTGTTGTTAGAGATGAAATTATGTTTGTATGTCTCTTCTTTTGGTGTCATTGCAAGATTACTTTCTTGCTCTTTCTAGGATGTAGTTTCCCTCCTTGTGTTGGAGTTTTTCCTCTAATATTCTTTGTAGGACTGGATTTGTAAAAAGATATTATGTAAATTTGGTTTTGTCATGGAATATCTTGATTTCTCCATCTATGTTAATTGAGAGTTTTGCTGGATCTACTAGCCTGGGCTGGTATTTGTGTTCTCTTAGGGACTGTATGACATCTGTCCAGGATCTTCTGGCTTTCATAGTCTCTGGCGAAAACTCTAGTGTGATTCTGATAGGTCTGCCTTTATATGTTACTTGACCTTTTTCCCTTACTGCTTTTAATATTCTTTCTTTATTTTGTGCGTTTGGTGTTTTGACTATTATGTGACGGGAGGTGTTTCTTTTCTGGTCCAATCTATTTGGAGTTCTGTAGGCTTCTTGTATGTTCATAGGCATCTCTTTCTTTAGGTTAGGGTAGTTTTCTTCTATAATTTTGTTGAAGACATTTACTGGCCCTTTAAGTTGCAAGTCTTCACTCTCTTCTATATCTATTATCCTTAGGTTTGGTCTTCTCACTGTATCCTGGATTTCCTGGATGTTTTGGGGTAGGAGCTTTTTGCATTTTCTTTGACTATTATGTCAATGTTTTCTGTGGAATCTTCTCCCCTTGTGATCTTCTCTTTTATCTCTTGTATTGTTGGTTATGCTTGCCTCTGTATCTCCTGATCTGAAACTTTTTAAGGAATTTATATGTTTCCTCTCTATGGGCTTCTACTTGTTTACCTGTGTTGTCCTGTATTTCTTTGAGGGAGTTATTTATGTCCTTCTTAAAGTCCTCCATCATCATGAGATATGGTTTTAAATTCAAATCTTGCCTTTTTGGTGTGTTGGAAAATCCAGTATTTGCTGTGGTGGGAGAACTGGTTCTGATGATGCCATGTAGTCCTGGTTTCTTTTGCTTAGGTTCTTAAGCTTGCCTCTCGCCATCTTTTATCTCTGTTGTTAGTTGGTCTTGCTGTTTCTGACTAGAGCTTGTCCCTCTTGTAGCCTGTAATCTTAGAATTCAGAGCACTCCTGGGAGACTTGCTCACTCTAGGCAGGTTTTGGGTCCTGACGCCTTAGCTCTGGGCACAGATAGAGACGGGAAGGACTAAGGTTTTCTTCTTGTGTTTCCAATTTTTCAGGCCATTTGGACAGTGCTGTGAGTATCTTACTCAACATACATTAAAAAAGTACTTCATTCCAGTTATAGAAGTTGTTCCACAATTACTACAAAAATTAACCAATGAAGAACTGAAAAAAGAAGCAAAGACTGAAGTGAAAAATGATGCTATTTCAATGATTATTAAATTTCTAAAAAATTTAGCCTCAAGAATTCCAGGACAAGAAGAAACTGTTAAAAATTTAGAAATTTTTAGGTTAAAAATGATACTCAGGTAAGAAAGGTGTTTTTCTGCTGTGAGTCACTGTTACTACAAGTTTTTTGTTGTCTGTTTGGGGACTTCATATTAAACCTAGATGTTTGTATGGTGGGCAACATTTTACCAGTGCTGTATCTCCACCCTTTGAAGATTTTATTTTGGTTTGGATTTTGTTTTACTTAGATTTATTTTTTTTTGTTTTAGGGGCGTGATACAGAGTCTATGCTAGCTATGAACTCACTGTTTAGCCCAGCCCTTTTAAGTTTTGATACCCCTTGTTCAAGCAACCCTTTGAGTTGCTTGTTTGAATAGTTAGGCATATAACATCATAGCCCTGATATTGATGTAAATGATTAAAAATCATTTTTTGGTTGCAATTTTTTATAGATTGCTACAGATTTCTTCTTTTAATGGGAAGATGAATGCGCTGAATGAAATTAACAAGGTGCTATCAAGTGTGTCATATTATACACATCGGCATGGTAATTCTGAAGAAGAGTGGCTAACCGCTGAGCGAATGGCAGTAAGCTCTGTAAAAAAATAACAAAACATATTTTTACCTATTTTATTTATTGTCTAAGGGGCCCGAAGGTCTTAGAATAGCTTATGAGATTCAGTTCTCTTCTTGATCATTTGAGACCTAATGACAAAACATAGCAACAACTCTAATTATCAGTTACTTCTAGAGTAAAAGTAAAAATAAAATCCACTGTACTTCCCATGGGCTTTAGTTTGGTTTTTAACACTCAGAGATATGTAACTAGTTTTGAGAGAGCACATAGCATGGGCATGCATATATATATATATATATATATATATATATATATGTGTGTGTGTGTGTATATATATATGTATATTATATATGTGTGTATATATCCATATATATATGTTTTAAAAGTAAAATCTTAAAAGTACTAAACATTTTTAAATGATAAGCAATGAATTGGAAAGAAGTGTTAAATAACTTCCTGTGTTTTTTGTAAACATGAGTCTAAATATATGCAACTTGTTTAGAATGGTGATCTTTTAAAGTGGATGATTATACCTGTAATTCAGTAAATGATTTTTTGTGGAATCCCTTCTCAAATATTTTGGTTTTGAAGTGAATATCATACATCAAATTTCTTAGTACAGATTTTTTACAAATACTAAATACACATTTGTGAAAAATAATCACTGACTTAGTTACCAAAATGTGACAAAATCTAGAGGCTTTTTTTACAATTGTGAAAATACTGTCAAAGATAAAGTCTTTGACTAAACATTAAAGCTCAGATTTCATATATACATGCAATGTATCTGCTTTGTAGGATATCATGTAAGAGTTACACATAGTGTTCACAAACTAAATTAGCACTTCTCCGCAGATATACAAGAAGTATTTTCTTCCAATTTGGGTAAATTTTTTATTGGTTATTTTATTTCTTTACATTTCAAATACTGTCCTACTTCCTGGTTTCCCTCTGTAAGCCCTCTATTCTACCCTCCTTCCCTCTGCCTCTGCATGGATGCCCCCTCACCTACCCATCCACTCCCACCTCACCTCTCTAGCATTCCCCTATGCTGAAGCATTGAGCAAGTATGAAACATTTTTAAAGTTATAAATAAATATGATGTGATGTTTTTATGATATTTTGAATACATTTTCCCAAAGAACATTCTTACAGAAATATACAAATTGCTTTTATATATGATAACTAATATGTAACACATATATGTAAAGTTTCTCTACATGTCAGAATTAATTTGATGCAGTTACTCGTTACACATTTAAGAAGTAGTTATGTTTCTCTTCATTGGGTGCATTTTATATGTATAATCTATTATACATTAATTTTATATAATCTTTTAAAATGCTTTGTTGCAATATTTAATATCTGCATTAAAATTAATCTTGTTATTTATAACAAGTAAAAAATTCTGAACTATTTTTATTTTGCTTTTTGGAAAAATTTCAGTTTCTACAGTTAAATATTTATGCTGTGTTTAATTTAGGAATGGATACAACAAAATAATATCTTATCCATAGTCTTGCAAGATAGCCTTCATCAACCACAGTATGTGGAAAAGCTAGAGAAGATTCTTCGTTTTGTAATTAAAGAAAAGGCTCTTACTTTACAGGATCTTAATAATATCTGGGCAGCACAGGTAAGAAATTTTCTTTTTTTTTTTAAAGATTTCCTTTATTTATGAGTACACTGTTGCTGTCTTCAGACACACTATAAGAGGCATCAGATCCCATTACAGATGATTGTGAGCCACCGTGTGGTTGCTGGGAATTGAACTTAGGACCTCTGGAAGAGCAGTCTGTGCTTTTAACCACTGAGCCATCTCTCCAGCCCCGGTGTTTGCATTCTTCGCATGGTCATTCTGCAAAATCCTTTTAAGCTGTTGGAGTATTTGCTACCATTTTTTTTTCTGAAGTGTCAACAAAACCTTGGTCTCTGCTATTTTCCTTGTGGTATCTTTTTTTAAATTTTTTATTATATATTTCTTTACTTACATTTCACATGTTACTCCCCTTCCCAGTTTTCTGTCCATAAGCCCCCATTCCCTCCCATTCTTCTCCCCATATTCGGGTATTCCCCTTATACATCTCCTTTATTGCCCTCCCTCATATCCCTCTACTGGGGGTCCAACATTGGTAATTCCAAGGGCTTTCCCTTTCACTGGTGCCCCAACAAGGCTATTCTCTGCTACCTATGTAGTTGAAACCCTGAGTCAGTCCATGTATAGTCTTTTCGTAGTGGTTTAGTCCCTGGAAGCTCTGGTTGGTTGGCATTGCTGTTTTTATGGGGTTGCAGGCTCCTTCAAATCTTTCAATACTTCCTCTAATTCCCCCTAAAGGGGTGCTATTCTCAGTTTGCTGATTTGCTGCTAGAAGTGACCTCTGAATTGGACGTGCTCTGGATTGTGTCTCTCAGGAGAGATCTTATCCAGTCCCTTTCAGCATGCAGTTTTTAGCTTCATCAATCCTAACTAGTTTATATATATATGGGCCACATGTGTGGTAGGCTCTGAATGGCCATTCCCCGAGTCACTGCTGTAAACTTTACTTCCACATCCCCTCCTATGGATATTTTCCCCCTTTTAGAAGGAGTGGGAGAATCTGCATTTCAGTCATCCTTCTTGAGCATCCAGTGGTCTATAGATTGCATCTTGGGTAATGTAAGCTTTTTGGCTAATATCCACTTAGCAATGAGTGTGTGCGAAGTGTCTTTTTCTATGATTGGGTTACATCACTTGGGATGATATTTTCCAGTTCCCTCCATTTGCCTATGAATTTCATAAAGTCATTGTTTTTGACAGCTGAGTAATATTCCATTCTGTAGATGTACCACATTTTCTGTATCCATTCCTCTGTTGAAGGGCATCTGGGTTCTTTCCAGCTTCTGGCTATTATGAATAAGGCTGCTATGAACATAGTGGAGCATGTGTCTTTGTTATGCATTGGGGCATCTTTTGGGTATATGCTGAAGAGAGGTATAGCTGGATCCTCAGGCAGTTCAATGTCCAATTTACTGAGGAACCTCCAGACTCATTTAAAAAATGGCTGTACCAGTCTACAATCCCACCAACAATGGAGGAGTGTTCCTCTTTCTCCACATCCTCGCCAGCATCTGCTATCACCTGAGTTTTTGATCTTAGCCATTCTCACTGGTGTGAGGTGACATCTTGGGATACTTTTGATTTCGATGTCCCTTATGACTAAAGATGTTGAACATTTCTTTAGGTGTTTCTCAGCCATTCGGCATTCCTCAGCTGTGAATTCTTTGTTTAGCTCTGAACCCCATTTTTAAATAGGGCTATTTGTCTCCATGTGGTCTAACTTCTTGAGTTCTTGTATATTTTGGATATTAGCCCTCTATCTGTTGTAGGATTGGTAAAGATCTTTTCCCAATCTCTTGGTTGCCGTTTTGTCCTAACCACAGTGTCCTTTGTCTTACAGAAGCTTTGCAGTTTTATGAGATCCCATTTGTCGATTCTTGATCTTAGAGCATAAGCCATTGGTGTTTTGTTCAGGAAATTTTTTCCAGTGCCCACGTTTCCCAGATGCTTCCCTAGTTTTTCTTCTATTAGTTTGAGTGTATCTGGTTTCATGTGGAGGTCCTTGATGCACTTGGACTTGGTTTCTCCATCTATGTTAATTGAGAGTTTTGCAGGATACAGTAACCTGGGCTGGCTTTTGTGTTCCCTTGGGTCTGTATGATATCTGTCCAGGATCTTCTGGCCTTTATAGTCTCTGGTGAGAAGTCTGGTATGATTCTGATAGGTCTGCCTTTATATGTAACTTGACTTTTTTCCCTTACTGCTTTTAATATTCTTTATTTTCTGCATTTGGTGTTTTGACTATAATGTGACGGGGGAGTTTCTTTTCTGATCCAATCTATTTGGAGTTCTTTTATGCTCATGGGCATCTCTTTCTTTAGGTTAGGGAAGTTTTCTTCTATGATTTTGTTGAAGATATTTACTGGTCCTTTGAGCTGGGAGTCTTCACTCTCTTCTATATCTTTTATCCTTAGGTTGGATCTCCTCATTGAGACCTGGATTTCCTGTATGTTTTGGACCAGTAGCTTTTTCCTTTTTACATTATCTTTGACAGTTGTGTCATTGATTTCTATGGAATCTTCTGCTCCTTAGATTCTCTCTTCTATCTCTTGTATTCTGTTGGTGATGCTTGTATTTATGGCTCCTTGTCTCTTCCTTTGATTTTCTATATCCAGGGTTGTTTCCCTGTGTTCTTTCTTCATTGCTTCTATTTCCATTTTTAATTCCTTCAACTTTATGATTGTGTTTTCCTGGGATTCTTTCAGGCATTTTTGTGATTCCTCTCTATAGGCTTCCACTTGTTTATTTGTGTTTTCCTGCATTTCTCTAAGGGAGTTCTTCATGTCTTTCTTGAAGTCCTCCAGCATCATGATCAAAAAAGGTTTTAAATCTAGATCTTGCCTTTCTGGTGTGTTTGGATATTCAGTGTTTGCTTTGGTGGGGAATTGGGCTCTGATGATGCCATGTAGTCTTGGTTTCTGTTGCTTGGGTTCCTGCACTTGCCTCACCATCAGATTATCTCTAGTGTTACTTGTTCTCCTATTTCGGACAGTGGCTAGACTGTCCTATAGGCCTGTGTGTCAGGAATGCTGTAGACCTGTTTTCCTGTTTTCTTTCAGCCAGCTATGGGAACAGAGTGTTCTGCTTTCGGGCGTGTAGTTTTTCCTATCTACAGGTCTTCAGCTGTTCCTGTGGGCCTGTGTCCTGAGTTCACCAGGCAGGTCACTTGGAGCAGGAAGGTTGGTCTTACCTGTGGTCCCGAGGCTTAAGTTTGCTCGTGGGGTGTTGCTTATGAGCTCTCAGTGAGGGCAGCAACCAGGAGGGCCTGTGCTGCCTTTTTCCAGGAGCCCCCATGCACCAGTGTTCCAGATGGCATTAGGTATTTTCCTCTGGAGTCAAAAATGTGGGCAGAGTGTAGTCTCTTCTGGCTTCCCCAGCCTGTCTGCCTCTCTGAAGGTTTAGCTCTCCCTCCCCCAGTATTTGGGTGCAGAGAATTGTTGATCTGGTCCCTTCCCTGACCCCCATTTTTAATTGGATTTTTTTGGCTCTCTGGAGTCTAACTTCTTCAATTCTTTGTATATATTGTATATTAGCCCTCTTATTAGATGTAGAATTGGTAAAGATCTTTTCCCAATCTGTTGGCTGCCATCTTGTCCTAATGTCACTGCCTTTACCTTACAGAAGCTTTGCAGTTTTATGAGAACCCATTTGTCTATTCTTGATCTTAGAGCATGTGCCATTGGAACACCTGATTTCTAAGTTTGAGACATTTTTCTTTTTTTAATCTAAATTTTTTCTTAATTTTATTGGTATTTTACTGTTTTCATATTTAATATGCAAGTCATTTAAAAAACCTAAAGGACTTTACTTGTTTTATGCTAAGAATTGTATTTACATTTATAGGTGGAAAGGTAATTGAGGATTTTTGTTACCATCTTAATACAGTGATATTTATTTTTACTTCATTTTTTTCAATAGGCTGGAAAACATGAAGCTATTGTGAAGAATGTACATGACTTACTAGCAAAATTGGCTTGGGATTTTTCTCCTGAACAACTTGATCATCTTTTTGATTGCTTTAAGGTAAAACGCCAAATAATGAAGTAGTATCATTGTTCAATTAGGAATTTTGGAATTCCTGCCATTTAAAAAACCAGTAGCTAATATATTAATCATAATTTTCTTTTTTTTAGATTCAATTGATAAGATATAATTGCCCACCTAAACATACAAATCCAAGTACCATCCATCCCTTAAAAACATTGATAACAACCTGTAAATACACAAATTGAGATCTTTACATTAGCCTCCACTGTCCCGCCACAGCTTCTCGGCCTCTCCTCCCATAATTTTCTTTTATCCTCAGAACATAAAATTGGTTTTGTTTATGTTATATTTTAAGTCACCCTTGAGCATACTATCTAATTCCTTAATTTATTACTTTCTAGAAATTTTTCTTTTATGTAGGACTAAATAACCTGTGTAAATATAAAGACTTGAATAGGATGAGAAAGTACCAAGCTTCTCTGGCAAAGGAATATAAAAATGCTAGTTTACACATAGTCCAGGAGTCTATAATACTGTATCTTTATTCATGTTGATGGCACTGTATAAATATTATGGCATACGATTCTTTTTCTGTGCATTGTTTGACTCGAGAATTTAGGAGTCAAAAATTAAAACCCTATGACAGTAAGGATATATTAATATGCTACATATCATTGGCTTCAGTGATATAATACTTTCTTAAAGCAATTACTTTTCTGGTTGGGCCTTTCTAGTCACTGACTACTATAAAATATGATATTTTCCATTAGTATGTGAATAATTACATTTTAGTCCCAGTTGCTGTTTACTGATTTATTCTGGAGAAATTAATGGGAACATTCATCATGAAACATTATTTACATTTTATCAGCAGTAGTTGCTAACAGATTAAATGACTATGAATTGTAAAAGGATGTAATGGAAGACACCTTCATTTTGGTAGCAAAAATTAATGCATCTGAACCATTTTACATAAATTAAACTGTTTAATAGAAATACCTGAGGGAAAGGAAAAGATATACAATAAAGTTTGATATTGTGTAAGAGACTACTGGTAATTACTCATGAATTGGCTCTTTTTTTAACTGAATTCTGTGAAGTGGTATAATTTGAACAGTACTCCTATTCAGGCACATTCTATTTTAATTACTTAATTATAAAAACTTGAAACTTCCTTAAAATAAGTGGGAACTTTTCTTTCTTTTTATTTTTATATATTTATCTTTTTATAGTATTCGAGTCATCCTCGGTCCCTTGCTGTCCTATTTTATGAATATTTTAAAATACAGCTATTAATTCTTTCTCAGAAGATCTGCTGTCTTGTGAGTTTACGTATCTTCCTTACAAGTGTTTGTACCACTCTTTCCATCTCTTTGGCTATTGAAAGTCTGCTCAGGTCATCTTGGTTACTTATGGTTGGCTACATGCATCTAAAAATTTATTGATTGTCTCTGTGTTTTTCAATTTTCTTTATTATACTTTCCCGGATATTTTATATATTTTGATTTCAAATGTTATCCCCTTTTTCCCCATCTCCCATACCTCCACCTCCATCCCCCAGCTTCTTGGGGGTGCTCCTCTTCCTACCCACCCACTCCAACCTCATCACCCTGACATTACCCTACATTGGGCAAATGAGCCTTCACAGGACCAAAGGCTTCTCTTCCCAAGAAGTGATTGATCCTGGACAATGTCATCCTCTGCTAGATAGATGCCTGGAGTCATGGGTCCCTCCATGTCTACTCAATAGGTCCGTGGTTTAGTCCATGGTACCTCTTTTGACATTTGGGGTATAGTTAGTTGATGTTGTTCTTCTCGTGGGCTTGCAAACCCCTTCATCTCCTTCAGTCCTTTCTCTAACTCCTCCATTGGAGTCCCATTGATCAGTCCAGTGGTTAGCTGCAGCTATCTTCACCTGAATCAGTAGGTTTCAGACAGAGCCTCTCAGGAAACACCTGTATATGGCTCCTGTCAGCAAACACTGCTGAGCATCAGCAAATGGGATGGGGGCAGTCTCTGGAGACATTTTCTTCAGTCCTTGCTCCACTCTGGGATTTTGTTCTCCCTTCTGAGAAGGAATGAAGCATCCACTTTTGGTCTTCCTCCTTCTTGGGCTTCATATGATTGGTGAATTTTTTCCTAGGGATTCCAAGCATTTGTGCTTTTTTGTGACTGGGCTACGTCACTCAGGATATTTTCTAGTTCCATCAGTTTCACTAAGAATTTCATGCAGTCATGTTTTTACTAGCTGAGTACCACTCCATTGTATAAATGTATCAGATTTCTTTACTTGTTCCACCATTGAGGGATGTCTGGGTTATTTCCAGCTTCCATTATAAATAAGGCTGCTATGAACATAGTGGAGCATGTGTCTTTTTTGTATGTTGGAGCATGTTTTGGGTATATACCCAGGAGAGGTATA